>NW_024962263.1:41282959-41490476 GCF_019238085.1 Lagopus leucura
CGGTGCCCGCCGCGGGCCGGGCCGCGGCGCTGCCGGGGCCGCGGACGCCTCGGAGCCGCCGCGGGATCGCAAGATGGCGGCGGCCGAGCCCGCTCCCCGCCTCGGCGGCGCCCCCCCCGCCGCCCCCACCCCGGCGCCGGCGGCCTCCTCGAGGGACCCGGGCGAGCAGGGCCGGGCCCCGCAGAACGCGGCGGAGCGAGGCTCCCCGCGGCGGCCGGGGGAAGCGGGACACCCCCCGCCCCGCCCGCCCGGCGCCCCGCTGCCCCTTACCTTTGAATTTGAGGTCGGTGGGCGGATCGAGCACCAGGATCTGCTCGTGCTTCGCCAGAGCCCCGGCGGCCGCCATCTCGCTCGCTCGCTACGGCGGGAGGAGGAGAGGGGGAGGGTGGGAAAAGGAGGGGGAGGAGGAGGAGAAGGAGGAGGAGGGAAAAAAGGAGGGGCGGGACAGGGAGCCCGGGCGGCGGTGGCGCTTGTCGCTATGCCTCGCGGCGGGTGCGAGCCGCTGTGCAGCCCCGGCACCGCTCGCTTCCCACCTCGCGCCAGCGGCTCAGCGGCCCCCGGCAACACCGCCCCTCCGCGGGCACGAGGGCGGGGGCGACAGCGGTGGAGGCGGCAGTCGCCGGGTCTGCTGTGCGCATGCGCGCGCTCGCTCGCTCCCCCCTTACTGTCGGTTGACAGCCCTCACGGCCGCCCCGCGCCAGAGCCGAGCGGGAAGAAGTGGCTCCTCCGCACTCCGGGGAGAGGCTGTGGGAGCGGTGCGCGTGCGCCGCGGGAGGAACTACAGCTCCCAGCATGCCGCGCGGCGGGCGGACGGCAAGGCGGCGGGCGGGAGGCCGAGGTGCATGCTGGGGGTTGTAGTCTTTCTCGGTGCCTGGGGGCACTGAGTAGGGAGTGGGGCAACTCGCAAGGCTCCCCGCTATCCCGAATCCAGAGGTAGGCTGGGGTAGTGCGGCTTCGTGGCCTTCCTGAAGTCTCAGCCTAGTTTCAACTAAAGCTGTCGGAGAGACAGTGAGCATGGGGTGATAGGTCTGGGTGGTGCCATTTGGAGAGAAGGAAGGGCACATTGGGCAAAGTGTGGAAATGCCCAGGATTGGTTACAGCTCCAGCTTGAGTCCAAGATCCCCACAGGTGAGCTTTGAGATGTCAAGGACTAACTCCTCATTCCCAACAAGAACTCGTGCCTGCCCTGGGATGGCTGCCATCCTGCACTAAGGCAGCCTCAGCACTGTGAGAGGCTGCCCTGCGGTGAAGAATTTCACCTTTAGAGTGGGAAAAGCATAGCCTACAACATCATCAAAAGCCACCCTGAAACGGGAAACTTTTATTTGGTTGAAGGCTTAGTGACTCTATAGCAAGAGACACTGAGGCAAATCCAAGGTCTCTAATAGTAGAACAGAGTGAGAGATGTTCACCATCCTCTCTCTCCCACTTTCTGTCACTGTTTTTATCATAGACTGTGCATTCTCAGGTATTTTGACAGAGGAAAAACAGATAGCCAAATCCATCTGAAACGCAATGATTCTGATCCCCACCACTAACTTTTAAAAAATCTGGCCCTAGGATTTATAGTTAAGTTCGTGTTCATGCAAGATTGGAGTACAGGCGATGGAACTTCTTCTCTGGCAATCTGGTGTAGGTATGCTAAGAATGTGTATGGAAACATAAAAACCCACTTGGAAAATAAGTCCCAATAATGAATCAATTGAAATAACTGAGAATCATTGAATCACTGAGGTTGGAAAAGACCACTAAGACCATCTAGTCCAACCGTGAGCCCATCCCCACCATGCCCGCTGATCATGTCCCTCAGTGCCACATCCACACGGTTCTTGAACACCTACAGGGATGGTGACTCCACCACCTCCCTGGGCAGCCTGTGCCACTGCCTCACCTCTGTTTCTGAGATGAAGTTTTCCTAATATCCAATCCAAGCCTCCCCAGTACATCTTGAGGCTATTAAAACTGGAATGTTTTACCTTCAAATTCATCTAGCTACAATAAGAATTATGGATTGCATCATTTCCTTGGTGAAGGAAAGGGCTTTGAGTCCATTACATATGGGAGACCCTCTGAGAAATTTGGGTCCAGTATCTGCCTGGGCTTCAGCAGGGCCTTCACCCTCTATTTCAGCTGTCTGCCTCTGCGCCAAGCCTGCACACGTCGTTCTTTCAGCACTTTTCTCAATACCTCTCGCCAAGAGCAAATATCAATATGAGCTTGAATATCATCACTGACTGAAGAAGAGATGTGAGAAGTGCTCCAGAGAAGCACTTTGGATATATGTAGTTGGCTTCAGTAGGTGGTATTCAGTGGCATATCTGTGAAAATATTGCTAGAGGTCTTTAGCTATTCTGGCTGTAGTTTTCCTGCTACGTACTTATTTTATGATACCTGTAAAACAACATTGGAAATTGCTGCCTTTTGTTTATTTACAGTGCATTGTTTATTCTTACCTTTGGACTCTAGAAGGAAAATAGAGTGTTTTTTAATACCAGGATATTTTTTCTTCTTCTGTTATTGTGAGCACTTACTCTATAACCTCTATGCTTTCTGCATTTCTGTTCATAAACCCACTAAAGATTAAGCCACAGTGTATATTTCTCTGAAGCAATAATTCAGCTCCAGAATTACATGGTAATTATATACCTGAATAATTTCTGGGTCTCATTTTTCAAAGAATTGAGACATGAGGAGCTGCTGCAAAATTCTAAATACTTCCAAACATTCTCTCCTTTCTCTTTTTAATGGGCTGTAAAATAATGGAAAGAAGTGCAAATTCAAGAGAAGCTTCCTCTGTGTGAATTTAGAGGACGAAAATACTTTTGTTTTTCTTTTACACATCTTTTATATAAGAAGCATCTCTCATATGAGAAAATCTGAGGAGAACTAGAAGTTAAGATCTATTGAATGTGAGAACAAGTCTTCCAGGTTTTACCATACATGGTTTTCAGTGCAGACACCTTGTTTTACGTGGTTGCACAATAGATGTAAGTGAACACCTGTGGATGCGTACAGGCTGGAGGAAGACTGAGTTCATCCTTATCACCTGCATATTGAGTGGCAGTTAATGAATGGTAGGCTATGGCCTCAAGCACAGTGTTGCCCATGTGAAGAGCATCACAGCATCACTGAGGCTGGACCCAAGAGGGCTGTAGTTCAGTTTCTGGCTTAAAGCAGGGTCAAAACTGAATTCAGGCCAGGTAGCTGAGGGTTTTATCACTGAGATCATTAAAACCTCCCAGGACGGAGGTTTCACAGCCTCCTGGGTAGCCTGGCTCAGCTCATGAATCTGGCTGGTCTGTGTTTTATGACAACTGCCAAATTAGTACATAAACACTAAAGGAATACATTAATGATAAGAATGCATGAACATGTTTGTTTTTTTTTAATGTAGTTGTTGTTGTTTTAATGTATTTTCAACCTTAGTAAGGCATCCATCTGTTTTGTTGCATTTAATATAATTTCTCATCTAAAGCTTTTATTTCTCCTAAGTTAATGCTATTTTTTATATTAAACAAACCGTGTGCTGTTAATGAGCAATATCTGGCAACCTTCTCCAACATCTGACTCATTTCACTTGAACACCTCATTGCACAGTTCAGGACTGAAATCTTGGCTCTGTTGCAGTCAATAGCAAACCTCTCACCAATTTCAGTGAGATGTCATTCCAGAAGCATCTCTAGTATCTCTATCACTGCTTGCAGGCAGCTAACATTTGCTTAATGTGAGGTTAACATTTGTCCTGTGTGTTCGTAGATCTTAATGTTTATTCACATGGTGAATTCAGCATCATTATTATTATAATATCTCAGTTTGGAGATTGCTTGACATTTTTCAGAGCTGCTTGCTATTAAATATTAAATGAGCTTGCTTTATACCTGAGAAGTATCAATGTAGGCTCGGTTTCATAATACTTTTTTCCACTGTTTATTCAGGTAGTTTATTCAGTCCTGCCAACTCTGAGCTTGAAAATGTCTTGCAATAAAACAATATCATGACTTCCTTTGCAATTCCTTGGTGTTATTAAGATTGTCAGAAAGAGCAACCACGTGCCACGTTACTTGTCATATTAATGGAAAAACTCTCAGTCTCACTCACTGAAGTAACATATGTATCCTGTACTGCCAAGTCAATGAATATTGCAAAGCAAAGCTATGTGGGTGAAAGTCTGTTTTAATTTCTCTTTAAAGAAATACCTCGCCTCTTGGTGCTGCAATTTGTCTTCTGAAACACAAAACTATTCATAGCGTACACATAGATTACAGCAGGCTGTGGTCGTAATTTACTTGGCAGCTAATGAGTTCCATATATAATTTGAGGCCTACTTGTCATAGTGTAAATCAAAGGTAAAATTACAATCCATACCTTTCTGAAGATTTATGGCACTATTCAAATGTTACCACAGCTAGAAAAGTAGATCCTCGCTGAGTATCATCAAGTTTGTTCGACTACAGTGTATTTTTCTACCTAATGAGGTCATTGTAAAAACATATGATGTATATTGAATATGCAAGTGGAGAAAAGCTAATAACACTTAACAGCATTCTGATATGTTGCTGTGGTGAACATTTTTATATAAATGTCATAACACGAAAATGCTTAGATCATTTACTCGTGTAGGAACAAGATGAAAATGGTATTTTGCCTTTGTGGTTGAAAGTATCATCTAAAGAACTGGACGAGTCCTGAGCCAATTTTAAATGTGCTAAGGACTATTAGTCCTTTGGTAAAGGACAAAGTTGTTGAGGTAATAGATTTTTCAGTACTGTTTTCAAGAATTGGTTTTTAAAGTCCACATACGTTCACGATGTAATGAGACAATGAATATGCAAAATATAGAATATGTGTTGGTGGTTGTTTGCTGATGTTGCAGTTCTAAAAATGCACAAACTCTATGCTGAAAAGTAGCCAAAAATAAAATATGCATGGATAAGCATATAAGTCTAAGTACATAGCTGGAACTCTCTTTTTACCAAAAGTAAATCTGTATTAAATTACAGCTTCAGTCTGAGTAGAAATCCTGCAGAAACAGCATGACAGTGTCCTATAATCATTGCATTTCTTTTCCACTTTGGTACTCTTGCAAACAAAACCATGGTGTTTCTCAGTCTGTTTTGAGAACTCATCTGGCAACATGGATTCAAAATTAACCTTTCATTTTCTCTGTTAATACACACAGCAGCTCAGAGATGCTAATTCTGCATCTCGTGGGAGACCCCAAGAAGCCATGAAGTTACATCTTCAAATTGTGCCTAGGTTCTGTTCTAATAGGTCACAAGGTAAATATGAGCAAATAATGTATTGATGTGCAAAAGACAAGCATTGTACTGAGACTGTGCACAACACACATTTTCCCTCTGCTGAACACTGCACTGAAGTGCTGTGGCTAGTTTTGGGTGCTGTCCTCAAGGAAAGATGTGGAGTGACTGGAATAGGCTGCCCAGAGAGGTTGTGAAAGAGACTTCGCTGGGGGTATTCAAGACCCACCTGGACAGCTTCCTCTGCAACCTGCTCTGGGGATTCTGCTTCAGCAGGAGGTTGGGCTGGGTGATCTCCAGAGGTCCCTTCCATCCCCAACAATTCTGTGATTCTGAGAAGTGAAGGGAGGCCAGAAGAGAGCACCGGTAATGGCCGAAGTCCAGAACACAGGCAGACTGAAACATAAGAATAGATCGAAAAACTGAGGTTGTTTTGCCTAAGGAAGCTTGAACTGAGTCATGCAGCGATAATAGTTTTCAAATACATTAGAAGCTAATGCAAAGAGGAAGAAAACAGTTTGCTCTGACTTTTTTTCTGGCTAGGGCAGGAAGTCATGGGTGTTGACTGGAGCAAAGAATTTTTAATGGTAAGAATAGTTAGCTGCCTGGAGGGGCAATCCACGGAGTCCCACTCAGTGACCTCCAAGATCAGGTTAGATGTCTGTTGGGAGGTATAGATTGATCCAATCTTGCCTTGAGATGTGACCTCTGAAATCCTTTTCAGTGCTATGATTCTCTTTTTGTATGAATTCCAGCATGCTCCAAGATTAAACCGATCATCTGCTTTTGTACATTCCCTAAGGTCTGAGCCACGGTCCATTAAAATCAGGGGGAATTCTTCCAGTGCCTTTAATAAGCATTGGATCAGGCCCTAATTGAGTGTGTAATTTGGAGTTGAGTATGGAATTTGGTCGACAATTCTGTTAATGGCATTTGCAAATGAGAGGAATCCAACTCTTTTTCCCAGGGTACATTAGTTTGCAATGGTTACAAGAGAAAATAAACACATGCTGAACAACCAGTACTTCATTTTTGTACAGAACTGAGTAGAGATGACTGAAGACAAGGACAAGAGGAAAATCTCTGGGGAAAGTTTAGCAACTTTTCTCAAAGAACATTTTAGACAGCTATTTTTACATCAATTAAGACAGAAGAAGACAGCAAAAAGCTACGTTAACAACACTTTAAAAATAAATAGATATCATAGATGTGAGAATTAAATGTTTGTCTCAGCTGAAAGATCAAATTAGCAGCGAGCCTGAAAATGGGCAGAGGAAAAGAAGAGAAGATGTTAAAATTCAGGCTGTCAGTGGATTCAATTTCTGCAAGCATAGTGACTGGCAGGGAAGGATCTGCTCCCCTGTAACCTGTTACCAAATTGCATAAAGATTTTACTCAGCTCCAAATGATCAGCTAAATCACAAGCACTTATGCCAACAAAAGTTCTGCTTTTTCAGTTGCACATGTTTATATCCAGTGAAATCCAGAGGAATTCTCAAATGCATAAACTTAAGGGTTTGCAGCTTTGCAACATCACGGCTCGTGTGGGCATCTGCAGCTGCTCTGCCTTCATGGGCTTCACTCACCCCTGGAAATGCCTTCTCTTTCCTCCTCCTGTTGAAGCAGGCAAGGGCTCACAGCACTCTTGGAACAGATGCCAGAAGCTAAGGTTACTAACACATGGTTAATACACAAACGAAAGATCTTTGCTCTTGATTAATTCATTACGTCTAGAAGTAAAGATGCAAGGTTTCTAGAATCATGTCCCCATTCCAGTTTGTTGCAAATGTCTTCTGTATCTGCACACAAGCTTGAACATTCCACCTGAAATATTTACTTATTTTGCATTCCAGGGGTAAAAAGTCTGCATAATTTTATTGATGGCATCTTTGACTGCCAAATAGTGAATTATTTATGGCTTAATTGTAAAAATGATACCCATGAGAAGCTGTTTGGTAGCAATATGCAATTGATACACCACAGGACAGACAGGAACATATCTTTCAGCCTTTGTTCTGGTACATCAGTGGATCACCGAAACTCAGGTAGGAACAGATTGCAGAGGTGGAAAGGAAATACGGCATTTTTACAGAATCACAGAATCATTAAGGTTGGAAAAGATCACTAAGATCACCCAGTCCAGCTGTCAGCCCATCACACCGTGCCCACTGACCGTGTCTCTCAGTGCCACATTCACACAGTTCTTGAGAACCTCCAGCAATGGTGATCTCACCACCTTCCTGGGCAGCCTGTGACAGTGCCTCACCATTCTTTGAGAGAAGAAATTTTTTCTGATACCCAACCTGAATCTCCCCTGGCAAAACTTAAATCCGTTGCCTCTCGTCCTGAAATCGCCGTATCCTCTAGGACATAGCTAGGGGTACAAAAAAGCCTGCAGAAAGCACTACATAACAAAAGATGCCCTGTGTTGGATTATCCCCACATGGGACATTTCTAATACCAGCTCACTCAGCCATCAGGCAGAGATCTGTCATGCTGTGCACCGTCCCCTGATGCTCCCCCTCCCCGAGAGCAGCCAAACCCCTTCTGCCATGAACCTGTCTGTGCTGTGGGCACTGCTCACCACCTACTATCATGAATTTTCACATTCTGCTTTTTAAAGGGAAACATGTCAGAGTGGGTTGAGACACTTCTGCTCCCACTCCATCACCCCAAACTCACATCTGTCCTATTATGCTGCTTTCCTCCTCTTCCTTTTTCCCAGTCTCCATTGCTCTGCAAGCTTTTCCTCCCATCCCTTCACCTTCAAGTGAAGCAGATGCTTCTCATTTTGTCCTTAGTACAAGGATCTTTTCAGGAGCATACAAGGAAAGGACAAGGGGTAGCAGGCAAAAACTGCAATACGGGAAGTGCCATAAAAGCATCAGGAAGAACCTTTCTTAACTGTAAGGGTGACAGAGCACTGGAACAGGCTGCACAGAGAGGTTGTGGAGTCTCCTTCTATGGAGATATTCAAGATCTGCCTGGATGCTTTCCTGTGCACTTTGTTGTAGGGATCTGCTTTATCAGAGAGGTGGACTGGATGATCTGCCGAGGCCCCTTCCAACCCCTACAATTCTGTGATTCTTCTATGAAGAAGCGATCTAGAGAAATTACACAAATTTAACAGAAAAACAGACCTCCAGTGCAAACCCGGAATGTATATGTGTGCCAGGCCATTGCTTGCTTTTTTCCTTCCCTGAGTAAGGCAAATAGAATTAAGGAAAACAGGAATCTATACTGTCCATTCATCCACTAGGGCAGCACCAGAGGCTTCAGAGAGATGGAAGTCCTGCCACCAGCAGATAGAGAATAGCATCTCATCCACATGGAGACTCATGGTATTTTTAAATACTGACTGACAACTTAAGATCTGAAGAACAGTGCTAAAAATCTTTATCTTGTTTTGTTCTTATTGTTGTTTTCTTTCCAATCCCAGCAATTTTTGCGTCATTTGCCAAGTTAGCAGCAAAGATGTTAAGTTTCCTTCCAGATCACTGATAAAGACATTGAATGGCAATGGCTCCTTTGAAGCCGTTAATAACCCATTAGAAGATAGTAGGAACATGCTGATATAGCTGCTAATTGGTTCTGAGAGCATGTGATGCAGGTAAATTGATTTTGCATAGTGCTGTGGTTTTTTTTAACCAGATTGTCATGCAGAGCTACATCAAATACCTTAAAGTAATCCATGCCTTATATCAATCCATCTACCTTAAGCAACTGCATTTTAGTCTCATCTCTTGTGGTTTGAAAGCACCTATTTTAGATTTAAAGTGTACTGATTAACATTACATATGCTTTTGTCTGTGAATTAATACCCATTTGCTTCCCATGTCTGTCTTGACATTATTTTGCCCAGGGTTTATGTCATGCTTGTAATTATCAAAACCTATCATGTTTATTCTTTGCAGTGCACCATGTTCACTTTTTATCTATTTCCCCTGTGCACCAGAATTTGTTCAGAATGAATATGAATGGCTCAAAGAGCATCTCCACTAGTTTTTGTAATACTCTTGGGAGCATTCAACCCTGAATATTTAACTGTGTTTTGCTTCCACTGATGAGCATTCTCTAACGTATACAGTGAAAGAGAAATTCCTACCAATTCATTCTTGTAACAGAAAAAATCCAGCTTTTCAAAGTAGCTTAGTAAAAACTCTGCTTTCTTATCCAGAAACTATTCCCAAGGTGCATATCTAGATTTCACTCACATTAGAGGCAAATTGCTGTGTTTGGCTCTTGTTAGCTATTCAGAGACAATACAGTTGTGAGGGAAAGAACTCAGCTGGATTTTGGCTTATGCATCATTAATGAAACTTTTAAGCAAGTTAACATGCGGGACGTTCAATCTTGGAGGTGGCTAAGCCAAAAAGATCACTCTGTAGGCAATTTTCCTATCTAACGCTGAGTTTCCTAGGTTGGCATGCGTTCTTCAGCAAATCTTAGGAGGCGTCCTTGGGATGGTTTTGATGGACAGTAAAAAAAGGAATCAAATCGTTACATTTTTACCAAGTCCAATTTTAAATCTGAGAATTAGACTCTTCCCTGACAGCTTTAGGTTATGAGTTTGGGAAAGCTTGTGTATGTCAGTGACATCACATGTATTTCTTTCCCCTTTTTTTTCCTCTGTATTTATTCAAAAGTGAAATGAGGTTTCAAATCTTACATTTTCTGCTTTTTTAGAGCGTGAATTGGATAGAGAATTTGGAACAACTCACTTGGGCCAGTTTTAACAGATTCCAATTCCAATTCCAAGGGATTGTGGACTTCTGGCCATGATGTTGCAACTAACCAGACTTAAGATCTGTCTCAGTCTGGATGATATAGATGAATGCATCCTTAAACCCAAGTAGAAGTAGTTCATTTGATGGGATGATCACAACAACATCTGATTCTTTCTTAGAAATTGGTAGAACAGTAGAGTTTACCCAAGCTGAACTTAATCAGGACGTTGGCACATTTTCAGTTTTACTGTCTGTTACCTTTACACTGCTTGAGTAGCTAATGAAGTGCAAGACTTTCCAACAGTTTGTCATCTGCAGATTACAGGTGATATCACAAGGAAATGGATTGTTTGCAGTTGCCTCACAGGAAAACATAGAAATGCACAAAGATGCCCGTGAAGATCTCGTATGTGACAACACCGAGGCCAGCTCAGAAGGAAGTGATGAGGTCACCTGGAGGTCTGACAGCATGCTAACTTAGCGTACACACCTACCTCAGTCTTCAGAGTCTCAGAGGGCTGGCTTGGAATTGCTCCTACTAAGAGGCCTCATAGAAGGAGGGAAGGTTGAGAGAGGATAGCTGCATAAATTTGAGGCATTCACCTTAGTGGGAGAAAAGCAACAGTTTGTGCTGCATCATAATCAGTCAGAATCTCAGGCTTCATCAGCCAGCACTGAGTACAAAAGTGTGTAAGATGACAATGTAATGGACATCCTGTGACATGACAGTAATGCTTCCATTTAAAATTGTAGGTGAGGATACAATTTGAGAGAAAATTCCTGCATTGCCTCATCATACACTCTGTACGGCATGGGTATGTATAAGATCAGATAGGCCACTTAGCTTCAAACACAGCTTGCTTACATTTCTAGTATGACCCAAAGATACCAGAAAGGAGTCACGCATTCCCAAATTCTAATTATTTGCCTGTGGCTGGCTTAAAATGTACATCATAATTATCTAACTTCCAGGATTTAGTTGTTATGCCTTGGAGGCCCTGCTAAGTGGAAGGACAATTTCCAGCACTGGTTTAAATCGTCAGGGAGCACAATGTCTTTCCTCAAACATCCTGAAGAGTGGGAATCTCTCATAGGAATTCTGGCACTGCTTCACTGAAAAATCAGGCATTCTTCAAAAGCAGATCTGTCAGAAGGCAGCCTGATTAACTCTCCCTCACTACCAGAGACACGTGCTGAGTCATCTTGCCAAATTGCATAGTAACCACTTTCCTGGAGCTCAGAAACCCGTAGCTCCTGGACATCCTCATCTCCTTGTCACTGACTTAGTGTGAAAAAGGCTTCTCAGACGGATGTTCTCTTTCTAATCTGGTCATCATTTCAGGCCCTGTAATTTTTCAGAACGTATCTATCACACAAGGAAGGGTGCAGTTTTCTGCTATGTCATGCATCTTTCACTGGGGTGTGATTTGCAGCAAAATGAGGAACATGAGCAAACTGAAGAACATGAAGAATTGCTATGGTTAAATCACTCAATGCAAATCTATTTGGATACGTTTGTCACCACCTCACCCTTTCTTCTGTAGCCTTCTCTGGAATGATTTGCCCTTTTCCTACAAAACAACCCATCATGCCAAGACATCTTATAGCTGAAATCAAGCTTCCTGAAAAGCTAAACCATGCAGGGAGAATGGCTATGTAAGTGCATGGCAGTGTGTTCACCAAAGTCATTAGTCTAAGGCTCCTACTTGCCAACCAGTCACAGACTGTGAATGTGCGTCATCTTTTATGCAATGGGCTTTGTACTCTGTACATTCAGATATACACACAGATAAAGTATTATTTTGCACAGGTGGAGTCTTTAGCCACTCGAGGCACTCCTCATCTTGTGTTTGTTTACGCTCGTTTGTGGGTCAGGTGTCCTAAGTAACGATGGTGTTAATGGGGGTGGGCCATGAAATGCGTGTATGTGCACTTTGACTATTTATGATGTGATAGCCCTTTTACATCAAATTTCCGTTTCAGGTATCTCTTTTGTTCCTCATCTGTCACCTCAGTGGGGTTATTACCAACCTCCAAGCGTATCTTCCCAGGTAGGACATCATTATGTTGTTTCCTCCTTCTTTCCCTTTCACTATTTTATTGCAAACATGACATTCTGGCTTTGTTCTCCTTCCAAGAAAACTAAATCCCCCTCCAAAAATTCTGTCTTCTGAAAAGAAATAACTATTGACAAGGGCTACTCCAAAAGTAATGCCTCCTATGCTATTATGTCTGCCCACAACATCAGAGGCAGATATTGGTGTACAGCAGTACATATCTAAAACTGCTGAGAAACAGAGTCACCTCCATTAGAAACGTCAGCTGCTAATAAGACTTCTGTCCCTCTGTTCTACGACGGTGGGGTGGAGAACTGGTCAGGTGCCAACAGGCAGTTCAGGTTGCCACCTTAAAAGCAAATTTTCCCTGAGAATGGAGAATGAGTGTCGCAAATCTCAGAGGACGAATGGTATCTCCAAAGGGAGCAGCACCAGGAAAGCATTCTTATTTTCATTTCTGAACATCTCAAGAAATAGCACTGAAAACCTACGCGTTTATTTTGAATATCCCTTCTGAGGGCTCTTAGGAGATTCCTACTTCCCACACTGTAAGCTTTTTTGGTAAAGGCCTACAGTGCAAAATTGTACCATATAGAGAGTGATGAACACAGAGAGTAACTTGGATAGTTGGTAGTAATTCTCTATCTGCTGATTATTTGTTTTTTCGCAGAGCTGTTGTATTGAAAAGGGATTTTCAAATGCATGGTGATAGCCAGGTTGCATCCATTGCTCTTTCGTGCTAAACTGCTATGTATTTGTCAGCATAGCAGCCTAGTTCTTTGTAGATGACAAGAAGCAGGGATTTCTTTTGTAAGGTGCTTAACCTACATTTCAACCCTATTAAAGAAGCGAAGAGAAACTGGTACCGTCCTCTTACTCATTTCTTGCTTATCTGCCGAGTCAGTAACAGCGGTGCTATCTCCTGCCCCCCAAATCGTGCTGTACTGCCAAACAGGAAGAAACGTCATGTTCATTTTCCTCAAGGGCATCTCTTAGGCGTGCGAGCTGACTTCCTTATTGATTGCCACTTGTCAATATGTAATCGGAAGCCAAGCGATTGCTTCCCTCATAGTCTGCCACAGAGCATTCCCCCAGAGCTCTCTGCTTGTTGGAGGGGAATAGGGATTCAGTTCTGAGGATTCAGTATCCTCTTGTTTCAACAGATATTTTACTATAGTAAAGGGAGCAGAAATGACATTGACTGAAGTAAAATAAATGAGCATTAAATGGATTTCAGTGGATGTGTGGTTTTGTTTCCTAAAATATCCGGAGTGTGAGAATAAAAAGGTTGAGCTTTTCATCATGAATTAGGTGCGTCTTAAAGAAAGGTTCAAAGGTGGTCAGAAGGATCAGGCTTGGCTTCACCAGGAGCTTTTGAGAAACAAGGTCAGCACCTTTTGCAGAAAGTCTATTTGTTTGCAGTCCTTCAGGGAGTCTCAGGGATAAAATGGTTTCTGACCAGAGTAATTTAACAGCCAGGAAAAGAAAAAGAAAAAAAACAAAAACCAAATCCTTCCCAAGATGATAATTTTTTAATTCCTAACCAGAAGCCTCAAAATTCTTTTCCACATCCCAGCGCTTGACTTTTGTGCACTGAATAAAGACATCTTATTAAACACTTGTTAATTTGCTGTGATGCTGAATGCAAGTTAGTACAGGTCAACTGCACTTCCAGTTCTGCCAGCGTGCTGTCCCAAGCTTTCACAATCACTGTGTTACAAAACAATTCCAACAACGCTTCCGCACTTTATCTGTTGAAAACATACCATTATGAATCCTAATACAATGAGCATGCCCTAATATTTCTGCAGAACACGTTGCCATGATAAGTGGTCATACAAACCAATCTCTGTGAGGACATACTCGATAGTATCAGAATTATGCAAACACAGACATTTTGCAGCAAGGATTCTTCTTGCAGAGCTTAATGGAGAGAAGAGAAAACCATCTGAAATCGATTTTTCAGACGAGCTGTGTAATGCTGCATTATGCTATGACTTATTACTTCTCAACCTGAGAAATGCAGTCAACTATTGATGTTACAGCTTTTACTGAAGAGTTCTACTTTGGAACAGTGAAAGAGCAACAGTGTTTATCAAACAATGAAATCGGCACTGGCACAGGTGCTAAATAGATCTAATCCAAAGCAGATCTTATTAAAGGTCAAGAACACCATCACACATGAATGCATCCCATTGTGGAAGCTGAGCCCCCAGGGAGCTACCTACACCAATTAGCAGAGGCACTGGCACAAACACTTCCAGCCACTCCACGCTCCCATACGTATTTCAATGCTTTTAAGAAAATTACTCTGTAGCCTCATGTAGAACAGCATCAAGGAGGGAAACAAAAATCTTGCAGCTTTCTGTTTTCCTTTCAGAGAAAAAGAGAGGTTTTACAATCTGATCACAGCCTAAACGCTCTTACAGCTTAGCTGAGGGGGCGGAAGCATGAAGGAGATACACAGACTATTTCATCAGATTTTCTGTCCTCATTTCAGAAGAGTGCTCAAGAGATCACAGCAGGGCGTCCTATGATGCTCTGCAGAAAGACTGAAGCTGTATTAGGAAAGTTTTTGAAGCCCATAACATCAAACGATTTTCCCTAAGTACTCAGAGACACAATCTGCAGTCTACAAAAAGGAAGCAGAGGGGGTTTATTTCCCAGCCAATTGTGCTGCTCCCCTCTTACAGCAAAATAAAGCTGCAAGTTAGCTGAAGCACTACAAGAACATGCTTCCAGGCCATATGAAACATCCTGCTGACAATGCCAGGACTTGGATGTCAAAGGGCACAGCTCTTCACACCGAAAGAAAAAACAGCACTCACTTCTGACTCTCCAGCACACTGAGAATAGTTGCAAGGGGGCTTCTTAGGCTTTCCTTGAATTATGTATGGAATCCCAGCATGCCTGAGGCAGGCAGGGCCTCTTGGGTCCCCCAGTCCCAGCCCTGCTGAAGCAGGGCCACCCAGAGGAGAGTACCCAGCTCACGGCCAGGTGGCTTCTGCAGACCTCCAAGGAGGAGACCCCACAGCCTCTGTGCAGCCTGTGCCAGTGCTCCGTCACCTGCACAGCACAGAAGTGCTGCTTGCTGCTCAGAGGGAACCTCCTGTGCTCCAGTTTGTGCCTGTGGCCTCTTGTGCTGGCGCTGGGCACCACTGGAAGGAGTCTGGCTCTGTCCTCCTTGTGCTCTCCCTTCAGGTATTTACATACATTGATGAAATCCCTTTGAGCCTCCACTCACAGCTGAGCAACCCAGCTCCCCTCAGCCCTTCCTCACAGCAGAGGTGCTCCTTCATTTTCATGGCCCTACACTGGACTTTTTCTAGTAAACCCACAGCTCTCGTGCTGGGTGACCCAAAAGTGGAATCAGTACTTCAGGTGCAGTCTCACCAGTGCTATATAGAGATGGATCACTTCTGAGCTGCTGACAATGCTCCAATGCAGCCAAGAATACCGCCATCCTTCTTAGCAGCGAGGGCATGCTGCCAGCTCCTGTTCAGCTTGGCATCTGTGCGACCTTTTCCACTTTATGTTTATGGATCTGACTTAAACTTTTATTTTTGAGTAGCTGGAAATAAATACATAATTCTTCAATGTGATTCTGAATGCTTTAAAGTGGGAAACAGGTCCTGCTGGGTATCTTCAAGTAGGGAAGTCAACTCACAGAGACTCCTCTGAAATGCTGGTTTCTCCTTCCACAGATAAATGGTGGTTTTGGTCACTTGGTAGCATTTGGTCACCATGTTTCCACCGGATGTGTCATTCACAGGGTTTCTAACTGCACTTCTTGTGTGTTGGTGTGAATTTATCACGGTCATTGGAAAAGCTCCGCTCCAAAATCCCATTTTTCCTTATAGATAACAATGTAAAAGATGTATTTATATTCACAGTCCTCATTATTGTGGAAATAACTTTGAAGCTATGAATTGAGTCACACAACAAAATCATAGTGAATGTACAAACCCCTTGAAACAACAGCACTGGGAAGCACTATGCACTGCATACTTTTGGAGTGTTAAATCTTAACTCTTAAGGACAATCTCAAGAGTCACAAATAAGACATGAAATGTACTATCATAAATAAAAAGGTACAAAATAGAAAATGCCACATAAGCCACACGCGTTATGTTTACTATTAAAGTGCATGGTACCTCCAAAGTCTCTTTTTCCCAACATCCACTGTTCCAAATTTCCCTGCTGGGATGAACCGCTCTTCTAATGGGTTAAGTCAAACAACTTCTAGCAAAGGGATTCTCACACTTTCTGTTTTTTCAAAGTCCACCTGCACTTTGGGATCCTCCCGGAATGCATTCAGCTCTGCCGAGAGACCAGCTGTGCATGTTTCAAGCAACATTCTTTTAAATCCCAGTTAGGCAACACGCAGACTGGAAACAGCCATTTTTGGAGAGCAAATAATGAGAAAAATGGGACCTCTTTTGTTCTGCTTTATTGAAACCAGGCGTCCTCAAGTCAGAGGCATTTAAACCATTTATTAGCGTTAATCATTGTAGGTTAAATAAAACACGGAAGGTACATCTTAGGGCAAAAATATTATTAGGTATGATACAATTAATATGTAAAACGGAAGGTAAAGTATTAACAGATTGCAGCATCCCATATATGAAGCAAGTGGGTCCAGCCCAATCGAAGCCCTTACATAAACAAAACAGAGGAAGAGTACTTGGAAATTGATTTTAAACTGTCAATTTACCACTGACTCTGGCTTAAATAGTTAAGGGTAGAGTAGTAAACTACATCATCACTGCACTGAAAAGGTCTGAGTGTAGAGGCAATGCTCTCGTTATGATCTAATAATGCACGCCATCATGTGCCATGAAAAATTACTGAGGAGACAAGGGGCAATAGGTAACCTTCCTAGTAATTAATATATAGCCATGGTATGTTTTAGCACTTCAGATAGACCTGCTGTACCATGACTAAAAATAATCAGCTTTTTTTTTTTAGCGTAACTTTAACATTTCCAAGTGCCAAATCTTGAATAATAACGACCTTTTCTATATTTCTCAGCTGCAAGACCAACTTTTTCACAATATGCCATTTTCATGCATAAAAACGGCACATCAACGATTGTACCTATGCGTATCTTCACACTCTTGCTACCCTCGGCCTGCAGCTTTAACTTCATAAAGGCAAAATGACCATAAACAAAAAATGTACTTACAGAATACAATGTTCAGTATACGAGACTCAGCCATAGTGAAAAAATACACTACTTGTCAGCGTAACAATAAAAAACTGTACTTACATACACACTCATATGCAGAGTGTACATGAAAACAAGTTCCTTCATCATCTTCTACTATTATTGTTTTCAAACAAGCTCACGACAAGCCGGAAAAGCGAGTCACCTGCAGTTGGAGAGTCACAGCTGTGAGTCACAGTGCAAACAGACTCCATCAAACACACCTGGCACCACAGTGCACCCTGATCCTGCTGCCAGCTCGCATGAGACAAACAGTCTCCGACAGAGCCAGCACCGGCTGGCCGATGAAGAACTGCACACTGTTCTTATCGCTGCCAGGAGAGCCGAGCAGTGACAGAGTTCAGTGCTCCTGTACAGTCACGTAGCTTTCAACCGGCCATTAACCAGTAGGTAGTTACGATCG
The DNA here is from genome assembly GCF_019238085.1 of Lagopus leucura. Classification (NCBI taxonomy): domain Eukaryota; kingdom Metazoa; phylum Chordata; class Aves; order Galliformes; family Phasianidae; genus Lagopus; species Lagopus leucura. The sequence continues at coordinate 41,300,632 of NW_024962263.1, forward strand.
CTGCTGAAAGTTTTGACTCGGAGATTGTTTGCTTGTCTGTCGTTTCTCTGGCTGTTTATGAGGGTGGCGGTACTTACTTTCCAAACAACAAAGGCAACAAAAGAAAGCAAAAATTTTACATGCGAAGATCACTTTTTCTTAAGCCAACCATTCACCCACAAGTATGGAAGAGTGTGGAAGAGGAAGGCTAAAGCTACACTTCAGCTTTGACAAACAGCAGATAACTGACATCATCACTGAAGTTTGGCCCTATCTTAAAAGTAAACACAAGCTACTACACAGCACCGTGCCTTGCTGTTTTTACACGAGACTCCAGAGTACTCTGCTGAAGCTCACCGTAACCCAAGAGGCACTCAAGGCCAGGTTGGATGGGCCCTGGGCAGCTGAGCTGGTGGGTGGCAGCCCTGTTCATGGCAGGAGGGGGGGGCTGGGTGGGCTTTGAGGTCCCTTCCAACCCAAACCATTCTGTGACTCCAAGATTCTACAAACTTATTCGAGTGAGAAAAAGAAGAACAAGGTGATTGAAATTTGGCCCACCTAATGCAAAAATAGCTTTGAGCCTACTTTGCTAGTATTTGAATTCTAAAATCTGCCATAAATCCATTGTAATGATTTCCAATTTTACACTCTTTAAAGGCGTAACTCAAAAACCTGTTCTGAATCACAAGCAGCTCAGTGGCAGCTGTGAGAACTGGTTGGTCAAGACAATATCTATCCCATTCAGATCCTCATAAAAGGCCAGTTGTATCAGAAATTAGGAGTATACAGTACTTGCAGAACTGTCTTACAAAGCCTTCAGCTATCTCAAGTAAGGCTTAATGAGATTTGAGACATCACATTATGAAGACAGATACCATACAGATCTATGAAAACTTAAAAATCAGTTATGCATAACTACTACACATTGAGCTAAATTTTGTGTTAAAACATGTGGGTTCCACCTCACCTTGTTTTCTTGATACCAAGTCTAGCCTTTCACAGATGAGCCACAGATCCCATCAATAGCATTAATCTGTATTAGCGATCAGTTCCTATTAGTTTAGGACACAGTTAACTCCCCTGCCCTACTGTAGTTGCCTGGGTTCCCCAAGCAGACACACTGGGATGGGATGTAAGGAAACACTCTATTTTGCTTTATTACATCCCAGCCTTTAAGCCCAAATCATTTTTGAATGGAACTGTGGTTCTTGCAACAGCCTTGTGGAGATGTCTTGGATGGTCCCTAAAGGAGCCTTACAAACTATAGACTGTGATGACCGCTGAATTCTCATGTGAACAACGATGGATTATCAATAGAACAGTTGCTGCAATTAAGTAGTAGGCATGATCAGCACAGGTGACAAAACTGAAAGGTCACCCTAACTATCCTTTCTATTGGGAGCTCTTGTGTTTGTGCTTACAAATTTCCAGGTGTGAGCGCTTTCAAAAGAATCCAAAATCAGAGAGGATAGTAGGTGAAAAACCAGCGTAGTTCGGGATCTTAGATAAGATGAGGTGGGAAACATCTCAGCTGATCTTAATTATTTAAGCCCTTCAAAGAAAAGGAAATAATCCCATTCAGTAGACTCGGCTCTGGTTCAACCACTAATAATTAGTACTATTTTATCAAAGCAACCACACAGCCTAGCAAGAAAGTCTGGGTTTATGCACAAACACTGAAGCCCAGCTCTAGCCTGCCTATTTATGGTTTATAGAAGAAGGTTACTTTCCTCTTTTATTTTTCATAAGGCCCCCAGAAAAGGTATGATGAGGTCTATTTTCCCAATAAGAGAACAAATCAATGTTGGACTATGAGGTGAATTCACCCTTGTTTAGATTTCCAACTGAACCGATGAAAAAGCAAAATCAGTCACATATATTCATAAGAGATGGAAGTGAAGAACACAATTTTACATTATTTCTAGTTCATAGCCATCTCTGGGATTTATTTTTCTAGCATGTGCTGCAAATAAGCTTCAAAGGCATCATGCAGTAGTTCCTCATATTGCATCCCCATGTTGCTGAAGAGACTATTCCACAAAGGAAGAGAATTGCACTTGTAAGGAAACACTCTATGCTGCTTTATCAGGTTCCAGTCTTTAAGCCCAAACCATTTTTGCACAGAACTGTTGTTCTCCAACAGCCTTGCAGGGATGTCTTGGAGCGAGCCAGGAAAGGAGTCCTGGCCCACAGGGGCAGGGTGGCACTCTTTTAGAAACAGAACTGGGACTGTTAAGCTGAGAAATCTTAGCCTGGGACTCAGACAGGGCAGAAACTTGGTAAGCAATAGAGATTAAGCTGGTATTCGTGTTTTTAACAATTTCAGCAATTAATGAAGCGTATGCCTTGAAAATCATTTCAAGCAAAGTGCAGCTGCTGCTACTTCAGTTCTTTCCAGAGCAGTGAGGTCCAACAGCCTCCTTCGTGACAATTCCTTCTTTCACATGCACAGCTCCTCTTGACACAGATGTTGACTTGCAGCCTGAACAAACTGCACTTGCTCATCCTTCAGATCCATTCTTCTAGTCAGCAAATTCAGTTCAATTCTTGCTGGTATTTACTGAAAGCATAAGATGAAGCTACAGATCTAGAAAAATACAGAAGCAGAGTCCAGCTAACAAGGCAGAGAAACTGAGCCAAAATTCAGGTTTTATGGGTTTTCGCACCCTCACACAGTGCGAAACAGAAAACTCTAAAAACATGCCACGTCCACTTTGTAATGTAAAAAGATTTTTTCGGTAGCAAATCTAGAATTTATATAAAAGGTTCTTTTTATTTAAAAAGGACAGTCATCAGCTGAAACAGAGCATCAGAATACTTGGACACTAATTTCGACAAGATATTAGGAAGGATTTTCCAAGTAGGTTTTACAAAATCCATCTGAAGTAAAGCTTTCTGCTTCTGGTCCTTGTGTTATTACTCACGGGAAGTATTGAAATTACTGCTTTCAAGATAAGGAGCCACGTCACTGAGATCATGAAGTCCTTTCTCCATGAAAGAGTAAATGGAGCTGTTTTTCAAGTAAATCTCAAAAGATCAAGTTGGGTCAGCAGCACCGCCTACCCGTCTGTGAAGTCTGCCTTCCAAGTTTGATTGCTCCATTGTTACCATTTTCATGAGGATCTAAAGGTGGAATTTGCTGACCTGAAATACATGAGGAGACAGTTAATTCGATTTTCCTGATGCAGTAACCACACGGGCAGATAACAGTTATGGTGATTTAGCTTGCGTAACAATTACGTCTGTAAAATTAAACAGAAAAGCAGCATCTTCTCTGTACCTTAAATCTTTCTCCCTTGCACCCTGCTTATGAAAGAGCAGTGTTTTCACACACTTATATATGTAAGATATGTCTATCAAGCAAGTACTAAGGACACTGAAATTGTTATACATGTATTTCAAAAGCAGATATCTTACTGAGAGCTGAAACACTAAGATGCGGAAAATTCTCGGCTTTCTCCTAGTTGCACTTAAATGCAAATGGTGCCAGTTTAGGAATGTCAGGATTTCATTAAATTTACATGGCATTCAGTCGTTGTACGCCAGAATTTCACAAAGTGCTGTAATTACACGCATGCTGCCTGCACTTGGAAAAGAAAAACAAATCTGTTCTTTCCACTGCATTTTTCCATCCTTTGAGGGCTACCTATGTCTCCACAGTTGACAGCACTCGTTAATTAACAGCATCCCTCCCCAGCTCTCCTGGCTTCTTCATTTTATGGGATGATTATTTTAAGCACTTGAAAGACTGTCAGCCAGAGCTCTCTCCCTGGGGAAGAAAGCGCTGCTTCTCACCTCTCCCTTTTGTGCCTCTTCACTACTGCTCCATCCTTGGTCTTATTGACTTAACTGCTGACGGACAACATAACATGTGCTCAATAATCAGAATTATATGAGGGAAAACAAGATCCTCCCAGGTCCAGTCCATGCTTAGTCTCTCATCAGGCCTGGCTTTTCAATTCCTCTTACTGAATGATCTATTTTTTTCAGTATCTTAGAGAGCTTGCAGTCATGGTAACTTACTTTCTCACTGCACTGTGGACCTGCTGGATTTTTTTTCCCCTGAAGCTGAGTCTACTTTCTATGAATAACTCCTGTTTTTACTATTACCTGTATTAAATAACAAGTCAAAGTGTTTAACACTTGCTAAATGCCACTTTCAGTGGCAATGATCATAATTCAGGTCAGTCTCAATCAGTTCAGATTTCCCCATCCTCTCCCATATTCATGGACAGTTGTCTCCTTCCGATTGCTCTATGAATTACGTTTTTCTGCTGAAATTTGGGTCCTGCAAAAAACCCGAGAGTGGTGGCACTGAATTAAAAGCAAGCCCCAACAAAATCAAACAGCAAGGTTTCATTTGTAAGACTTGTCCATAAATAACCTTTGGTCAAATCCACCAAATTTTCACTTATCTTATTCTATCATTTCTGAACAGGTACATTATACCTCAAAAGTGCGACTCTTTGAAGCAGATAATCTTGGATGTCCATACAACTGAATGAAAGGGCAAACATTTGCCATAGTAATAAGCAAAAGTACTGCATTTGGGCCCAAACAGAGAGAAACAGGAATCTTGAGGGCTTAAGCATGTCTAAGCACTGACATTACTGTGCTGCACTTGCACTTTATTCTAGTCACTAACATAGCAGCTTTACACCCTGCTTACAAACATAAAGTCTCATCAGAATACAAGTGCCCTTCTAAAGTAAAATAAAGCAGAATATGTGGTCAGAGACATTACGTGCATCAATTCTATCAGTTCTGTTTGAGACAGTCTGCTCATTCTTAAAAAACTCTAAAATATGGGGAATGTGTCATCTGTAAGACGTTTTCCACAGAGGTAATGCTATCACTTTAGAAATGCACTTACCATTTTTAAAGTGGTTTGACCTCAGTACCAGCAAAAATAAAACGTTGACCATTTGTCCCTGAGCACAATGTAGCTAAAATAGTTAGGATCTATGGACATTATTCCCATATCAAACCATTAAGCAAATAGTGCCTAAATGTGTTCTTCTAATGGCAAATTTTGAAGAGGAAAGTTGGCACAGGCTAACTAGTTTAACTTTTATTTTAAAAGCTCACATTAAACCTCTATTTGTTTCTCATTCAACATTCCACAGTTCTTATGAGTTCTGAGTCTCTCCAGTAACACTCTGATGTGTATGTATGCAAAGGATGAGGTAAGCTTATCTTTGGAGCAAAAACATTGCAGGTTTCAAGGTTGGAGAGCACTCTGTCCAGTTCAGAACAGGACACCATACAGGTAGTTAAGAATCAACTCAGTTCAATTCATTTCTCAAAATAATAAAGAAAAACCAAAGCAAAGACAACTACAAAGAGAAGAATCTGTAGACACAGTATTTGCTGACTCATTATTCCACCTTTGATCTTTAGTACTGTTTGTCATTAACCAGTCATGTTTTCTGTTGTTCAGTTAATGCCCCATGAATTCAACACAAGAAAATACAGCTTTAAACAGCTTAAGTCTACATAAGTTTGAGACTTTTTCTTTAATGGGTGAGGTTTTTTTCTCACAATTTCTCCTGTCATCAGATTTAAGTCGTTGAATGAAACCATTTTAACCCTAGTAACAGGATTTATCCCTGCTGAGTGATCTTGTACCATCTGATGTGCAGCCAATCAGCCAATGGGTAACTACTGGAACATAAAACTCACATAACTCTCACTACAGAGCAATGGATCTAGGTAGTAACAGCTGTCTCACAACCACGTTGCAACAGAGAAAGGTTCAAGCACCAACAGCACACCAAGGATTAGCAGAGAAATGCTAAGCCTTCACCTGTGTCTGGTGCTTGTGAAACATCTCAATCTCTGTTGCTAAAAGGACTGTGATCATCTTAACTTGGAATTCAGCTATTGACAAATATAGCGTCTATAGTGCTGACATCAATGCAATCCAGCTGGCACTGAGTCAGAACCAAAAGAGGTCATAAAATGAATTAATTTGAGAAAGTGTACACTCATTTGAGAAGTATTTTTCACTGTCATACGTGGCCTCTGTTCCAGAGGAATAAAAGGTACTCACACATGAGATAACCTATAGTTATTTTTTTCAGGCAGTTGACATCAGGTAGGAGCAGCAGTGCCCCAATGCGCAGCCCAACAATTCTCCTGCTTAAAAAATAAGTAGATGAAGACAATTCCTCTTCTGATCAAAGACTGCTCTGTTAATATGGAGTTGGCTCAAAAATACCACAGGAGACAGAAGAGTTCTGTTGCTTAACTTAAATTAGACTACAAATAGAATACATTTTCTACATTTTTACAGAGCAGGATAGAGACAGTCACCTTGCCATCTGACAAAAGAATACTGAGAATGTGCTTTATCATTCCGGACAAAATGGTTCACCACATAGAGAAAAACTGATGTGCATACATTAATCCAAGAACTCCAGAGCTGAACTGGTGACATGCAAAATTTAAGGTTATCTTACTAAATTATGCTGTTAGAGAAGGTATAAAGCTCCACATGGCTCCTATTGCTGACACTTCCATAGAGCAAAGTCTATGGATGCTGATTTCAAGTTAGATTTTTGCACCTGCATTAGTCATCTAATTATATATTCTGAATTGATTTCACTAATGTTTAGAGCATGTTTCATATATTATTTTATGCAACAAAACTGTAAACGTTCACCTCTATGCATCTGTGCCATGGTGCTGGGCTCCTCCATGAGCTCATTCCAGTAAGCATATAATGGGGCGTAAAACAAACATCACAAGAGACTGCTCAAAGGTAGGATTACAGAAACATCAAAAACAAAGAAACATCTGAAGTGAACCTTGCAGGTTAACAGGTGGGAAGCATTAAACCCATCACATCTCCCACTCTCCAGCACACTTGAAGCAGCCCAGAATGAAGGTCAGGGTCTTCTTGATGCCTGGCTGAGTTCCAGCTCCTGCTATTAAATCTGAGATTTGTAATGCTAAGAGCTTAATTGGCACTCTGGGAATTGTGGTTTGGAGAGAGCCAGAGGCAAAGGGATTGAGAAATGAGAGGGGAGGGAGGGACAAGAGGTAAACAAAATAGGAAGGGAGAAAAAGAAAACTGGAGCAGGAAGCATGAGAGACAAGAGGGACTGGGTGACAGCTCTGCAAACAGAACTGAAGAGAGGCAGACGGGGATTGCTCTGTTGCAGCTGGAAGCCTGATACATCATCACAGCAACAAAATCTGCTCCCTTTGTTCCTTTTTGAACGCAATGCTCCAGTTGTAAGTGTTGGACAGACTATCATTTAGTGTGCGCAGCAAAAAGGGAAGTGGATGCCATCAGCCCTACCTAGCACAGGCAGGTGTTGAATTTCAAGTCTAAAAGCAACGCAGTATCATTACCTGATAAAACTACCATTCTGCTAAGGGTAAAGGCAAGACATCATCTTTCCCAACCAGGGCTTCCTGTTCATTTCTCCCATCTATTCTCTTTCTAGAAATTGGATACAGCTTACAGAGGAAGGGGAAATTTTCACTGGGATGTGAAATCCATCTTGCTCGCCAAGAAAGCAACAGCCACAGCTTTCTGACAACATGTTGCTGAGAAGAGATGGACTGCATCAAGCAGCAGCACAGCAGTTAGGCAATGGCCAGAATCCCTTTCTAAAAATGCTAGCTGTATCACATTTTGTGCATCATTTTGAACTGCAAAGTGTTGCTTTCTGTAACCCACATTACGAAGCACAGCCATTAGAGAAGGCATTACAGGATGAAGCAGGCACATCTTACCCAACATGTTGAGCATTTGCATGTATGACCTTTTGTGAACTTGTGGGACTTAGGACAGTCACACTCCTTATGTCCCCAAACCCTTTCATCCTCTGAAGCCAGTTCCACAGGTACTTTAGAATTTCCTTATATCTCCAAAGTGGGTTATAAAGTCTGGCTCAGCAGTCAGTCTCTTTTCCTCTCCATACCTCCAGTGAAGCAAATTCCCCCAGTTGACAGCTGACTGCTGTTTACTTCATGTACTAAATTTTCACGCAAGGTAACACATTTACGATAAAAGGATATTGCATAATTAAACAGTTACATTGCAATTATTTTAGTACTTCTAGCATTTCCAACAACAAAAATCCTCTAAGCAAAAGCACACAATTGCAACATCGAAGTTTTTGCCAGGTGAACAGCAGTACAGTCGCACTTTGCTCACATAATCAAAACACACAGAAAAACAACAGATTTTAAAAGCATCCAAGTAAATAACAGAATGCCTAATGGCTTTGATTACACAGAGCTCCCATCTTGATATGAGCTAATTAACACTGAGCTGTTCTGGTTCACGTAGAAGAGTTCTCCTACTGTTAGAGGAAAACCATGACCTCACAAATTTAGAGTAGTCCAAAGGTGAGAAAATTTTGCTTCACTAATTAAAAATTGGAAAGCAAGATGAGAAATGATCCTTGAAAACAGCAAGCATAAAGCGTAAAGGCTACAATTTCAAATGTAGGTAAGTTAGGGCAATGCTTTTCCATCCTATTCAAAACATTAACAACCCCCACTTCAAACAAAAATATTCAGATATGAGGTTGGGCTCATAGCAAATCACAGGCCAGAAGTGGTACATGAATTGCCTTGTAGTGTCAGTGGACTTGATCTGCTTAAGATGCCTGTTACAGACCTCCCTAAAGTAGCTCACAGATCTCTGCAAATCAGCAGACAACTGGACAAAAGCCACACCAAGCTCTAAAATTGTCCACCTGCAAACCCACTCATGGTGAAGCCATTTGAGTCCAGGGCAAACATCAATTGCCTGCTGGAGGGGATCCACACTGTCCCACAGAGACATTTCACACACTCCTCTGCAGTTTGTTGAATAGGTAACTGGATAAACTGAAAGCCAAAACAAAAAACTTCCAGGATTTAATCTCCCAGTACTTCTAGGAAATGAATATTTGAGTTACCTGCTGCTGGCAAGGCATCTGAAAGTCAATAGCTTAATGTATTTGTAACTGAGCATTTACCACATGAAAGCTTGTATGTGGAGACAGAAACTCCCGCTCTAATTAGTGAGCCTAGTTTAGGGAGAGCTTTCTTACACAGACTGGTAAAACACCAGCCAGCCTCATTCTCTTGTAGTAGCATCAGTAAGGCCAAATGCTGTAACAGCTCTTCACAAGCTCTCTGCAGAGTGACCCTGATTATCATTCCTCAACACCTTACTTGCACTTCACAGAAGATGGAGAAATGCTTCAACCTCCCTCTGATAGGGCAGCAGCCCTCAGTATTTGTCAATACTTTGATTTTTGACTGATGTGAAATTTGACTTCAAGAAACAACGTGCACTCAGCATTTATTTGCTGTCTAAACTCATGTTTATTACATATTTTATTCGGTAGGCATCCTCCAGCAGCCTATTGCCCCGTACCTGCTTACCTTTGGCCCTGTGGAGGCAGAGGGCTGTTAACCCAGGAGGCACGGCCTCAGCTCTGCCACATATGGGGGTTGGCTTTGTGCAATCCTCTGCTTCTTATCTGGGGCAGCTCCATGCTCAGATAACAGGCAATATGCACACACCAAAGAGAAACAGCTGGGTGTGTACAAGGCTTGAATAATGTAACTGAGGCTTATTTTATTTGTTAAATGAGCGGGTGTCTGAGAATTATGAGGGCGTGATTGCTACTAAATTACAGTACACCCGGGGAAGCTTGTTTAGTCATTTAAAACCAGATACATAAGCTGCCTTCACAGGCACAATCAGCGGTCAAAGTATTAAAACTCCATAAACAGAAGGGACAACACAGACCTAGAATGACTCAGTGAACTTTCACAGCTTTACCAATACTTTAAAATGCATTCCTGGCAGTTTTGCCATCGCTGGAGTCTGTGCCAGTGACAAGCTCACAGAAGTTGCTGGGACTACAATTCTCCTAAGGCTGGGAACAAAAAATACCTATTAATTGCTTGCATAGACACTTACATATTAAAAAAAAGGTAACAAAACCAACAGAACTACAGGAATGCATGGAAAAGAAACCCACTGTATCTCAAGCCTTTTTGATGTCAAAACCTTTCAAAAAGATATTTGAAAAAATTCAGTCCAAGCAGGAAACATACATACGGCTGTAGTAATGACATTCTTTTCTTGTTTACAGAGAAATAAGCAGCCAGGTGATGTTTTACAACCACAGCAAGCCTCCAGCCAAGGTGCTGCTAAATGTGAGTCAAGTTAAGTTGCCTGGCTTGCATTGGAAAACAGAGGTACAACACACAGCCTGAAGCTGCACTCTGTTATGCAGTTCAGTGTTTTCCAACCTTAATGATTCTATTATGTAATTTTTACCTGTTATACTATTTTGCCCCATTCACAGTATTTTCCCTAGAAAAGAGACAGTTGTCAGCCACTCCAGGAAGGAGAAATGATTAGAACATCACGGAATCACAGAACTGTAGGGGTTGGAAGGGATCTCTAAAGACAGAGTCCAACCCCCCAAATCCTTGGAAAATAAAAGCAGAAGCAAGCAGGAGGTAACTTCTTAGATAAAACATTGAACTGTAGTCCATTCTCTGCAACTGTTTCAAGAAGATTTTTTAAATGGAGGAGCTCTCCACACACAATGGAATCTCCTCTTAAATCTAGGCTGCAAAACAAGCAATACGTAAAGAGAGTCTACCTACAGAAGCCACTGTGAGTACTGCTGCCTCTTTGCCAAGAGGCTGGGGAGCTGCATCTCGACCTTCCGCAGAAAGACAATGATAAAGGCACAAGCTCCCAGGTAATGTGAAAACAGAGCCAAAGTACAACCTATGTGACACTACATGAATAAGACTGTCAGCAGGGTTGGAGATGTGGCCACTAGGAGACTTTATGTACAGGAAACATGAATTCTGATGTGCAATTTTTGGGCCAAAGTGAGATTTTTTTTGGAAGTTGCAGACTGCTCCCAGGTCAGAAAGTTATCCATACCCTTTTCCCAGTCTTTATTATAGTAAGTCATTCTCTCACTATTTGAGTACTTTTCACACAGTTTTCACCGCATTTCTGTAAACACATACTACTAAATCTTCTTTTCTTTCCTTTGAGCACTTGATAAGGTCATGAGTACATTCACTGAGACCTAATATTTCTATATATAGAAATAATTGCCTGTGGTATTAAATGCACTTGCCTGCTTATCTAGTTCATACTAAATTCAATTTAGCTGATTTTCCTCATCTAATATATCCATTATTCGGGGCAGCACACACTGCCAGATGCAGCGCTGCCTATCAAAGACAGAAACTAATTAGCTAATTATGTGGCAAGGATGAGTTACTCCACTAGAACATTCACAACCATCAGACACAGGCAATCGAGTAGACTATCTCAAGGAAGAACTGCTTCCTCCAGACAGCCATGTTACACATTCATACTTTTTAGAAGGAGGTAAGACAAAGGTAGTGTACTCTAGGAATATCAGTTTCCATTAACTGTTTCAAATACAACCCACACAAGCAAAGCAATACTCAAGCAGGCTGTGTCTCTGGCAAAGCACAGTAGATAACGCAAGCTGATTATGACTGAGGGGAGCATTAGATGTCATCTATCTTGACTACAGTAGGTCTGTCAACATTTTATCCTACAGCATGCTGATACACCCAGGTTGGGATGTTACAGCCCAGACAGGCAGACTAGCTGCATGAAAAGTCATCAGATTTGAAGGTTGCTATTTAACAGCATCTATCTACCTGCAAGCCAGTTTCAAGTGGAGTAATTCAGGTGTCTAGTATAACATTGTACTAGCAGCCTGAAGGGGAAAAAATATGCATGCACTTCAAGACTGGAAATGATACCAAGCTCAGAAGTGCAGTCAATACACTTAAGGGCAGGGCTGCTGTTCAGAAGGTGTTAGGCTGGAGGGAGGAGTGGGCTAACAGGAGTAGCCTTATGTTATCCAGAAATGAGAAATACCAAGTCCTGCAAGTGGGGAGGAAGAGTCCCTGGCTGAAAGGCAGGTTAGGGACTGTCTGCCCAGGGTAATGTTCTTCCAAAAACGACCTGAAGGCAGGTAGTATGCTGAACACAAGCCAGCACTGCACCCTAGCAGCAAAAATGGCCAATAGCACCCCAAGCAATACCAACAACAGTCAATAGATCACATCAAGCAGTTAACTCCTTCTGGATGCTGTAATGCCTGTTAAGTAACACATTCTGTTTGGAGCACCATGATACAAGAAAAATGTTGACAGATTGGTGTGGCAGCAGCCATGAATTGAACCAGGGAAGGTTCTGACTTGATATGTATTGAGAAGGGAGAAGGTGGCATGCCACTGGAAGACTACTGAAGTACTCAAGCTGCCTGGAGAGGCTTTGGAACCTCTATTCTTGGGCCCAGCTGAGAAAAGATCCTAGCAATCTGGTACTGAATTCATTAGCAGGCCTGCTCTGAGCAGGACAATGGACTGAAGGTCTTCCAAGGTCCCTTCCAACCCACGAGGTCCTGCGATTCTCCCCCAGTTCCATCCAGAGATCAAAAGTTGAATACCTAGAACAACTTAACAAGACATTTTTCTGATCCTTGTGAGAAATGTCAGCCTCATCTTGTTTAAAAGATCCAGAGAGAAAAATACCATTTTTAAATGGATTCCACTGCAATGACTACTTTCTACTTATCGTTGCCTTCCAGGCACACATTTTAACGCTTAAGCTTTTATCAACATGATGTTAAGATCAACAGTATCTTCTCTGCAGCAGACTTGGTCTGAAACAGAAGATATGACCCCAGTTCAGGATTTAGACACAGACTTAAAAAGGAAGAGGCTTACCCTGTATCTACTATATGTACTATATTTTGCTCTAAAATACTCAAAGTTACTCTTCGTTTATATCTGTATAAACAGCAGTCACACTACTGGCCCAGTGCACTTCTTGATGTCCATGGTAAATCTTTCAGAACCAAAACAGACGACTATTTTCAGAAGCCCTTTAAACAGTTACTACTACAAATAAATTAATATTTACATCTCCTTTGCATGTTAATTTACTTACTTATTCCTTGAAAGAGTTCTTCAATGTTAACAGCATTCTTTGCACTGGTTTCAACAACAATTGCACCTATAGATTCTGCATATTCTTTGGCATCCTTCATAGGTACCTCTCTAAAAAAAAAAAAAAAAAAAGACAAAAGCAATTTATCAAAAAAAATTAAGAAAAAAAAAATATTAGCTTCCAAGTTGTATTTGCTCAAATGTTTACCTCAGAATGAATAAAACGTGTCAATAAACAGTGGTTTCTGCTTTCACCTTGGCCCACATTGGTAACAACTAAATAAATCAAGATAGCTAGATCCAAGGTATGAAAGGGCTTTACGGACTTTACAAAACAATTTGCATCAAAGAGCCCTGGTTGTTTTTTTTCCTGAGCGTGTCAAGTAGTAATCTTAGGAAGGTAATCAGCTCCTTGTTCAAATTTTTGTTAATTAACCATTTTGATCATGTACTTCAATTCCTTTCAAGAACTCATAGCAGTGAGTTCTCACAAACAAGATTATCACATCAGTAGTGTGGATTAAAAGTGCATCAGATATCTCCGGGCACAGTTATTTCCCCATCATCTTCCAAAATAGCTTCACTTTCATGCTCTTTTTAATTTCTCAAACATATTTGACATGATTATGATTCACATCTCAGGTTGTCACAGATGCCTGCCTACCTAACATTTCCTTACAGAAACACACTTAAAAAGTGTTACAGCTGAATGCTGTCAGTCCACTACTATCCATACGTTAAATAAGTTTGAAGGTTCCTGTAGTGAAGCAGTGAAATCTCAAAACACGCCCTAGTCAGAAAAGCATTACAATGTTCTTTTTCCCTGCCAAGGAAGTGTCATCTTGTTCTTGTTTTGTCAGTTAATCCAACTTAAAACATCAGAATTCCACTGATGACTGACTTGCAGATTTGCTGATCTACTGTTGAATTCATGCCTGAAAAAAAAAGTGGGTTAACTTGAATAGCAATCACACTTGTTTGTCCTTTAAACTTGACCTTGATAAGTACTGAACACTAGAGAAAGACCTGCAACTCTGATGACCCAAGCAGCCAGCAGCACTGCCCTCACCAAGCACTCAGACAACATATTGTATGGCTGCTGTGAAAGAAAACAGTATTAGCATCATAGGTCTAAGTGCCTGAAATGCATAAGAAAGTAATATGTATTCTGAAAGAAATATGAAAGCCACTGATTTCAGATGCATTGTCAAGAACTACTTAAGAATACAGCACGCTGATGGGAAAGAAACCAATCTGTGCCATGTCACAGAAGTGGCACCATTCTCAAATCACCAGTGAGATGTCCTTATTTTGCAGCCACCACTTCATATGCGAAGAATTGGTAAATGCAGTTTACAACACACAAAATATCTCTGCTGCAGACACACAGCAAACTCCGTACTGACGCTGTATCTGCTTGAGCCAGCTGGCAAAGCTGATTCTTACTGCATCCTTTATTGTCTGCAACCACTGCTCTTCCAATCTTTGAGCAACTGCTCAGAAAGTGAATGCTGACACATGAATGCATGCTGAAACACCAGGCTGCCAGTATTATTTTTTCTTCCAGTTGTTCCGTACGTCAAATGATGTGTGCTTTGTGTAGCTTTACTGTTGCCTGCTGCATACCCAGAGTTTGCTTCAACACCTTCACCACACCACAGCAGTGTATTAATCCAGAGACTCTTAGTGCAAATTTCTCCTGTCATACAGCAGTCTTGTAATTTGGATGAGAAAGCAAACTTAAGAATTCCAGGAAAAATTAAAACAGCAGCAAGGAAGTGCCTCAAAACTTGTTAGCCCTTTCTTCAAGGCTTGTCAGCCTTGTCAGTATTTCCTAACATCTTCAGAATGTTAGGAAATACTGCTTTCCCAAAAGAGTGGTCAGGTACTGGAATGGGCTGCCCAGGGAGGTGTTGGAACCCTGGAGGTGTTCGAGGAACGTTTGGACATTTTGTTGAGGGACATGGTTTAGTGAGAGCTATTGGTGACTGGTGGATGGTTGGACTAGGTGATCTCAAGGTCTTTTCCAACCTTGGTATTTCTATGATTCTATGATGACATTTCTAAAGCAAGTCTATAAACTTCCAAGGACATGTGCAGTAAACGTGCCACCACGATGGAACTGCTGCATACAACAAGCGGAGTTATCACAGCCTGGATGTCAATAAGGCTGAGATTCTACTTCATCCATAGCAAATGCACAAAAGATCTCAATTATTTTACTTCATGCTCTCTCCAACACGTACTGTTGATTCAATTCTCATTGAGATATCCTAAATAGCTACTGAATTAAAAACATACTCCAGACGGGCAGAGTGAAGACCAAAGCAGGATATTCAGCTGAATTCCCAGAAGGACCCAGAAGTTTCCCATGAGCATGATTTGTTAGGAAGGTGCACCATACTTTTATAGAAGTAAACACTATCATTACAACTACTGATTTCTGTAACGCTCAAAAGGTATTTTCAACTCTTGCAACATTTCATTCAGCTCTCATCTTTGAAACTTTTTCCACAACCCATCAGAAGGAAGATTACTATTACTTAAAATCATACCAAATATTGAACAGTACAATACTTAACAGTAATTACAAAAAAGATACACATTTATACTAATAAAATTGTTTGTTGAGCAATAGAAAATCCTTCAGTGTGGGGGGGAGAAAATTTACTTTAGTAGCATGCCAAGAACTGCTGATAACCTATTAACAACACTGAGAAAAGCAGCGTGACTTCTGAATGACCTAAATCCATCTGGCAGATCACACGCAGTTTTTAGGCTCTAAATGAGGAGAGTAACATGGTCAATAATTATGAGAAACAGTGCCAGCCTTCTGCCAAAGGAAAAGAATCATTTCTTATTGCTCCCATTCATCCCTCCTTATACTTTCTCCCACAGTCATAGAGATGGCAGAAAAAAATGAGCTGGAACCCGGTCAGCCAGTCCTCTTTTGTTCTATTTATGTTTGTTCGTAAAGCAGCTGTTCCTTTAATTCCCAACAAAACATCTGCCAGAAGTTCCACGAAGCCAAATGAAGATGTCAAAAACGCATGCAAACAGCAGTTTTTGTGTGCTACAATCATTTTTAAATTCTGTGCCCAAAGACATATCTCCAATGAGCAGAAATACAACGTGATAAATCGGTGACACATTTTGCCTATAGACATTTTTATTGAAGTCACTTTAAAGATAAAGCAGCCAGAGAACAGATACAGCTGCATTTACTGCAGACATCGGAGTTCTGGAAAAAACTCTGAATATGTACAATATGATACTCTGCTCTCTAACTGTCCATCAAAAATCTTTTTAAATGGGCATCACTGGATGAATTGTTGAAAGAGAAAAAGACAGGTGATACAGAGGAAATAACAAATGAAAAAAATACTCAAATTTTTTCATAATTATGGCAGGGAGAATCAACAAAATGAATAAGAAATGTTAGTCCATTGAGGACAATGAGCACCCTGCAAGCACCAAGACATTTTGCACGTGGAAGAGCTGTAGTGGCCAAACAGGCCACAAATAAGGTGATCAGTTGAAAAAAACCTTCGTAGGGAAAAAAAAAAAAAAAAAATCACAGTCATTCCATGAGGAACCACAGGACTCACAACATTTCTGCAATGCAAGTTTTTCTTCATGTTCCCATATTGTCCTGTTTGGAGGGGAATGTATTTTAAAGCTTACTGCCATGGCAATTGCTACCAAAAGGGAGGGACTGGGTGGCTGTGGATGCATTTGCAATTAATGCCATTTGTGATGACCTCCAAACTTACTATCCTTGGTATTTTTTCACTTCAATGATTCAGCAGCTAGAGGCTGTATATTCCACAAATACAGAAGAAGGACAGTAAAAAAGGAATTAAAAGTGCATAATTAAAGTTGAGCTGCTTCTGGTGAAGTTGCACATTAGTAGGAACACTGGTGTTTTTAGGAAAAGACTTCATACAGTTGACCAAGATGATACACTACCATACAACAAAGCAAGCTGGTTACCTGAAGGAAGAAACTGAAATCAAAATCACCACAATCAAAGCAATAGCAAAAATGGATGCATTACCTGATATCAGAAAGATCACATTTATTTCCAGCGATGGCCATTACAATGTTTTCTGGACCATGTTCTTTTAGCTCTTTCACCCATTTCTTCAAAGTATGAAATGAATCCTAAGTCAAAGAAATGATAAAAGCCTAGTTGCCATTGATGTATTTACTAATTTCTTTTTCAATTCAGATGAATACAGCTTTGGCAGTATTAATGCAATAATAATTCCATAGATCATAAGGCCCAAAAGATGACTATTGGATCTAGATAGCCTGCTTTTCAAACTTCAGGTCATAAGATTGTCCCAAATTAATACTTGCTTGAATTTGTTCTTTTCCTCCCTCCCACCTCCCCAAATAGTACTGAATGTTTTTCTTAATTACTCTTTGATGAAGAAACTGCCACAGCTCTTCTTTTAAGCTTATCATCTGATTTCCTCCATTTTTAATGTAAGCTTCCTTTGTCTCATTTCAACTTCTGCCTTGGCTTGCCTCAATCACATGTTTTCAGTACTGTCCAGGAAAGCTTTCGGAAACCCTTTTCTGCCCTTCACCCACCCACACCTCTACACTTCCAAATCCATGACCTGGTAAACCCCAATTTACTCATTAGTAATCCTAAGAGACAGGTGACAATTTAGCTGGTTTTTTTTTTTTTTTTTTTCTCCTCCAAGTACTAAATTCACTTTCTGATTCCACCTACCTCTTACTAGCACATTTTCCTATTTCAGCACTCAAATGAACTAATAGCATTAAAATCACTTTTGTTCCTAGAAATATTGATTTTAATGCATGGTTAAAATTATGACTGAAATTCAAACAGAGATTCTAGGTATATTAAAATCCATTTCCCTCTAGTAGATGTGCACATATAAGTTCTCTCTAAACCAGCGAGGGCTGTATCAACATCTCTGCAGGGAGAGAACCATCAGTCATTTGGGAAAAAACACCTGTTGTACTCTGAAATACCTAGCATCAAGAAGTGAAATACAGATCCCCTTAGCACTTCTATTTTTCCCCTCTTTAGTTTGTGAGCTATTCCACATATGTTTGGAAAAAGGCTGATAAAACTAAGCTCTATCCTTATTAACACACTGCAAGATCAACCATCAGACATGAGTTACAAATAAGTGTCAATCAAGCTTAATTCATTTTTCATCTTTTCTTGGCAAATTAGCAAAGGGGAGAAGTGCCACTGTGCTACAATAGCTACCATTCTCAGACACAGATGATGGGAAGGAATAATATCACAGGGTATCTCCCTGTCTAAGCAGACAGGGAAATAAAACTTCTCCAACATGCAGCCTCCAAACTTTCATCTGGACAAAGTCTAAATATCACAGCAGAAGTTGATGTTTATTTCTTTAGGCAGGCAGAAACCTCTGTCCAGATCTGCACAAACTGCAGAAGCATATAAACTCTGCTGGCATTAACATGTAACTACTTCTCAAGGTTTGAGTTTCATCCCCAACTTGAGCTGCCCAAATAGAGAAGTTATCATAAGCAAAAACTGTGTCACTGTGTCAGAAATCTTACCTGTTTGGTGATATCATAAACTATCACTGCTGCTGCTGAGCCTCTGTAGTACATTGGAGCCAAGGAATGAAACTGTTAAAACATACCCCCCCCCAAAAAAAAAAAAAGAGAATAAAACACCATGAATAAAGCAGAATTATCACACTTTGTCAAATCACAAAGACTCGTAATGGCTGGACTACAGACTTTCACCCACTACAGTCCTCTGTAGTGGTTGCCAGTCTCTAATTTTCCTTAAATCCCACTGAATTTATGAGTCAGTCCTCCTTTTTCTCCTGACGCTCTTCATCCTGCTGGATTTATGTGAACAGCACTATAGACTCTATGCATCTTTTCCCTTACAGTGCACAGACTGAGGAGAAGCTTTGACACGAAGATCCCCTACTTTGCAGGCCTCACCCGACAGCACACATACCCCATACACTGGCAAGGCCCAATGTTTTGCTCTCAATTTTTAACAGGCTGAATTCAGCTTGGGGTTGAGGCTTACAATAACACTGCAAAAATCAGATAAATGACCAGCCACGCTTAGTTATCCCATAGCAGTGTGAAAAACATGGGTTCTTGCTATTTGAAGCTGATGTTACACCTCAGCTTTTTTTTCCAAGTCAGACATCCTTCCAAAAAAAAAAAAAAAAAAAGCAATAAATATTACTGTATCAACAGCTTGCCAATGAACACTGTAATTTTCATAATCGACCATGACTAAGCAGCTGATATAGAATTCCAGCTCATAATTACACAGAGAAAGGAAGTCAAGAAGTTTTACTGCTGATTCACCTAAAGCTATTCTTAAGTAAAGCAAAAATAAGCTGTCTCAGAAAACACATTTAGGCTCACAGAGCTACATTGAAGACTTCTGTGTGTAAAGAAAGGGATCCATAGGAGCTGCATACAAAACTGCAGCCAGTGACTGAGGCAAGCTCCTACATCAGCTGTGTTATTAGGGCAAGGTATGTCTTCCAGTGCCTTTGCACAGACCCATCTGCCACAAACCTCTTAAAACTGTAGCTCCAGGCTGAGCACTTAGACCTACATAGCCAAGGAACACAAGCGCCATGTTTCATGCTGTTTCACACACAACAGAAGAAGCAAGTTATTTGTAAGAATCTGAGACCAGGCCATTTGTCAGCGTGTAAGCTGTTCACAGAACACACTCCCAGCCCAAGGTCAGTGCCTTCCCTTACCAAGAGAAAGGACACGAGAACAGAGAGCGTGACAGATGGCCAAGGGCTGAAATGCACTGGGGAGCAATGCAGGTGGAATCATTCATTAATATGAGAAAAGAGCAGGAAAGGGGGCTGAGAAAAGAAGAGAGGAATCCATCAAGAAGCCAGGTCTAAAGGAAAGGGATCAGCCAAGATCTTGAGGGAGTTGGGTAGATGCCCCTCTGCTGGGCTTTTGGATTCACAGTAGCATCACTCCTTACAAACTTAATGCAGTAGGTGCTTCCCAGAATTTTTATACCTCCAAATCACTACAGAAATCTCCAGTGTATCGTACTGAAGTTCCCTGAAAAGTAGGGAGCTTAACTGTGGGAGTTAAATCTCATGTTCCACCGCACATAGATCCCAGCTGTAAACTTCTGGGGGAGAAAAAATGTCACATTACATATTTCCAACACACATGGATGTGTTTTTAATCTAGGAGACAAGGTATTCACAAATTCACAAAGGGCTCTCAGAGAGCAGTAATCACACTTTGCAGGAGCCACGCAGTTAAGATCCCGTGCTTCAAATTCCTCCAGCACTGGCCCAGAAGGTACACAGTGCAAAGCTGCACCACTCCTTGGGAATTTCAGCCCAATTTCTTCTGAACAGGTGACAAGAACACTTCTCATAATAACTGTTTCACTGAAGAATATTACCAGTGTTAGCCCTAGAAATTTACAAAACACGCAGAAAAGCAGGCATCTTTCACTAGATTCTGGACAAGTACATTTTAAATGGAACCAGGATGCAACCTAGCAATTTTTTGGTAGGAGTAAGTTGGGTTCCTAAACCGGTTTTTTGTGCATTAGGTAAACCCCAGCCTGACACAAAAAAGCGTGGCAGAAAAAAAGGAGGAAGGACAGGAGCACTAGAAGACAGATTGGCACCTGGTTTAGGTCACACTCAGTTCTATGCTTGCAAATCTGCTTTGTGCTCTCCGTAGGTACAGTCTATTCCCACAGTCAGACTCATTCTTCTTTTCCTCCTATAATCTCACAGAATCATATGAAGTTTGGAAAAGACCACTAAAATCACTTAGTCCAACCACTGACCCACCACCACCATGCCCACTAACCTATGTCCCTAATATAACAAGAAGGTAAAAAGCAGAAACAAGAAAAGCCTCTTTTGAAACCTTTTGGGAGATTAATTAATCACTTAACATCGTGTTGCATTCCAGTGGCAGCAAGACCAGATTAAGTCAGCTGAGCCCTTCCTTATGTCAAGAAACAGAAACTGGCACGCAGAGGTGCAGCACACAGAAGGAATGCAGCTCCTCTGCTGTTTAAGACAAAGTAATCTGTTCAAATATTCCAGCTCCTTACAAGCTTGCAAAGAGGGTGGGCAAAACAACAGCATGAGAGTTCAGAAAGGCAATTGCCTATGAAAGGCCCTGAGGTTCAGTAGAACTGGTGGTAAAGAAGGTGTGACTTCCCTGCCCAACAGTGCTGAAAATCTATTTACTTAGCCAGCAGGATAGTTATTTCCTCTTTCATTATTTTATGGTAAGAATATAGCTATAAGGTATTTTAATAAGAGAAAATGCATCATCCATATTTGGACAGTTTTGGTTTTTGTTTTTTTTAAATGTTATTATTGATTTCATTCAGGATAAAAGCTCATACTCCTACTTGGATAAACTTCGCGCTCAGTATCTCAGATTTTACATTGGAAAAAGTGACCAAAAATGGTATTTCAATGTACCTTAATGCAAATTCTTGAAGTCTGTGAGGAAAAAAACAAGGTACACTAGAAACAGCTAGCATCAGTTATTACAGCACAGATTACCTATCAAATACAACAAAAATTATGTCCTCTTTGTGATTACTTTCATACAGTCTAATAATAAGTATCATGATATATTGTGTCCCAGTCATAACGAATCACTGTGCTCTCAATAAAAGAAGAAAAATTATATTTGCAGCACTGAATAAATCAAGAGGCACTGAAAAATTTGTAACTGGGGATCATTTTGATCAACTAACATGAAGTTCTCTTAACAAACGTGCTTTATCAGCATGGATTTTCAAAGGTTACAAACAAAGCAGTAAAAATAAGAAGCAAATAACCAGGTTCGTTGAATGCTTCCCTGACACTCTCTTTTTTTTAGTTTCACTGCCCAAAAGCAAAGTCGTCTTGAACGTTTTTCTGGCCTAATTACCTGAAGAAAAAAAAAGTGACACAAAATTAATTAAAGAGATACAAAATACTAATGTGCACATTTCTTACCTGCCAAGGACCAAATGTGGGACAGAAGCCCCAAAACAAGTGCCACGCAAAAAAGCAGCCCACAAAATTAAATCTCATGAGATCAGCTTTCGTATTAGAAAATTACAATGTCTCTAACCTTGATTTTATAGCTCGATATTTCTGTATCCAGAAAGTCCCAAGAAAATTAAGAGAAACAGGAGCAGTTCAGGATTTGGAACGAGAACAACTCTGCTTCTCAAGAAGAGCCATCTGAAAGCTGAGGGCTGCAACTACTCAAATTCTGAATACCTAGCTCGAATGACTAAAATTCAAGAACTCAAGCATCGACACTTTCCTTTATCTGAAAGATCAATTCTGAGCAGTATTTTGCTTTGACAGTCCTTTAAACCAGGCTCTTTTGGTCCAAAGACGAGGTACGCAAAGAAGGCAAGATCGAATGCCAGCATCCCTGTTGGGCACTGGGAATACCTCCTGTCTCTACGATGACCAAACCATCCTTAGCAGCTCACCCAACAGGGAAATTTAGAAGTCCTGTACCTCTCACTTAGCAACCACAAAAAAGTTGCCAATTTGCACCAGAGTGTCAAGGTAGCACACAGGAAATACCGATCTGTCACACAGTAGCTTGAAAAACTCTTGTAGGGTTCAGTAACAACTTGTGAGGGTGAGGTCACTGATGCTGCCAATATAAAAGTTATATTGCAGGGGCATGTTCCAATTCAACAGCTGTAACCAGGATAAATGGGCCACTCAAAATATAAGCAAGGAACCTATTTTACCATATACATACCAAAGAACAAAATTCATAACTTGAGTAGTTTTGTACAGTCTTTATGACTCCTCCCCTTAGAGCGAGTCACAGAAATATTAACGAGAAGCTCAGCTGGTATCAGAGCACCTTTGCATTCACACTGTTCTCTACCAATGCACTCCCTTTGCACTTGTGGTTCACTACCTCCCCTCTGTAAGGAAGAAGCTATGAGGCTAAGCGTGTGTTATGAAATTTCCTCTAAAATCAGGTCCCTTTTTCTCTCAGAATCTGACTAGAGATTAGCAGCCCTGCACCATGAATTCAGTCTTAAGCGATGCAAATGCAAGTTCAGCATAACCAAGCTCCAGGAGTTTGAGGAGATATTGCAACCCCAGATCCAGCCATCTCACTGAAGTACTTGCAAAGGGCAGAAAATGGAAGCAAGAAGGTATTAAGGAATTCATCACCTAGTTAAAAGCTCAGCGACTTTTTCCATGAAAGCCCTTCTGCTTTGTATTTCCTATGTATCTCACTGTGGAGAAGGGTATATTTGGTTTTAGGAAATGCTTTTTACATTTCCGCTGTGCTAACTGCACAGAATGGGGAAGAAGAAAAACCCACAAAGTATCTATATTGGAATACTTAGAAGAAAAATTACAAAGGGAGCATAACATAAATCACACCCAAGCTCTGGCAGTGAAAGTCTCTTAACCATGTCTTGTGTAATGTTGGTGTAGAAAGAAAAAAAGAGGCCAAATGTATATATAGGGGGAAAAAATTAAAAAAAAAAAAAACACTACTGTTCCTGCCTATTTATAACAAGGCTGACAAATCTGCTGAAGACAGCTTGGCTTCACTCAGTCTGCCAGGAACACCAAAGAGCAATAATTCACATCTGCAGCTCTTTGCATCATCCAGGAGCACTACATCCCAGCACTGGCTCACTGCCACACCAGGCTGTCTCCTCCAAACTCCACAAATAAAAAAAAAGACAAAAACAGAAAATGCTCAGCCTCTCCTCTGGATTGCATGCTGGTCTGTAAAGAGCATCACTTGCTCTTGCTGTAAAAGGATTACAGTTTTGCCCTTCTGTGTAGCCATAAGGGTAAGGACATACAGCACAAGCAGAACCAGTGCTCTACAGGTACTGCACACCTCACATTAAGGGCTGAATTTAGACTGTATTTCCCACATGCTCCTCCCCAGCATCTGCAGGTAGGTATCAGCACAAAACTGCTACAATCATTTGACTAGATTTCATTCCCATTTTTGAGAAGCTCCTCTTTGATTCCAATTATATACACGCAGCTGAGTGGTCAAGACCCCATTTCCCTGGCTGCTCTCAATGCCCATTGCAGCAGTCTGTGCACCATTAACAGCACACATCTATAGGCATTAAATGCCTATAAATACCTTTTTTTTTTTTTTTTTTTTTTTAAATCATCTTCAAGGCAGTATCTGCCAAAAAACAGAAAATCCCAGGTATGGAGAGAAGCAAAGGCAATGAACCATAAGTGTCAAACAGATTATCCTGAAACATAAGCTTCTTGCACAAGCAGCAGCAAAGGGAGGGATAAAAAATTCCTGACATTCTCAGCTGGCAAAGAGTGACTGGAAAAATGTTATGCATGAATGCCACTATCAGATATGACTTGGCATTTTATAACCTTGAGTAGGTTTTGCTGCCATGATTCAAGACTGAGAAGAAAGCTTAAAAACGTACAGGTTTTCTCACATCGTTTCACAAAGGCTAGAAAAAGGGAAAAAAATACATCAGTGAGATGCTACCCCTGTAAGGATATACAAGAAATCTCAGGATCTGCAAGCTCAGTAAGTCACATAAGATACGTCTGCCCCTGAGCTCCTGGTCTTCTTGCTAGTTAAATTGATGAAGATTTAGTAAAAGAAGGAGCATTTTCTCAGATATCTAAGAACTCCAAAAGTGAGGAGGGAAAAATGCCAACATTTTAGGATAATTTTTTGGAAGATATTTCAAGAAAGCAAAAAAAAAAAAACAAACACCACAGCACATCACAGAAATGAGCTGTGCTGAGCTCTTCAGAAGTTTACAGTCATTAAGCACAACATGCAAAGATACCACACCAAAACCATGGCTTGTGCTCAGACTACACATGCAAGATTGTTGAAGCTTAAGAAATACATCTGCGTGCACCAACTTAACCTTGCTTTATGTTCATCCTAAAAAAGATAAAATTAATATATTTGTTCACTCAATCTAATGCCATTTGTGCTCTTACACACATGCACTGCCAAATCACCTTTTGAACTTTGCAGCACTCTGGCAGTTGCTTACCAAGGGGATGGATAATCATCTCCACACTGTGGAGTACCATCTCAGTATAAAGCTGTAGAATAAAATGTGGGTGATGCCTTTGCTACAGAAGTAACTGAAACCACTGACACATACTGTAATCTCCTCTCAGAATAGTTTGGTTTCAGTGGAAACATCCAGAAGGTTGGTGTTGGGTTGGGAAGGCACATGGTGCTACCAACTGCTGACCTGTCCCCATCTGAGATCATGCCCACACAGCATGGCCAGCTCCAGCAACACACTGAGCTCCAGGGTTTTGTTTCTGGAAAGAAGACCTCCTAGGATTCAGCAGGATGTCAGAGCTGAATCAATTTCTCACGATTTTGTGGTCCCAACAGAAAGGTACCCTGCCTCCCCTTTTCTTTAAAGGGCAGAAATCCACAACCTCAATTTAACTCCAACGTCTAATTTCCAGCACAGGAAAAATGAGGTAAAGCAGCTCTCCTATCAAGGAGCACGTACATATCTTACCTTGTGACACTGCCTTCAAATCACCAGAGCAACTACTGTCACTCACAAAAGAGAGGGTTATGAATTGCTACAGATATGTTTGCCAGTCCGTGCCTGGAAACTGAGCAGTTAAAAAAAAAAAAAAAAAAGCAGAAACAAAAACAGACCCAGAAAACCTGAAAAGGACAGAGAGAAATTTTCCTGCCCTAGAAACACAGCCCTCAGGCTCCCTAACTATTTGCTGTAGTATTCCTCAGCTAGCAAAATGGAAAGCTGGCAGCCACCCAAAGTATTCAGACAAAGCACTGTAATTAGAAGCTACTTAGGGCATCATGAACTAAAATATATGCTAATAAAAACATCATTAGCTAACTTGTGAAGAGTTCCTTCTTAAGGAAGAAAGTCTTTGCTAACAATAATGTAATTGTCATGAATTTAATTCCTGAAGTCCACATCAACAATTTAAATCTGATAGGGAAAAGATGGGGAAAAAAAAAAATGACATCTGAAGAACAGAAAGGCAGAGGGTAGGTGACAGTCTGCAAACAGAGTAAGTGAGCTCATTTGAAAACATAGCAACAGCATTCAACTAGGTCTGCAGAGACCAGCACTTAGACACAGACAGGCTGAGGGATTTTGTTAGGCTGCCGACTGTTTAAGGCTCTGCTTACCCAAGAAAAGGAAAAGAAAAAAACAAGATAACAGGATTAGCAAAAGCTCTCTCCTTTTTTTCTATCAACTACAATTCCTATTATCCACAGAAAATGCTGCAGGAAAGCCACGTGCCCTCCCCAGTTCTCCTCTAGGAACAGTGCTGAGCATTCGTTCCCATCAACACTATCACAAATTCTTTTGATTCCCACTTTCTGCTGTATTAACATCATCGTGCAGGAATGATATCTGCTCAACATCTCCCATAAAATGGCAATTCTTGACTCTGCCTATGATTCTAAGCGTCTTGACACAAAAGAAATAAAAGTAGATACCTAATATCCACACCAATTAAAAGTTACCTGCTGTTCATGACCAAGCTTTGACTGGTCAGTCTGTATATTCAGTTTCTTGAATAAACCCAGGTATTACCACGAGCTTTTAAAATCAATAGGGACCAACACTTCTAAAGGCTGGACAAGTGACAAATGGGTATCTGAAAGTTGATCTAATGCCTCAAGGGGGTGCTGAGCACTTCCAGCTTGCTTTTTTCTCGTCTGCGCTTCCTCAGCATGACCACGTGAATTTCCAGGTTCTTCCAACTGCAAGAGGGTGGCCAGGAGGTGCACAGCATGCAGACACAGCAACAGCTGGCACATCTGGGGGAAGTACAGCGTGCTCACATCCAGAACAAGTACGCGTGTGTCCTATGCTTGGCCTTGCACTTTGGAGAACAAAGCCAAATGGACGCAATGTTCAAAGAGCAGGAAGTTCTAAACAGAGTTATCAGTAGGAGCACTGACGAAACTCCCAGACTTTATCGCTGGAACATACACACTCAACAAAACCACAGAGAACAAGGGAAGGACAGCAGGTCTCAAAGCAGAAACACCACTTGGAATACATTTATTAGCACATTATGAAAGACAGCCTGTTGTAGGTTGGAAACTTGGGTCAACGCTGTTATTCAGAGGATCATTTGGTATAAATTGATACGGCAGGTGACACGTGTTCCTGAACAGCAGATCAGAAGGACCAAAATGATGATGACAAACTAATGAGAGTTTCAAATTACAATCAATAAGCTACTGAGAAGCACTATGTGTTTACTCGTAAAAAGGTGATGTTCCAGAACAACTACCCAGGACAACATGGACAAATTGGGAAACTCAACTGCCTTAGTAACAAGCACTCAACACCCAACATCATTTATCACCCCAGATTTCAAGAACCCTAGTACAGGGTTTGGGAATACATTGTGAAAATGAAAAAGACAGAGGTTACTATTCATTATTACGCATGAAAACTCTCAACATAACTTATCTGCAATATATTTAAATATATTTCTGGTTGTCACTGCTCATCATTGAAGAAAGAAAAGGAAAGCAGATGTTCAAAAAAAAAAAAAAAAAAAAAAGGAGAGGAAACATAAGGGACTGGATAGGAAAGATAGATCTCATATCCAAGAGTCAGAGATCAGTCACAGATTTCCTGACTCAAATGATGTATTAATTAGTTTCATAAATACTACTTATTATCATTCATCTACTTAAAAAAACTAATATTTTTGACGTAATTTAAGAGTCCCTGTCTTTCTCATATAGACTTTATAACTAAATTTCAATAACCAAGTTTTACACAAAGTACATAATGTGATGAACTCAGAGAGTTACAGTAAACAGAGTTACATCAGGCAGGTGGCCAGTCACTAGTGGGGTCCTGCAGAGACTGGTGACAGTGACAGGACCCAAGTGAATGCCATGGAGCTGCGTCAGGGAAGGGTCAGGTTGGAGGTTAGGAAAAGATTTTTTGCCGGAAGGTGGTGGGCATGGAACAGGCTACCCCAGGGCAGTGGTTGTGACACTGAGCTGATAGAGTCCAAGGACCATTGGATACTGCCTTCAGACACAGGGTTTAATTTTGGGTAGTCTATGGGGAGCCAAGTATTGGACTCAATGAATCTTGAGAATCCCTTCCAAGTCAGGATATTCTATGATTCTATATTTCTGGGCCAAAGAACTGCAAGGGAGAAAAAGAAAAAGAGAAAGAAAAAAAAAAGTGGGGCAGCAGAGAGAAGACAGAGAAAGAATAAGCAAAGACAAACCATGGGAAAAAAGCCTGAACGCACACTCTTGCAATACATAGTTCAATTCCAGGCCATAAAGAAATGGAACAAATAAGGTTCAAGGGAACAGATGATGCTGTTAATTGATCCCTGTTCCCATCATAAATAACATACCAAAATGCTAAGAGTCAACAGATTTCACCAGGCACATTTCATGTTATGCTACACACTGTAAACAAAAACATTTCCTGCATTTAGTTGCAAGAACCTTTATTGTCTGCAATTCAAGTGCCGGGTTTGGAGAACACAGCATGATACAGCACACTGACACTGCAGTTTGTACAAGCATCTCCCTTTACCTCACCCTACCATGAGCACAGCTACATTTTTCTAAGAACAGAAACCGTGTAATTTCATAAGAAAGTTTAAAGCATGTTTTCAAATATCTTTCAAAATACATATTTTTCCATTTCTTTCAAATCTCTCAAGTCAAATGTGGCCATATATTAAGAGAATTCTACAGCCAGCCTTTAATTAAATACCACTGCCATTAATCCTATTAAAAGAAACAAAAGACCAGACAGCCATATATACAATCAATGTGATCGATTGCCCAAGAATTCAATCACGGCTTTTTTGAAAAGCCAAAGGAAAAGCTATTTAATTTAAGCAATTCACTTGACCAAAATTAAAAAAAAAAACAAAAAAAAAACAAACCCACAAACAATGAAGATGCAAATCCGATGTGGTTCAGGATGCCAGTGCTAGCTTCAAAACCATTAGCAGACACAATCTGTGCCTACCTTCAGTGCCCCATACCTTCAGCGCCCCAGTAAGGACAGCCTTGGAGTCAGTGCTAGCTCAGCCAAGCACTTGCCATTATTCATGAAAGCTGCCACACAGGAGCTGGGGAATACAACAGAGGGATTGCCCAGTTCTCAGGCATGGTCTAAGCCACAGCAAGGCTGCCTTAAATGATCAGAGCATGGACATGGGCAACATCCACATAGCTTGATCATGAAACCAGAGCTGAAATCCACAGCTTCCTTTTAGGTCTGATGTACAGTGAGTTTGCCTCTGTACTTTCCCCAGATGTGAAATGAGAACATACTTAATAACAATTGACAACTGTCTGCTTTGCAGAGCCTTACAAAGATTCAGCAGATACACACTTGCAAAGTCTTCTGAAGAGGAACTTTTTATTAAAAATAAAAGTGCACAAATGCATTAAAGAGATCAGGATAACAAACATGCACTGCAGAGTAATACTCACCCGCTCCTGACCAGCTGTATCCCAGATCAGAAATTTATGAAGCTCATTCCCACAAGGCACAGTTTTAGTCATGAAGGATGCTCTGAAAAGAAGAGGAGCCAGATATCATTTACAGCTAAGAGCAGAAAGCAATAGAAATTTGTAACATAAGTGACAACAAAAAGCCACCGACTTCGGCCAGTTCTGCTTTGTTAGACTGCATGCAGGAAAACACTACAACCTTCATAAAACATCCACAGAAGTGAAAGGCTCCCTTTGCCAGATTAAGTATACAATACCTTTATTTGTATTTTTTAAAAAGCAGAATGCCCCTGAGATTCAGAGGGCTCACGTGCATTGGCACAGGAACACAAATGCTCCTTCCATTTTCACTCAACCCCTGATGCCATCTGTCTCCATCTTGGTGATACAGACCTGAGAACAGCAGTCAGCATCACATCAGGCAAGAAATACACAAATTTTCAGTCAAATCTAGGAGGCTAGCCATGTGCACAGGTGATTTAAGCACTAGGGAACAAACAAGCCACCTGCTGAAATGCACATGGTAACAAATTCAAAAAAGCTTTCCCCCACTTCAGGGAAAAATCTCTGAAGCTTCTTTTTTTTTTTTTGTAGGAAATATGATTTGCCTATGGTTTCAGTGTGATTTTTCTTCTTTTAGGAAACAAGATTAACGTTGGTTTTTTTTTAATATGCTTTTCCCATATTTCAGCATTTGAATTGAAAGCTGGCCAGAAGAGACTGCCAAACCAGTAGATTCCTCTGCCCCCATCCTATCTAGACTCGACTGAGCAATTTCTGCTGTGGAAACATCTTTCCTCAGCTCATAAAGATGCATTAGATACAATGCACTGTCATTACAAAAGCACTGAAGTACATCAAACAACATAGGACTGAACAAAACATCTCTGAGAATGATATACAGGAGTTTGCCTCTACAGCCACCTGCAAATTCCTTGCATTTAACAATGCTGCATTTCATACAGAAATATTAAGTAAGGAAAACAAGAATAACAACAGCAGCAGCATTTACTTTGGTTATTTTCAGGATGTGCAATTTCAGATATCACCCTTTTTCCTCTAAGTATTAAGCAACATTTTACAGTTCAAAAACACGAAATTCAGAGCCTCAGTAGCTATCATGGATTGTAAGGACTGTATGCTTTAAAACAAACTGATTAATTCAGAGAAAATAACAAAAAGCTTATCCACAGTCATCCTACACAGATGAGTACTACCTAGTGTATGCAAGCTAGTCTTTTAATCTCATTTTAATCCTCAACTAGAAAAATACTTTTCCTGTTATCGCAACTATGAAAATTAAAGGGATTTTTCAATCAATTTGAGCAGAAGATATTTACTTAGCAACAACTACTTGGGGAAAAAGACTGATGATGAAGTGAGGAACTACTCAAGCTCCCATCAATTCCTTCACTGTCAATAAGTTTCCTTCAACCGGTAATGTTATTCATTACATGCTTCCTTGCTCCCCTCCTCTCTGCCTGTTTTCCTGTATTTATTATATTTAAAAGTCCAGAATTGCCCTGGAAATTCAACATGCAACATTCAGCTGAGACTCCTTCATGCATTCGAAGGCATAAATTTTGAAGAAATCTTCCTACCCTCCAAACACCACTGAACAAACAAGACCAATCCTTCACAGAAGATTTAAGACAGCTCTAACACACAAACAAGCTAAGCCTTTTCACCCAAGTTACTCCTTTCTGAATGTTATATATTAACTTTCCCTATAAAAGATGCAGAATTTCAAAGTTCTCCCGATAAGGCTGGACTCAGCAGATTTGTCCCTAGGATGTTGAAAGAACAGATTTTCAGAATTAAAATCATCTACAGGACTAGTGTTTCTGATGGTCTGAAATGCAGAATCTTGGCAGTTTCTATGAAGAGCAGGTGTGAATTAAGTATACTTCTGTTTAAATTGCTTTATCCCCTGTTCCTCAAAAATAGGGGCAATGTAACACATCCCAACCCTAAGTGAAAGCACATCTTCACCTGGGAACATGCACATCAACCTTGAGGTGCAGCCTGACAGCACACACAACATAGGGACATTAGCAGTTTCCTATGACTCTTCTGCTATCCCTCAGCTGTGGGCTGTCCTGGTCATTATGCACATCACAGCTTTTTTTTTTTTTTTTTTTTTTTTTTTTTTTAAAGGATGAGATTTGATTTCCAAGGATCAGATTTGATACCTTACTGACCAGTGGGAACTCAAGTGAGCTTAATCCTAAAGCTCTATGATCAGTGCATCATCTCATGTTGGAAGCTCTTGACAGAAAAGAAGGAAAAGGATACTGGGTGAGTAAGAGATTTAAGATGAGCTTAAGCTGAGTGAAGAAAAACAAAGCAAACTGAGGACAGTAATAAACTATTCCTAGGATTATTTAGGTTTTGAGGACTTACTAGAAAGTTACAGCAAAACGAGTACAAGGTCCTTTTTCTATTCATGTTAATGAAAATCTGAAATATTCCTGTGTTTACCCAAGCGCAAAAAAGATCAGGGCTTTGGCCTCAAATCTTCTGTGAAAACTGAAGGAACTAACATTTACTTATACAGACTTACTTCTTGTTCCAGTACATACAAATGAAACAGCAATACATGCACTACAGTTATCCAGTCAGCTCATATATACATGAGCCCCTTTACACGAATATATATATATATATATATATATATAAATGTAAGAGTGTGTGTGTAACATACATAATACCATACTCTGTGCAAAAGAAGCCACAGCCATACACAATACAGGTAAATACAGAGTGGTCCTGGGCAGCTCCAGAAAGAGTGATATCAAGAGACATCAATCCCATGAGAAACACGGCACAGCTCTGTCAGCCCCCTTCATCAGAGAGCATACAGCCATGCAGCAAAAAAAAAAAAAAAAAAAAAGTATACACACACAGTGGAGACACAAATATATACAGTGTTCAGAGTCTTGAAAGTAAAGAAAGGAGTTCAATTGAGGACAATTACTGTCTATCTATCTATATATAGACAGATAGAAATAGATACACACACACACATACACACATATAAATAATATGCAGACTACTCACCCAATAGTGGGACTGATATTGTGATCAAAGTGGTCCTGGACAAATCGACAAACGATGCTTGATTTCCCAACCCCAGTATCCTGAAAATAAAGAAGAGCATACAGCAAGTTCAAGAGACCCTAGATAATATACTTCATTTGAAAAAATCAGTCAAATATTAATTTGTGAACACAAACTTTTCCATACACAGGCAGTGCTAGCTTTGCAGAAGGTTTCATGGCAAGAAGAGCAAACATACACAGTAACCAATTTGAAGAAGCTTCAGGTGTGTCTGAGAAGGCAGGAGCCCAGAGGGCCCTCTGTGCCAGCTGTGTTAGCAGACTGGCATAAAGCAGCACTCCTTGGAACAAGACAGCCTACTCACCATGCTGTGATGCAGCCCAGTGCTTCCATTGGAAGGAAAACCCTTACTGCCCTGTCACAATCAGTAAGCAAAAATAAGAGCAGTGCAATACTGGAATCAAATGCAGAACCTCTCCCAAACAAGGGGTAAAAAGGCAAAAGAAGGGGAGAAAAGGGAGTGAATGAAGCTTGACATTACTCAGAATTAGTATTTTAGGTATTTAAGATATGAACAAGTTTCCCCCAAAAGCAGCATCTTTCAGTTTCTCTCTGCTCTCCCAAGGAGCCTTGGTAGAAGAACATAAACACAGTTAGAAAAGAAAAGACATAGCTGAATCACCATCTCCCCCCAAGAAATGCAAAGAACCTCCTCAGAGACTAAGGGAATGACAAGAAACCAATCCCAGCCTTTCCCAGACATCAACAACGCCTGCCCAGGGTCCAATCTAAGGCACTAAGAAATCACTGGAAAGCTTTCTATTCTCATCATTAGAACTGACTGCAGAACCTCTCCTGTATTCACATTTTGAAAGACATTTGAGTAATTTACACAAATTTCTCAGAAAGTGCCAAGAAGAGACAGGGCTACGCATGTAATTACAGTTAAAAAGAAAAAAGCCTTGGTCTTTCCTGTAATCAATTTTGCATCTTTTTTAATATTCTTCTCAAACATAAAAAGAGTGTCAGCATTTAATTTCCTTCCCCCATGTTTAAATGAAACTGTATTGCCACTGCAAGCATAGTCTTTATGTACCACACTTAGCAGAAAGCCATCATTTCAACTCTCATATTCAAGGCTGTCCTTAGTCAGCCTAAAAGCCACAATAAATGTTCATGCTGCACAGTTGTTTATCTACTGTGTTCAATCAATAGAAGAAGATAGATCAAAGCCAGTAAAAGTGTTTAAAGCCAGCTCTGCAGTCTTTGATCAATAGCAGCAACACACCCTGTTGCTTTTCCCAAATTTTGCTTTCATTATCAATTCCAGCTGAGATCTCGGTATAACCACTACGCCAGGGTGGCACAACACTTTACAAAAAAAGATGATCCTGTGTGATGAAACTGAGAATAGAGTAATTACTACCTTGGATTTAAAAAGCTGTGGAGAAAACCAGAACTACCACCTACTGGATGTGAGGAATTATGTTTCCCTCTGGCAAGGACACAGTTTTTTCCACTGCATTCAAAACCAGATATTGGTTCCTGTGACCCAACGGTGCTTTGATTTCATTGAATTTTTTCCTGCTTCCTCATTGGGTCACTAAAAAGGGCAACTGCAATTACATCCCTTGAGCAAGAGGATCCCTTGGTCTCCGGGGGGCTCCTCAACATCCACAAGCATGGATCAAAGCTCAGCTCAGCTTACTGAAAGCCTCAACCTCTTTAATTTTTGGTTTATAACTCATACCACCATTTAGTTCAAACGTTATCTAAGCTAAAGAAGTTTTAGTTTCTCTCACAGCTAAACTTAAGTATGTGCCAGCCACGCCATTAGCCCTCAAATACTTTAAGGGCACCCTTACACTTTGCTGCTGTGGTTGTTTTGACTACAGAGAGGGTAACATTTACTCTTGGTATAAGTCCAGTGAAGCCAATGAACCTGCAGCACATTGTAAGCTGTTCAGGAGCAGCCAATTTATGGCATGAAGGCGTTCAGCTGAAATGAGCCTCCCAATCCCTGCTTCATTGTTTCAAAGATCTCAAAGGCCAACTATGCCATCAAAGCACAGAGGGGAAGAAAATGAAACAGAAAAATGATCAGTCTATGAGCACCATTCTATCACTGTATTGGAAAGCTAAGTTAGAAAATTTTCAGTCCACATTACTGCGCCCAGAGCTGTCAAGCAAAACATCCACCTGCCTCAAAGCAAAGCAAACCGTGGTGTATGGACACCATAGAACTTGAAAACTTAACAGTAATCTTCTACAGTTAATCAGTCCTTACCTTTTACTGAAAAGAGGCAACAGCCTTTCAGATAAATCTTACAGAAATGAAAGAAATCATGGATGCTTCAAAGAATTAGAAAAGACATTCACTTCCAACGTGTTCAATTAAACTTCCTCACTAAAGCCATGCAAAGCATTCCTTCTGCTGCCTGCTATCCTTTGCTACATGGTCTTTCCCTACATTTATCCATTTATCTAAAAACCGAGTAAGGAATCATCCTTCGTTCCTGTTCCTTTTTCTTCAAAAGGTTACAGCAGACTTGTCAAGCCACTTGTCTTGATAACACTCATGCTTGAGGTCGACTTTTTTCAGTTTTCAGAGTTCTCCTTTTCACCAGCCTTTTACAACCTTTAGTCCAATTCTTCTGTTTTCCTCCATGTTGGTACATAACACCAAATGCACAAGGAAGAAAAACGTGACCTGTGGGAGACGTAACAGCAGCAATGAACCCAGTGGATTTGATAAGCTTCTAAGTGATAACTAATCTCAACTCAAGTTAGTGATCTAACTTGATAAGTTAAGAAACTGAAAATATATCCTTAAGAGTTATGTTGCACTTTAAAGAACAGATCTGTAATTCTTCCAAAGAATCCTTACCCATGTGAAATCCAAGGATTTCACCACTGTAT
Source organism: Lagopus leucura (assembly GCF_019238085.1). Lineage (NCBI taxonomy): Eukaryota > Metazoa > Chordata > Aves > Galliformes > Phasianidae > Lagopus > Lagopus leucura. Next base: position 41,336,116 of record NW_024962263.1, read on the forward strand.
AACGTGCAGATCATGATCAAGAGCATACCACTCCATGGAAGGAATAGCAAGCATGGAATATGTCTAGAATAATTACTTTGAATCAGGGTATTCTTCATGCATTTGCAGTGAACAAGGTTGGCACACACAGTTGGCACACACATTTTTTACATTTACAAATTTTCAGTTATAAACTACACTGAGATAAGGAAAAGGGGTTGGAAGAAAAGAAAGGAGTTGGAACACAACCCACAGTAGGCGAACTGCTATTGGTTCACCAGAAGCAGCCATAACTTCAGAATCTCCCCCAGGATGCAAAACTGATACGGAGAACGGCTTGAGAGCAGCCCTGAGGAGAAGAATTTGGAAGTGTTAGCTGATGAAAGACTCAACATCAACTGGCAATGCGTGCTTGCAGCCCAGAAGGCCAATCATACCCTGGATTGCATCAACAGAAGTGTGACCAGCAGGTTGAGGGAGGTGATTCTGTCCCTCTACTCTGCTCTTGTGAGACCACCACCTGGAGTACTGCATCCAGATCTGGGGCACTCAACAAAGAAAGACATGGAGCTGTTGGAGCGGGTCCAGAGGAGGACCATGAAGATGAACAGAGGGTCAAAGCACTTTCCCTCTGAGGACAGGCTGTGAGAGCTGGGGCTCTTCAGCCTGGAGAAAAGAAGGGAAAGTCTACAGGAAAACTACAGGAAGACTTTTTATAAGGTCACGTAGCAACAGGATGAGGGGAAAAGGCTTTAAACTGGAAGAGGGTAGATTTAGACTAGATATTAGAAAGAAATTCTTTACTTTAAGGGTGGTGAGACACTGGAACAGGTTGCCCAGAGAGGCTGTAAATGCCTCCCTGGAAGCATTCAAGGCAAGGTTGGATGGAGCTTTGAGCAACCTGGTCTAGAGGGAGGTGTCCCTGCCTATAGTAGTGGGGGTTAGAATTAGGTGATCCTAAAGGTCCCTTCCAACCCACACCACTCTATGAGTCTATTATCTCAAGCAGTATCAGATGTTTCTGATAAACATAAGAAACTAATGCACGCATAATCAAGTTTTTATTTTTTTGTGCCTTAAGCACAAAAATGCATGCTCTCCTCCTGTAAAACCCTTCACCCACAGATTCAGATATGAGGATTTAAGAACACAGAGCAGATCCCACCCACACCTCTGCTCACAAAGAACCCTCTCAGCTCCCATCTCTATAAAGGAGAGAAAGCTGCATTTCAAGCCAGCAGAATTACAACAAGCTGATAACTCATTTGCAGGCAAACAACTGAGATGCTCATTTCTGTGCCGCTGTGGGTCAGCCAAAGGAGGAAGATTAAGAAAAAAAAAAAAACAACACAAAGTTTAATATGAGTAATACATTAAAAAAGAAAACTGTTTTCCCATTACAAATAGGCAGTTGGTATAATCCTCTGTTCACTGTTCCAGGTGTGTGCATCCTAGCAAGAAAAAAAAAAAAAAATCAGCTCTTTAATTTAAATCTGGATGTCTCATTTATACCTTCACACCACGGTAGGACTCAGTTCTCCAAGCACTTTTCCAAATGGCACAGAGCTACAGGACTCTGTAAACATATCCTCAATTAGGACCTTATTCTTCAGCATGACACATAACAGCTTTTAATAGATTCAGATGGGTCAAACCGTGCTGTGCTGAGCAAACTAAATTCTTCATGTAAATTCTTTCTACATCTGAAATGGAATAAGTATTGGATTCACAAGAAATCCACATATTTTATGACTGATGACTAAACTGCAGCCCCATAATTATGCACACTGCTGCAACAGCTATTTTACTCTTGATGATGCAGAATCCTTCTATGCTATCTTAACACACATGGCTTTTTAATATATGTAAAGTTAAATTAACCATTTAAAAATTCTTTTATGACTTTGGAAATGCAAAAAATACTAAATGGTATTTCACATAAGGAAACAACGTGCCAAAAACAAACATACTGAAGAAACTGCCTTCTGCCCTCTCCAGAAAAAAAAAAGAACAGAACATCTGGCTTGTAATTATTTCAGATCTCATGACTAACTTCCCATTTCAGCTTTAAAGAGAGGGTTCAGATACCCTGGTGACGGGTGCCACAAAAATCTGCACTGAGAAGTAAAGAACAACTGATCTTTACAAAATGCAGATGAAACACATGATTCCAGTGGAAGGATAGGAGATTTCCCATCAACTCAGTTAAATGCAGGATTTAATCTACGGTATTTCAATTTGTATATGTTATAACAGATAAAAAATGTCTGTTCCTCTAAATGTGTTTTTGTTTTTGTAATAACTAAGGTTCACTGAGATGTAGCCTTAATTAACTGGAGCAATTGTACTGGATGATCTCCAGAGGTCCCCTCCAACCCCTAACTTCCAGGTGCATGCAACAGCCACACTTAAATACAGCCACCAAGCATCTTGTCAGCATACCTCCTGGTGAGATAATGCTGCCCTGTGTTAACTTACAGATACAGAGAGACAGGAAAAAAAGAAATAAAGGCTAGGTCAACATACAGAACAAGGGTACAGCCAAAGAGCTGAGCTGCTCTCATAGAAGAGGATTTGCTCAGAGAGGAAGCTGGCTGTTCCTTGCTATTGAAGTAAGGAACAATTCCTGGCTCCCAGTCATATAGTCATGCCAATGGACAAATTTCTTGGCTGGTTTATTACTAACTGGAAAATAACAGAGGAGCTGGTTTATGCTCAAGATTTCCCAAGTTTTGTTACACTGACCTGACGCCTGCCAGCACCATCAAAGATAGGAAGGAGAGCTCTTTTTGCTTTGCTGAGGGCAGAACTCCCATTGCTGAAGCAATTAAGATGTACAGATGAGAATATTTGAGCTGGTATGAAGTTGCCAAAAGGGAGAAAACTGCCCTTTATTATCAATACATTATTATTTTTAATGTAAAAGAAGGCACTCAAAATCTCTGCAACTAGTCAGGCAAATCTGAGGTAGAAAGATGAGGTTTCAGCTTTAGGGAAAGAAAAAAAAAACATGCAGAGAGGCTTTTCATTCTAGTAGCTCTGTACAGCACAGCTGGTTCAGACTTGGCAGTTTAGCCACTGCACGTTAAAATAGCCATTCTTTCCACTGTCAGAATTGGCCATGATTTAGTTTCTGATTTACAGCTGAATCCCCCTGGCCCATTCCCATTAGCCACAGCAGGACTTTGATGGAATTTGAAAATTCACAGCAGCATAATCACATCACAGTGCTGCTAGGTGGCTGGCATTTTATTAGCTATCATCAAACAGATAGCTAGGCCCGCACTCCCAAACAGTGCTGGGCAAAAGCAGAAATGCGTGCTCAGCTCTAGTCAAGCCTGGTATCTCAGAGGAACATCGCTCCTTGTGGAAGACCTGGCATGAGATACCCAGCCCACATTTCTGCTGCCGGCACAGATGCCAGCTCTTAGTCAAATGGTTTGAGTAAAGCCAAGTACAGGAATGTTGCTGTCTTTTAAGTTCCAACGCAAGGTAAAAATTGATAGAAACCACTTCAGTTTGCAGCCTGCTTTACCCTTGTATGCCTGCCACTAGCATTTCAATCATTACTTAAAAGATCAGATGCAGGCAGCATTGCAATATTTTCCATGTCTTACTAATCCAGTTACAGCTGCTCTTGAGGGCTGTGGCAAGCAGCTTGAGGAGCATCTGAAACCAGTTCTGGATTTTTATCAACTGTATGAACATACAAGGAAGAGTTATGCACAAGCAATTTCTGATCACTGTTTCCATGAATCCATGAATCATCCTACCCAATAAACTTCTGCTCACCTTAAACACATCCCTTGTCTTTCCCTGAATTTGGGTATCACATTTCTGAAGACACTCCTATAAGAAGAAATAATACCTTTCACAGGCCCCAAGTCCAGAAACACCCTCGGACTGAATGAACCTGCCAGATGTTGGGCTCGTCCCAGTAAAGACCCAGGCACCTGCAGAAGGGTGGCCTCTATGAAGAAGTACACAAAGCTTCTTGCTGGATTCAGTTTTTCCATCTGCAAGATGCATCAAGCGAACAAACCCATAAGCACAAAAAGGAAAATGCAAGCACAGGCCTCAGGCTGACACATGGGCTCCCAGCTGCTTCAGAAACATAATACTGCCTATGACTGTAGGCTGAACCAGGGCAAAGCAGGCTGAGGTGCTCTGAAGCTTTGCCTCTGCTGCCAGAATCACAGAATGGCCAGGGTTGGAAGGGACCTCAAGGATTATGAATCTTCAGCCCCCCTGCCACATGGAGAGCCACCAACCTCCCCATTTAATACTAGACCAGAATGCCCAGGGCCCCATCCAACCTGGCCTTGAACTCCTCCAGGGATGGGGTGGCCAGCAGGGAGATGACTGTCCCCCTCTACTCTGCTCTTGTGAGGCCCCATCTGGAGTACTGTGTCCAGATCTGGAGCCCCCAGTACAAGAAAGAAGGGAGCTGTCGGAGAGGGTCCAGAGGAGAGCAACAAAGATGATCAGGGGACTGGAGCACCTCCTCTACAAAGACTGAGGGACAAAGGGTGAGGGAGCTGGGCTTGTTCAGCCTGGAGAAAAGAAGGTTGCAGGGTGACCTCATTGCAGCCTTTCAGTACCTAAAGGGAGCCTACAAACAGGAGGGCAATCAACTCTTTGAAGGGCAGATAACAGCAGGACAAGTGGAAATGGTTTTAAGTTGAGGGAGGGAAGATTTAGGTTGGATATTGCATGCTTCTCATTCAGAACATATAACTTTTGTAAATTCCAGTTCTCTGTACAGTTCTGTATTGTAAGAAATAGATTGTTTCCATGATGAGCAACCTGATTCTCAGAGCAGGTCTTTTTTTCTCCTGGTTTGCTAGCAGATACCTTTCAGAACTGCAGCACTGGGCCATAGGCAGCCTGCTACCCAAAGTAGCCAGCTTTTCTGCTCTGCAGCCCCTCCCAGACAGGCCCTCTGCCAAGTGGTCCATTCACCACCATCTTGAATTGCCTTTATTCATTACCTCTGGAATTCTAAAGAGCTTACAGAAGCCTGGCAATGTACCACTGCAACAAGAGCTCCAAGCAACATCAGGCACAGTCTTCAGCCACAAGGGACATGCTGGACTTGCTGCAACAGTTTGTGGGACATTTGATCACAAAACAAATCCCAAGTAGAAGAACTGGGAGTTTGCCTCCAGGACTATTAACAAGCTATTGTGCAGTTTTCCAAATAAAAGCTATTCCCAAATGAACAGGAACACCACTCCTGTACACTGGAGCAGAAACACAGAACCATTAAGTTCAGAAAAGACCACTAAGAACATCTAGTCCAACCATCAGCCCACCATTACTCCCACTAACCATGTCCCTCAGTGCTGTATGCCTCTCTCATGCTTCTTAATGCCTCCAAGAATGGTGATTCCACCACCTCCCTGGGCCACTACAACCAGAGCTCCTCAGAATCCCAGAACAAACGCATTCATCTTGACGCAACTGTGTTTGCAAGGGCAGGGTGACTCCACAGCTTATCACTTCTTCAGGTACAGCTCTTTTGGCCTTCTTTTCATCACAGCTCTTCTGGTCCTCTCGATGTGAGCTGTTCAAGAACGTTCCCGTCCATGTTTCTATTCTTCTCTACAGTTGTAATACACATATATACATAATACAATACAATACTTTTAAGTAAATGGATATACTATTCCCCCACCCAGTTAAGATGTTTTGTGTCAATTCTCCCACGGCAACCCCCCCCCCCCTCCCCCCAAACACACCACATTTCTAATCACTAGCATAATTTCAGGCTAACACAAGTGTTGTGGAGCATGAAATAGCTGCAGAATAAGGTGTTTTCCTCTGGTATGCATTAGAATTAGACTAATTGCAATTCCCTCTACAGATAGGGAGCATACTGCCTGCTTGCAGAGATGTTTTTCTATCCCCGTCAGTCCAGCCTTGTCGTATTACAGCACAATTCCTCCTCCCAGGTTTGCAAGGACTACGTTTGGCACAGGAATTTTTGGCTCTACAGGTTACAACTCACTGGCTCTTAGATGAAAACAGGAGTTAGTTGATTTTACCTCGTAACAGCATTATGAGGATTTAAATCAGTGAGAGCTGCAAAGCACTTAGATCCTACAGTAGTAAGGAACCTCTGGACAGTGTGTTTGGGGTAAGTATTCTCAGTACTACCTGAATAACCCTAATTACCATTTTAAAAAAGAAAAAAAATATCTGCCAGCCAAGCCTTAGTGCATCGTACACTCACAGATAAGATAGCATTATCTAATCCCTTCTCTATCTGTTTTCACTTGGTCACACTGAGTAGCAAAATGCATACAGGGACTGCCAACTCTGCCTCTCCTTGGAGCTAGATGTCTCTACAGCCACCTCTCCCGCTCCCATTCAGCCCTCATACGCCTGCTGCCAGATTCTGGCCTGACATACTAATGTGATTATTCAGCATGTGGTTTCCTTCCACATGCATCCTGCACACATCCTACTGTGGTAGGAAAGTTGGGCATGTACTGCTCCTCTGCTATCTGCTTTACTTGGAGCCAGTGAACACAGTTCTATTTGTTCTGCCATTTTGCAGACTTTCTCTGAAAGCTTTTCATATGCTCTCTGTGACAGGTTCTCTCCCTTTCTCCCACCAGGTCCTAAGCTCATTAATCTTCTAGAGACAGAAGACTCTAAAGTCCAAGTTTCAAATACAACTTGAGTATTTTGTGGCATCCTTTCCTCTCGCATAGGCAAAAATGCATTTCCTACACTCCCCCAAAACTGAACTGCAATATTAAGATCTCTCCATCTATCTACTTCTGTCAGAGCCTCCTATACATACTGTGGTCTCGCCAAACCAGAAAGTACAAAAGCCAAGAACATTCTGTCATCCTTTCAAAGGGATGCGCTTGGCCAGAGATGAGAGAGCAGCTAGTATCTGTAGAGGAGCTAACATTAACAAAAATTCACTCTTCAAGAGTGATTCACATCTTTACATGTGAAATATTTTATGAAACCAAAACCAAATTATCTTCTAAAGAGTTTACAAGATTATTATTCTGCTGTCCTAACAAAGGATCCAGATGTGGGGACTCAAGAGATGATACATTATCACTTTGAAAGAAGACAAGACTGCTGAAAAGACAACCCAGTCAGAAGGAGAGTTATCAGTCCTTCATACATAGGCCAGTGATTGAACTGGTACTAAAGCAGCAGTAAGGAACAAATCCTTGTTTAACACTGCAGTAGCAGTGGGTGTGAGGACTATCAGTCACTTGAATAGTCCAGTCACTCATAGTCCACCATATCAGTCACTCATAGTCCAGGAAAACACAAAGTGGCACGCATGACTGCTGTGCTCACTCAGAGCTTACAAACTTGACTGCTCTTCAGTGACCTATCAACTCTTTCTCTTCTCCCTTACCCTAAAATTGGCATGGAGTCATAAAGCTATCTTGATTTATAAAGAGGGTGGTAGGAGGAAAGGGAAAACAAGGTTGCTCCCTTCAAAACTATTTTTTAAAATAACTCCAATATAGTAAAAACAAATAAAACCATGATGCAAAGCAGAAACACAAATAACAAAGAAAATATGGCCTGTGAGTCAGTATCAGAACTGTCTTAGCTCTTCCCTCTTCAGCTGGACTCTGTAGACAAAACACTGCAGAATATATTAAAAAACAACAAAGATTAACACTGCAGTCAGCCTAAAAATTTAAAGCATGGGAACACAATTTTTAAAGCTCATCTATTTCAGACATAAAAACTCAAATCCATGCTCTTAATTTAAATATGTATGTCTCATCAATGCTCATACTGCAGCGTAAGCTAACCACACTGCCATGCTAGCATGAGGGTGGACAGCAGAGATAATAGCATTCAGTCATTATTAACATCATTTAGAAACTGCTTTGCCACAAACTTCCATCTGGTTCTCTGCATCTTCTCTTAAACATCCCCTTCCCCTCACATGTTAACAAATTCAGCACGGTAGCTGAACCATCAAGAGAAACAGAGGATATTAAATTAAAATCAAAGAGCAGAATCTCAATCATTCAGTTCCTTTTGCCCTTGCCAGCATGGCAAGGGAGCACTGCAGAGGAAGAAGTGCTCAGCCTGGTGAAAAGAAAGACAGGAACTTGGTGTTTATTTGCATTCCTTCATCTAAAATTGTGGCTTTTGGGGATTCTGGCTAGTTCCTTAAGATTCCTTGTTTTGAACATCCTCTACAGTTTCAAGTAAAATTGTGACCACTAAAAAAAATAAAAATAAAAAGCAACTGTTAGAAGTAAGGTGGTATCAATGCAGATGAATGACGTGAGGATGAAACACGAGGAGCAGCTTTCAAGAAGCAGTCACTTTGCAGTTACAGTACATACCAAGGAATCTGCAAATTACAAAGAAATAACCTTCCCCAGATGCAAGGGGACGAGGTAGGAACCCAGTAGTGCAAAGGAAATCTTAATTGAGACTTGCTCATGCTTTCATTACAGCAAAGCAGCTTTGGAGCAGAGCAGCACGGTCACAAGCTATGCAGAAGCAGTCCCATCTTTTGGGGACCTCCAGGTCAAACAAGCCACTGGCTGATGAAGTCACAGGGAACACCTCTGCTTAAAGGGACTGTCTCAAGACAGAGCCTATGGCAAAGAGCAAAACCCCTTAACACTGCTGCCCATGAAGGAAGCTGCACCACAAAACTAAGGCTGTAAAAACCTTCTCCAAAGGCTGGAGGGCACTGCAAGGCAAAGGAGGGCATTTGTATGGGAAATAGCACCATCTGGTGACTCCTGTTACTAAGGGAGGAGGAAATGAGACAACATGGCCGTAATAGAACAGGAAGAAAGCAGAAAGGAACACTGGCTTAAATGCTCAAGTGAGGTGGGAAACAAGAGTCTGGGTAGGGAGGGAGAAAGATGACATGGTAGAGTTGCAAGAACTATACAGGTGGGACAGACAGACGGAAAGAAGAGCAACTGAGCACCTTCCCTCAGAAACATAGGCATCTCTCATTGCTGCTGTCACCAAGGAACCACTGCACAGCAGTTCGTGGTGTGAACACAGCAAGGACAGCTGGAAAGGGTTCTCCATACCCCAGAAATAAATTGCTGCATTAAAAAAAAAAAAAAAAAGTAAATACAGTTGCTGAACAAAATATCAATCTGAGGGATTGTTACCTGCTCATTTTCAGGAGATCTGTATAGCTGTGGGAATGTATAGAGCACCTATCATCCAAGGATTCATGCTTTTTCTTTATTTACCCTCTACTCATCTCCAAATCATAGGATCCTCCTGACCAAAGCATAACAGAGAAAAGCAGATAAATTTACCCAAACAGAGGTCCTGAAAGCAGCAAGAAAATGTATTATCTGATACTCTGACACACTGTTCCACCTCTTCACTCTACCACCCCAGTTTACCATATCAACCTCTTCCTGTTGCCCTCTTGCTGACTTCCCTGCTCAGCAGCACCACAGATAGTCAAATAGGATCATGTCCATTTTTGTCACTTCATTTTTCAGGTGAGGAAGTGAAAACAGACCACTGGAATCTTCTTCTGGTGGTGCTACAGATGGGTTGTGATCACTATTCAACACCTCTCCCAGCTATGAAGGAGCCAAGTGCAAGCCTAGATGATCTCTTGAGCGTGTGAGAATGCATCAGGGACAAGCTAAATGAAGCTAAAGCAAAACAAAGAAAAAATACCTAAATCCTGTTTTAATGCCTGTGTATTTGACTGAGAGTGATGTCTGGCAACCCAGATTATTTTCTGGACAAACTTGGGACACCTTTAACATTCACACAACATCCTTTTCCAACTTACTCCCCAAATACATATTTGATATACTGCTCTTCACATAGAAATTCCTATTAAAATACAGTAAAAACATGTTTGTGAGTAACAACTGCTTAAGATAACTAGCCTTCAACTTGAAAAAAGGGATAGGTATACAAGTCAACATACCTCCCATTTTCAATGATAACAAGTAGTGATTGCAGGCTGTTATCTCTACAGGCCACATGTACACATAGCAGCGTAATCTGGTCAAATATCATTCATCACCATTGTGCAATGCAATGATGAGAGAAACTAAATTCAATTTTTAGAGTAAAAGACATAAATAACCTGAGTCTTACATAATTCAGTAAACACATTAGGCAACAGCATCCTGACAAATGTTTTCGAGTATAGTTTGGCAGCAAGAAAAGAGAAATAATTCTGTGTTATTCTTCCCAAAACAAGTTTTTTTCTTAAGTGAACCTTCCCTGCATATATTTGCAGCAGCTGAAGCTTTCCAAACAATCGTATGACAAGGAGATAGTCTCTGACCTGAATTGCTGTTTCTCACAAGCCCAAGACACCACCTCTCCTGTTGACAAATCTAAAGCCAGAATCTCAAAATACAGACTTGTTAGTATATCTTACTAAATAATAAAGAAAAAACAGATATACTTTATCCCTATAGAGGTATTGTCAAGTCCTCCAGTCAGTCTGGAGTCAATAATTCAATCCAAACATTTACAGTTTTGTATTACAGATTGTCCAGAAATCCCAGTCTGATGAAAACAACTTGGTTTACTGCTCAAATACATTGGTTCGATTTCTCCTACTATAAGAAGGCAGCAATTCAAACACAATCAAGTTTATGCACAACAGTTCTATACAGTACTTGAGGAAATGGCTCTTGGTATTCAGCTTACTATTTCAGTAATATTTATATTGTCAGGCAGTTGCCTGGAAAACTTGGATGGGCAAGCTTGAAGGGAATTCAGCCCTCTTACAAGCTCAGCAAGCAGTGCACAGACATTCCTCCCCCAGTTTGGTCCGAGGTCACCTGCAACTTATTATTGCATTTAATATCTAAGAGGAAGAAGAAAGCCACACATATGAGCACTAGCTGAAGCAGTTGAAACTTGAACTGTGGAGAAAGGACAACTCTCTTGCATCAGTGTGTGACAGCAAGAAAGGCGGCATAGTTTCAGGGAGCAGCTATATAAATACATTTCCCCTAACAAATCAAACCAGCATCACAGCTCCAGATCTTTGTTCTGAGTTAGTGAAATCCTAGCAAGTGACAGAGCACCCAAGAACCACCAGAGGCAAAAAAACCCAACAACTTCTTGCCCTCATACACTTGCTCTGCCCCATGCTTTGCCTGAAATGCTGAACCCAAGCCATTGGTGACAACCAACAGAAGCTTTACATTGGCCAAATACCAGAACTCTGACAAAGTATCTCCCCCTGCTTACCAGTTCAAGTTGATGCACCCAGCACCTGTGAAGTCAGGAATCTCTCATAGCCACCGAAGCTCTGAGGTAGTGAGATTTGACAACAGAGCAACCTTTGGACTTCTGACAACAGCGTCTTGTTTAGCCAGGATGCCCTTACAATTTCCCATCCCACCCACAGTCTCTGGAAACCTACATTTGTTTTGAAGCATGCCTTCCCTCTGGGCATCAAGTGATGGGAGTTGTTAGAGATTTACTGAAACTTACCATTATTTATTACACATTAAGGTCCCTGAAACCAGGCGTTTTTATTTCCTAAACTGATGGGCAGAACTGGGAATGGACAATGGAAGGTTAGCATAAACCTAAGCATACACTAGGATTTTTTTTGCAAATAATTATGTTTAGTTCATTCAGATTAATAGCGACTTCATCCCCATCTCTTCTCTGGCCATGAAGTTCTCCCTAACACTACAGACATCACCACCTAATTTAAATAGCATCATAAGGACCCACCTGGTGCATTCTCCTCTGTCACTCACAAAAGTAAACAAAATAGGTAATAGCAAGCACAGCATAGAAAAAGCCAGGGCTGAGGTTTTTTTTAATCTGTGGATTTATTGTGTGCGATGCCGCGAACATACTGAGGGCAAAGCTATCTGCACCAAGCAGCTAATAAATAAAAGACTTTATCAGCATAAGGCTGTATCCTTTAAGCAGCTGTTTTCTTGAATGTTTTCACATCATGTGGATTTTCAACTTGATATCTCCCAAAGCCGGTACCACTGCTGCCATGGAATTTGTGTTTTTAGGAAAAAAAACCCTTAAATGAGCAGAAACCGTTTTTGTTCATGTACCTTCCTCTCTCCACCACAAAAGTAACTAAGAGATAAGTGTCTAACTTTCCTCTGTGAGTCAGTTTAAGTGTTGACAATTTTTCACCACTTCTTCTCAGAAACTTCAATTCAACCACAATGGCCAAAAGCACACAAGCATTGCAACTCTCAGTTGGAAACAAGGGAACATTTCACATTGTTTCGCTAAACCACAAAGTTCAGTATAAGCAGAGCTCAGGAGACAAGAATAGCTGGCATTGGTGCAGTGTGTGGACCATGTGGATAGCGTACAGTGCCACTAACCATAGACACAGCACAATGACAGGCAAAGGCACTCTGTATGACATGTCAAGCGGCCCGTAAAAATCATACTGGACCTTCCCTTTCAGCTACCAGATATGTCAGGCTTATGTCATTCTCAACTAGCCAAAAGGTACTGCTCAATTTAGTACAGTATAAACAACAATTCTGTGAGTTCAGTTGGAAAAAATGTTTTGAAACACAAACGAAGCAAAGCTAAGTAAGACAAAGTTACATCTACCAGAAAAAAAAAAAAAAGGAAACTGGAGGCTGAAATGAAGGAAGAAGCGGCTGGGTTTTTCACCCCACATTTTTTTGTTTGCGCTGCATGACTTTGTTTCCCTTCTTTCAGCTTCTCTTCCCCTCACCCCTTCTCAGATTTTACTGTGTTCCTCATTCTCCCCTACCAGTCCTTTACAACTCTTCTAGTCTACAAGCCCCTGAAGTTCTCTCTCTCATTCTTTACAGTAACCTAAAGCAAAATGCAAACCTAGTCACAACGTTATGGGTCAATTAAATTACCTAGTCAACTAAAGCAGCACCTTCATAGAGGTTAGCATATTGTGAAAACCAAGTTCAGGAAAAAGTGAGCTTTTAACGTTAAATGACAGGAATGGCTCAAGATCTGTGTTATTTCAAATACTTAATTAACATAGCTTTTATCTTTGTCCTCCACATAGCACTGCGTTCAGCTGTCTAAGTATGTGCAGAGCTTTAAGACTGGAAATCAATTCAGTCTGTTCAGCTAAGGCTGAAGGATGTACCCCAGCACACTGCTGTAGAGATTAGCCCAGTGCTTTGAATTCAACTTGTGCTTCACAAGAACTCTACTCAAATTAGGGCTTCTGTAACATAAATACTGATGTGATCTTCTATTATCTGGTTTTACAAAGCTGACATTTTTGTTGCTTAAAACATATTCCAGATGCTTGTCTAATGCTCAGGATTGCTATTAAAGACACCTTGGAGGGGGGGAAGAAAAAAAGAGACATAAACGTAGAAGACTAATAGCACAAATAATACAGTGTCATATCAGTGGATGAGACTAAACATGGGACTAACTGCTTAATTTCTTCATTGATGTTTAAGCAAACTAAGACAAAAACAAAGCAAGATTTTTGCTGAATTGTCCACAAGAATTATATTTTAAAAAAAAAGCTGACTTGAGGAATAAGGCTACAGAAACCCTTGTTTGTAACACGCTCAAGAACTGGTTATCCTAACAGTAAGATTATCATCATAGTCATTACAAGAGTTGAAATCAGCATGGGATACACACCACAAAAACCCTGTGGCCTAAGTGTGTTTGGAAGCTTCCAGTTCATATAATCTTTAACAAGATGCACTGGAAGGGCCGATTTTCTAACTCTTAAAATACACCTACTTATATTTAGTTCACTTAAAGAAAAAAGAAAAAAAAAAAAAGAGGAAAAGTACTTCCTATTCAGTAAAAGGAATGCATTCTTTCTCACTTCCCAAGTCCCCCCAGGAGTTTACTAGTTGACAGATTCATCCAGCCACAGTGAGGAAGTGTGCCTTTGTGCACTGCTAGCAGGGTCTGTCAGCCAATGGCAGTTTTCTGAAATTAACACATGCTATCTTAAGCAAACAATCATAATATTTGCTTCCACAGATGGTAGAAACTGCTTGAGATTAAAGTTGTGACTGCACATGGACAAGCACCTCAAATATCTCAGTTTTAATATGCTTCTAACTCCCAAACTACTAACCATAGTGATAATGTGTTTTGTCTCCTTTAAATCAAGAAGCTAAAAATGCACTCAAATCCAAAGAGCCAAACTGAACCCAGGTATAATCCTATGCCACAATCAAGTGAGTGCTCTCATCATGCCCTTGAAACCCAGCAATCTCCATTACAGCTGCCCTTCACTGGCACCAACCAAATGTTGACCAAACACTTAACGATTCATCTTCTGCCACTGAATCTCCAGTACCATACTCAAAAGCAAGAAAACAGCATATCTGAAGAATATACACAAGATACAAGAACATACGTGAGGTACAAGCTACCAACAGGGCTACAAAGATGGTGAAGGGTCCAGAGGGCTGGATGGATGAGGAATGACCAAGGCCCCTCGGAGTGCTCAGCACAGAGCAGAGGAGCTGAGGGGAGGCCTGATGGTGGCTGCAGCTCCTCACAGGGAATGGAGGGGCAGCGCTGAGCTCTGCTCTGTGTGACAGAGCCCAAGGGAACGGCATGGAGCCATGATGAGAAAGATGAGGGTTAGGAAGAAAGAGTTTCTTAACCAGACAGTGGTCAGGACCCAGGATCAGGCTTCCCAGAGCAGTGATCATGGACAATAAGGTTCCAGGAGCATTTGGACACTGCTCTCAGATGCAGAGATTGAGTTCTGGAGCTGGGAGTTGGAATCTTGTGGGTTCCTTCCAAACCAGGGCAGTCTGTGTTTCTATGAGTCTATGGCTACAAACATAAGACAGACAATGTCAGTTACTTCAGTGCATGTCAATGGACACCAGTACACATAGAAGGGTACATGAGTGACTTCAGACCTGTTTCACCGCTCTACAATATAGCTTTGATGGAGAATGGTTAGATTCTATCTATACTTCAGCTTTGTTTGCTCCAGAATTAAATAGGCAAAAATAAATAAATCAATCAAAATTAAGCCTACTTTAAGAAGCTCTTCTAACTGTCTGCAGACAGGCTCAAAAGGAAAGGAAAATCTGCTTCAAGCAACACCAACAGAAGCCCACACAGAAGGCTAATAGTTGTCACTTTAAAAGATTGCTCTGACAATGTTTATAATCCACGGCGGTTGTGCACGGCAGAGTAACCAGTCCAGCCGGGACATTCAGTGACGTCAGCCACATCCTGTCACCCTGCTGACACACAGGAAACAATCACTTCAGGACACGAAGCATTCAGGAGCCGGATCTCATGCACGTGTGCTTCCACGTGTTTCCCAAACAAGAACTTACTCCGCTCCAAACACAAAGCGCAAAACCAAAAAGATTACCCTATCCTCCAAAAAACATGAAAACCGCACACTAGAATTTATGTTTAAAAATAGTCACATGGAAATAAAAAACATTTGTTCCCCTGACTGCTGTTCAGCTTCCATTAATGGCTCTGCAAGCCTGGAGACTGTAAATTATAACATTGGCATTTGCTTACACAAGACAGTGTGTTGAAGCATCCTGCTGTTCGTGTCCACTGACTGCTTGCAAAAGCTTCTGCTTTCCTGCCTGTGACAGTGTCCAAACTTACCTAGGGGCACAGCAAGCCCTGACAGGGAGCAGAGCACTGACCTTGCTCTACCCTGCCAACCAGCAGGGCGCAATCCAATCATGCAGCATGATTAGTGCTGAATTAAGGTAAAGGGGTTTTTTTGTAATTATCCAAAGGAAGTGAAAGGCGGGGGGGAAATAAACTGGCTTAAACTTGCTGCAAAGTTGAGTAGGCTCAGCAGCTAGAAACATGCAGAGGGGATCTCACTGTTCTCTGCAGCCACAACAGGGGCTGGCTTCTTCTCTTAGATAACGACTGATAGGATAAGGGGTAATGAATGGCCTGAAGTCCCACCAGGGAGATTGAGGCTGAGTATTTGGAAAAATATCTTCTCAGAGTGGTGAGGCAGTGGCACAGGCTGCTCAGGGAGGTGGTGGAGTCACCATCCCTGGAGGTGTTCAAGAACCGTGTGGACGTGGCACTGAGGGACGTGGTTTGTGGGCACGGTGTGGCGGCTGACAGCTGGACTAGATGACCTTAGCAGTCTTTTCCAACCTTAATGATACTATGTACATATGGAGAAGACTAGACTGAACTTACAGTGGCTTTCAAAGGGAAAGTCCATCAGAAAAAGAGACCTCAAGCAAATAGGAAGCTACGTTCCTCCTCCTCCTCCTTCCTCAGAAGGCAGAGCCAGCCCAGTCAGCAACCCAACAGCCAGCTCTGGCCACAAAGTGGGGAGCTCCCACAACACAGAGGGAGCTGTGGTCTCTGGTCCCCAGCCAGCTGCTGTGGGCCTGGCTCCTGCACCAGACTGCAGGGCTAAATTGCCTGTGGAGCACTCTGCCCATCTTACTCAGGGCAAACATTTCTTCCCTGCAGGAATCCAGTCAGGATCCAGTGTGCCAATCAGAGTGAGACCTCCCAGTTTTTCAGCTTTCCTGACCCTTTTGGAGGAATCTCTGGGTACCCACCTGCTAAGCATTGTCTGGTCTCAGAAGCAGCTCAGGGAAATGCAAGCAAAGGAACTATCATGCCTCCAGAGGTAGAGACAATGACCAAGAAGCCACATCACGATCTAAACCACCGCTCTGTGTCAGCAGAAGTAGAGATACAGTCACCAGAGCCGCTGAAGAGAAGAAATAAGCTGCCTTACACTCAACAGCTTGTTTTCTGAGAATGGGACATAGACTGGAAATACACGCTCAAAAAGCAAATCCTGTAGGGTTGTCCAACCTTGAAGATTGGGCAGGTGGCATTTGGAAGAGGGAACAGAAGTAAGATAAAAAGAAAAGACAGCTGCTTTAAACCACCTAGAGCAGAGCTGTAGCCTCTCTGCTCCTCACAACAAGGAGTTGTAGAAATAATATCATTCATGCGACCAGTACACTTGCAGAGTCTACAGCCTCCACATATTTTAATGAACTTACCACTAGCAAAATCCACCAGCATTGTAATTTCTATACAAATGCAAAAGCCGTGCAGATTCAGGGGTATTTGCCCAAGATCAGCGCAGCTACTGCCTATTCTGCCACTTCCCTAAACTAAATTTGAATTCCAACAAACAGCAACAAAGCAAGCTACTGCTGTGAAAACAAGTCTTACTATCAACACAAACCTCAGAAAACAGACTTTAAATATAAATTAAAACAAAACAGAATGAGCGTGTTTTACCCCCCCTGCACATTTTATACACAGTTTGTGACTGCTTCACACACTGCTTCAGCACTGCTTCAGTAAGGAAGGTGAACACAACACTCATTCTTCAAAACATTGAGTTTACTACCAATTCAACTTCCTTATTTTAGTAGAAAGAATTTTCTTTTCTCAGGATTACTGTTCAACAAGAAGTCTCACAGCTTTTTAGCCAATACTAGGAAAGCAAAAAAGAGAGAAGCTAGGAGCTGGGAAAGCCTGAACGAGAAATAAATACGATTTGTCAAACAGTAAAACAACAGCTTGCGTGCGATTCATGGACAACAGCCACATCAGGATGGCAAAGTCTCATTCAACAACTAAGTCAAAACCACTGGATGGGAGTTGAGGTGATGCTTGGGTGATGGGAGCTGGTTACACACCCTCCTCTCCAACAACAGTCAACCACAGGTAATTATTTTTCTGCTTAGTTTATTAGTGACAAAAAGCTTCCCATTCAGACACTTTGCAACTACTGAAAATAAAGCATTTTCAGTTCTGCCTTCTACTTCTCCATAACCACCAGCCTAGTTGAGCTGCTGTACACGAAAGCAGAATTTGGCCTTCACATTTATCTTTCCCTAGAAAGATAATCAGGTCATAACATAGTTTACTGACTTTTCTAAGTAATTCCACTCAAAATTTTTGGAAGATACAACAAAATAAATGTTTGGAAGTATGTCAGGAAAGCAGTAAGGCCAAGGTCAGTATGAAAACTTGAACTCCAATCCTCCACAGCTCTACATGATAAATTGTTTACCTACATATTTAGTGTCTACACTGCAAAAAATCTTATCATGCCACTTAAACAGATTCTGTAATGTAATAGGAAAAAAATATTGAACATAATTGTCTATTGATACAGGAGAAAAGGCATTTCTCACTTGCTATATAATTTGATTTTTTATATAATTATTTTTTTCCTCAAAACAAAATAACCAGAGTCCCAGTGTTCTTCAGTGCCCCAGTGGACTGTTCTTTTGAATGGCGGGGTAAAGGAATGGAACATTGAAGCACCGTGAGTTCACTTAAGTGCAAACTTTAGAGTACACTTCACCAGGCTGCACAAGGAAACAGGGCAGTTACACTAACCCTGCGTGTCTGGCTGCCTGCCTCTTGGTTCTCCAAGGACTTCAAATCATTGTCCAGCCAAGTGCATGATCCGATATGGGGCTAGAATTTCCAAGACTTGCAGCCACTTTTGTTTTCTGCACTACTTTGGTTCCTCTAATTCAGTTTGGGGCTACAACACTGCAGCTCATCTTAGAGTCCAATAAGACATAAAACTGTAGTCTTCTATAAACACCAACACAAACCACAAGATTCTCAGTCATCCACATTCCATATAATTGCTACTTAACAGAGAAGAGTGGGTACTTAAACTTCTTACTATGTAAGGTCTAACATGTCTGAGTTCCACAGGTTCCAACATCAAGCTCAATCCAGATCCTTACATTATCATGACATCGTGATAGGGAAAACTGAGATTTTGCCCTCAAGAAAATTACTATCATATAATCAATGACTTTAAATACCAAACAGCTGTGTGCTCAGTTCCATGCTCCACGTGCAGACACCTCAAACCAAGGCGCAGGACACCAACAAATGTAACAAACTGTTCTCCATAGCTGGCCATTGGAATCCGGTGGTAGAGAAACCACTGAGGAGACCTTCCCCACAGTGAAGATGGCACTCTACTTACAGGCTTAGGCTCACCAATTGCAGGCAGCATTTGAAGGCTACGTGCTAGCAGAAAGTGTCTTCCAGCAAGCAAGGAAGTAGAAACACAAACAAATGGATGAAAAAAATGAAGGCTTAAGCAAGGAAGATTTAGGTGTAATGCTTGGAAAAAACTTTTTACGGTAAGCACATATAAGCATTGGAAGGTAGCCCTAGGGAGAACAGAAAACTGTCACAAGGTTTTAGAGCAAGGGTATCAAAAAAGCTTTAAGATGAGCTTTAGAACCAAGGGATGCCCTCTAAGTCTCTCTCAGCCCTAACTCCTCTGGTCCTGTGATGAATAGTCAGAACATAAAGATGTAGTAAACAAAACCAAAAGGAAAGCAGCAGTGGAAGTCACTTCAGATGATAGTTGGCAAGCCACCTCCCAAAGCCTCTCTAAAGTGCTGTCAAAGTTTCCTCAGGAAGTGACAAAGACAAGAAACTTTACCTCAGTCCTAGACCTGGCAACATCTGCCGTGGCTGCAACACATCTATGCCAGGACTTGACAAAGGGCCGCAAATTGCTCCTCAGCCTGCCTGAAGACAGCGCCGGCAGCCACAGCACAGGGCACTCCACAGCCACAGCCCCATTGGGACACTTGGACGCCATTCCCACCAGCCACACTTCAACACAGAAAGAACACTCCTTTACTCCCTTGGAAGGGTTTCCACTCAAGAAGTCAGTCAGGCCAAATGGCAGCTGCAGTTCACTCCCCCCACAGAACAGCTAAACCCTGCTCAGTACCAGAAACCGTTAACATGGGGGCAACTGATGTGAACAAATATGTCAGAGTGAGAGGCCAGGAGGAATCCAGGGTGACATGACAGGGCTTGGAGCAGATGCTCAAGCAGTTGCTTGTACTAAGATGGAGGCATTCCACAGGTAGATACATCACCACCCAGCAGCGGTAATTTACCACATGAAGTAGTTCTAGAGCAGGCTTGAGGCCACTTGCACAGCAGCATACTCAGGATAGCTATAAAATTCTATCTGCCTATTCTTCCACCTGAGGCCGTGAGGCACTGATCCATTAGGCAGGCATCCTGTTTCTACCAGCGCAGGAGCAGACAGAAACCACCTCAACTCAAAGAGCACTGCTTTCCCAGATCCATGAATAACTAAACTCCATGACCAACAAAGCCAGCCTTCCAAATGACTCACACATGGCTTAATTTGCCCCAAAATTCCCCTCCATCAGTCTCTTGCAAGTATTTTCTTTACATAAACCTCAGGACTATCTCCTTGTGCCCGACTTGGGCTGCTCCAAATTCCTCTCATCACGCCCACAGAGTTTTAAAAAACACAAGCTACTTCTGAGGAAGAATGAGCAAAATGTAGACACCAAAATCCAAGTTTTGATAGATTTACATTGAAAACAATGGGCCAGCTTCTCCTCTGTGCTGCAGCATGACCCAAGCACTGCAGGGTTTCCTTCAAGAGCCATCAACTTACTCTTTATCTCTGCTGCTATGGCTCCAGGCCAAATGTTGGTCCTGCAGCATGGCGGGAGGAGTGAGCAGCATGGAGCACAGCCCTGTTTTCTCTGTTCTCCTCACCCTTCCAGTCGCACCTTCTATAGCCAAGCTGGGCTTCGAGGTATGTGGAGATGCTGCCTTTGCCAACGTTAAGCCAGCTACAAGCTCCCCCTCGCTCAGGAATGTTGAGCTGGCAGAAATAACTGAAGTCTAGGCTCTCTGCACAGCTGAAGGCTGTAGACAAGGTCTAGACAAGATCAGGGTACCCAGGCAGAGTGAATCAGTGACTCTCCTGTCTGATTTATTCAGAATTGGAGAGCAAGACAGGTTCATAAAGCAAATTAGTCCTTAACTTCTAATGAGAATAAGAATTCATTTTAGGACTTGGACATGTTGGACTTAACTAATTATCAAGGGCACTACTAGATACAACACAGATCAATGAGCCAGGCCTAGGACTGACAGAGAAGGCAGCTGTCAAGGCTCCTCTCAGTAGATGCACAAACAAATTTTTAGGTTACTATCTAACTTCAAGCAGATCAGCTGACTGATGACTGCAGTTGTTCACACAGACAGGCAGTTTCCCTGTTCTGGGAGTCTGATCTTCATGAAGGGATTTGACATATGAAGGATTCCTTACTTTAGGAGAATCAAAGCATAAGCCTCCACAGCAAATGAGACACGCTGGATCAAAAGAGATAATTTCCTAGAATTATATGCAGGAAAGGACATCCCCCTAATCATTATCTACTAAGCAAATACAACTACAGATGCTTACATCTTCCTGAGGGTTTTTAACTGCCACCCTGCCGCTTTAATGAATCTACAGATTAACTGCATACTCCTAGGAACACAGAGCTGCACGATAGCTTTCTTCTCTTACTCTAAAAGAAGTAAACAATTGCCCTGCAAAACCTCCAGTACACTGCAATGTTACAAAACAGCAACAAGCAGTGGGCAAGAGGAATGTCATTTCACAGGACACTTCATCTCTATAAAATTACAGGATTTTCTACTGGGGAATAAAAAATAAAGACATATCCACATGTTCTACCACAGACTCCTCAGGCTTGTATAAACCACATTTATTTTGTCTCTCTGCCATTTTAAAAGCTGAAGGCGGGAATTCTCATCAAGAAAGGAGGAATGGCTGTTGCCAAACACTTTGGGTTGAACTCCCCATGCCCTGGCACCACATCCTGGCACCTCCTCGGGGCAAAGTATCCATGCCATCCAAACCAAGGGTCAACACAAACCGCAGGAGCAGGAGGGACTGCAGTAGTGTGTTTTCCAAATGTTCAGCTCACTTGCTTTGCGTGAAAGAATTCACTCCAAAAAGTTTTCTTCACATAGATCCCCGAATGCTTACGGAATACGACGCTAAAAGCTGCCTAACTCGCATCCCACATGTTGGAGGCCACAGAAACATTCTGCTTGAAAGAGACCACTAAGATTAGTAAGTCCAAACATCAGCTCACGACCACCAAAGCAAACAGCAGCACTCAGCTGGCATCTGCTGGAGGAGAGGGCCTGGTTTGCCACCCCAGCAGCATGCTCAGACGCGCAGTTCCCTCCGTGCAGGGCAGAGCAGGGGCAGGCGGAGCCAAACTGCACAGCTAAGCACATCGCCGCTCCAAATGTTAAACGCACACACATAATACACAAAAAGAAAAAAGTGAAAGACGAGACAAAAGTTGCAAGAAGGACATTCCTGTAAGCAGTCGAGTGAAAGACGAGAGCCCATAAGCTCAGCACACGGCAAGCAGCAGGAGGCTGAGGGGCTCGCACCACGCGAGCGTCCCGGTGGGGTCGGGCAGCCCCATACCGCCCTCCTCCACCTCCCGCCGCCCCGGCCCCATGGTGTCGGAGCTCGGAGCGCGCAGCGGCGCTGGCTTCGGGGACCCGCTGGGGGCTCCGGCAGTGGGGAGGGGGCGGTATGCCCCGCCTCCTAACAGTTTCCTCTTTTTAAAAGAAGTTCAAAACTAACAACAACAACAAATAGAATAAACTAAAGAAAAAGAAAGCCCCCTCGTCCCCCCAGAGGTCGTTGAGTGGAGGAATTCACTCCGCCGAGCCGCCCGTCTCAGCTCCCGCCGGCCCCCGGACGGGCCCGCAGGAAAGGAGGCTGCAAATCCGTCCCTTTTCGCCCTCCACCAGCCGAGAAAGGGGGAAGCCCCCCGGCGCGCGGCCCGTCCCCGCCGCTACTCACTCCAAGCAGACACACTTTCAGCTCGCGTATCGCCATCATCTGCCCGGGGCCCGGCCGCTCCGCATCGCCCAGCGCCGCCGCCGCTCCGCACTGCCCCGCCGCGGCACGGCACCGAGCCGCCCCCGCCGCGGTCACATGCGGCCCCGCCTCGGCGCTGCCCCGGGGCCGTGCCGACTCAGCTGCGAGCCGCTACCGGGGTCTGGCTGCGGATTCGTGAGCGCAGAAAGGAGGGGAAAGGCCGACTCTGTTTTTACACGGCCCTAATGTTAACCACCCCTGTTTTGATTCAGTCAGCGCCTGGGCTGCGTCCCACACACAGAAAAGTAATGATGAATAGCAAATTGCAGCTGGTGTCAAGATCAGTCCTCTGAAATCAGTGAAGGGAGTTGGCAGATTCCCCTCCCCCCCCTCTATTCCTGGTAGCCAAATTCAAGGGCTTCTGGAAAGCACCTGTGTGCTATAGCCCTGGAGAAGCAGAAGAGGGTTGTGTCTGTCAGGGAGTTGTCTGTCGTGGGTTCTAAGTCACACAGAACAAAGAGATCAAAATGATCATAGAATGCTTAACGCTGGAAAAGGACCTCTAGGATCATGTAGTCCAACCCTCAGCCCATCCCCACTCTACCCACTGACCTCATCACTCAGTGCTGCATCCACACGGTTCGTGAACACCTTGGGGGACAGTGACTGCATCACCTCCCTGAGCAGAAGTGCATCACAGACATTCTCAGTCTTTAATGAGCTTTAAGTTTTTAGGAGAGTTTAGCAAAGAGAAAGAAAACACAGCAGATTTTCAAGCAACCCTTCCAGAATATTTCTAGTGTTCTATCTACAAGGGCTGCTCCAAAAGTAATGCCTCCTACTTTCTTATGCTGGCCCACGACATCAGAAGCAGATGTTGGTGGTACCTCAGTAGAAGTTTAACCTTCCCACCAGTATGGGATGATGTTGTCTGAAATGGAAGTGCATATGAAGCAAAGGGATGAAATTGAATTCCTCCATGTGGAAAAAATTGAACCTATGGGCATGCATCAATGTTTGCTGAACATTCATGGAGACTAAGCAATGGATACAAACTCCATGAGCTGGTGGGTAGTGCATTTCAGCAGTGGAAGATGCATGGACAGAAGGTAGGAAGTTCCAAGTCTCTATACCATTCAGCTCCGCCCTTTTTCAATTTTAGGCCTGGGTTAAATGCTGCCCTGTGACCTTCATTCAGATTTGTCTGCTGGGACTGAAATTCACATACAGTATAATGATTCAGGACCATCTTTTGCAACAATTCATTTTTTGATCCCATCTTTAAACACTGCTGTGTTCCACATATCCTAATTATCTATTTCTTTCCTTTGGCGCAGATTTTATAATTCTTGGAATCTGGGAATTTTGCTTTTTTTGTGTGTGTGTGAGATATTGTTCTAACTGAGCTAACTTCAGGAATAAACAAGGAAAGAAAGAAAGAGAGGGAAAAAAAGAGAGAAAGAGTGACAAAGAAAGAGAAAAAAAAAGGAAAAAGGGAAGGAAGGAGGGAGAGAAGGAGGAAGGAAGATCCCTCAAAATCAGAGAGATAGGAAGACAGAAAAACAACAATACAAACAGACATGTGCTCAAGTTTTAAAAAAAGCGAATGACGTTCCTTCTTCCAGGAACTGGCATCATCCTTGTGTTTGTCTGCATGCAAGAAGTTGTGGTCAGGAAAACATTTTTGAGGAATTGGTCATGTTTCAGTGTTTTCAAATGGCTGGTTAAAAGCAAACGAAAACAAGCCTTTGCATCCCAAAGGTTTTCTTTCTTTCTTTCTTCTTCTTTTTTTTCTTTTTTTTTAATTTTTAATTTTGATAGCATCTTTTTCAAGTAATAATTTTAAGTTTTGAAACAATTATTTGCCTCACTTCTTTCAACCCAACTGAGTTTAACTTTTGGGAAATAAAGCAGCTTTGTTTTCCATAGCATTATTTTCAAAATAATGAAACAATATAGTCATAGAATGATAGAATCATTTGAGTTGAGTTGAGACCTTTAAATGTCACCTAGTCCAATGCCCCTGCAATGAACAGGGACACCTACAGCAGATCAGGTTGCTCAGAGCCCCATCCAGCCTCCATCCAGTGTCTCCAGAGATGCATCATCCACCTCCTCTCTGGGCACTTGCTTCTGTTTCCCAAAAACAGTGGAATTCTCTGTTTTATTGTCATTTTATAACAATGCAATGGCACTGATCTCAGAGCAGTCACTGCTGACCTATGATTAATTTAAGAGGGAGCTCCTCAGGTCTGGTCTTAAGCCAGGGAGACACAGTCTAGTTCAAGGTGTTTCCGAGTGTAATAACAACAAGGTTTGTATAGGCCTGTCTCTCACTGGAAATACAAGGTAGTACTGGCTGCTGTGGGAGGGAAGGATTGACTCCCCCATCTCTCTGGAGGCTTTCAAGGCCAGGCTGGATGGGGCCCTGGGCATCTGAGCTGGTTGGTGACAGTCCTGCCCACAGCAGGAGGTTGGGCTTTGAAGTCCCTTCCAACCAAAGCCATTCTATGATTCTTTGCATCACCTTTCTCTTTGTGGTCACTCAGGCTACTTTCTTTCACAGAATCACAGAATTGTAGGGGTTGGAAGGAACCTCCAGAGATCATCGAGTCCAACCCCCCTGCCAAAGCAGGTTCCCTACCGTAGGTTGCACAGGTAGGCATCCAGGCAGGTCTTGAACATCTCCAGAGAAGGAGACTCCACCACCTCCCTGGGCAGCCTGTTCCAGTGCTCCGTCACCTCACTGTAAAGAAGTTCTTGCGCATGTTTGTGCGGAACTTCCTATGCTGCAGTTTCCGGCCGTTTCCCCTTGTCCTGTCTCCACTCACCACTGAAAAGAGTCCGGCCTCGCAATTCTGTCCCCCACACCTTAGATATTTATAGACCTGGATCAGGTCCCCTCTCAGTCTCCTTTTCTCAAGGCTGAATAGACCCAGTTCACTCAGCCTTTCTTCATAGGAGAGATGCTCCAGGCCCTTCACCATCTTCGTGGCCCTCCGCTGGACTCTTTCCAAGAGATCCCTGTCTTTTTTGTACTGGGGAGCCCAGAACTGGATGCAGTACTCCAGATGAGGCCTCACCAGGGCAGAGTAGAGGGGGAGGATCACCTCCCTCGACCTGCTGTCCAGGCTGTTTTTAATGCACCCCAGGATGCCATTGGCCCTCTTGGCCACAAGGGCACACTGCTGGCTCATGGCCAACCTGTCGTCCACCAGGACACCCAGGTCCCTCTCCGCAGAGCATTTCAGTGTAATATCAGTGGTTTAATGTGAATAGACCCATTGGGGAACAGAAGGAAGAAAGCCCTCTGGTGAGACATGGGTTTCAGGAAAACCTGGTTATTATTCTGCTGCCTGAAGCATTGCCCAGCTGGGAAACCTGGGTTAAGGTGTTAACAGCACTTCTTCCACTGTTGCATCTTCTTTGACTGAATTCTTGCAATTGGAGGACTGGTTTCCAGCCCAGAGCCCACACCTTTTGTCAAATCCTGTGGTTATGAAATGGCTAAAATTCAGGAAGATGCTGCTTTCTCTTTGTTTACTTAAGTTTCAGTTTGTTTGCTTAACTGCTTTGTTTGTTTATTTTAGAAAGTCAGAAAAAGGCTGTTCTGGCTAGGCTCTGTGAGGCACCCAAGACATAGAGTAACTCATAGAATGTCGAGAATGAAAACTAAAGAAAGGGAATGGCCTGGCAGAATCTGACTCTGATTTCAGTCACACGGGCTTTAAACCATGGCAATTTTTTTTTACTCCATCGTGTTATTTCATTTTATTCCACATACAATAAAGTAAATTAGGCCCTTTATAGCCCAGTGATTGTAACACTAACACAAGGAGGATCTGCAGCTGCCTGTTATTCATTGTACTGAGGAGCTGCTTCATATTTCAGCATCTCTTGTTTGTGGCACTTAGGTGGTCCAGTCACTCCGTCCTGAAGAGAAAATCCACTGGAAATGGCTAGAGGGAGTAAACCTCTGCAAGATGCTACTTACAGCTGCACTACTACTACTACTACTACACTAAAAAGTAGCATTACTCCTGTTGAGAAAACTGGGTTTGCTTACGTGAAGCTTGCCAATGTTCTTCTTGATGGACCTTCACACAGATGTGCTGTTTCTAATGAGTTAGGAAAAATTTCTCTCACTGTAAGTGTACACTTATAAAGAGAGTCAAATTCACTCTGCTGACTTCCTGATAATCTCCAGGGCAGTTTCACTGGAGAATGCTAATGAGAACTTATACAAATCTTCTTGAGCCGCAGCAACTCCTGTGCCATGGCCCAGTGATAGTACTACATTGCTCATAGTACTACATTGCTCCACTCTGATGGTTCTGTGGGAAAATAATCAAAAAAGTTTTCTCTTAGACCTGAAAAACAAACAGTGAGGTACACCTTGAGAGCGATACAAATACTACAGGCAAATAAGTCCCAAGAAGCAGTAAGAAGTAGGTGAATTAAAATACAGATGCAAATTGGCTTTAGATCTATTCAGACTGGA
The DNA here is from genome assembly GCF_019238085.1 of Lagopus leucura. Lineage (NCBI taxonomy): Eukaryota > Metazoa > Chordata > Aves > Galliformes > Phasianidae > Lagopus > Lagopus leucura. The sequence continues at coordinate 41,363,259 of NW_024962263.1, forward strand.
AGTTGAGAGAAGGGCTTTTCAAGGCTTTGGACAATTATTCTGATAGTACCTGTCAGAGCAACAAATGAAAGGGAAAAACAAATTCATTTACAATTTGTGTGAGAAGAAATTTCTGAGATGACCTGATACAGCAAAAGTCAAGTCTCTGATATGATGGATTATTTGTCTATATTGCTAAGTATATTTGCCAGCCAGCACCAATTATTCAAGCCTGGACATCAGGCGTGATGGATCACAAATGAATCAAGTTAGAAGTCTTTCTGCTGAACTGAAATCACTGAAGTATTTCATTTAGTCCAGCAAAAGCCGTCTAGCTGCTTTGACCTGAATTCATGCTCTCCATTACTGGTGGAAGTTCCATATCTCAGTCTCTTTTTCTGTACAAACCCTACAAAAACATTTATAGGAGCCAATAATTTTGGATGAGTGCTTTCTCATGGTGCATTTCGTACAAAAATCTGCCTCAACATGCATGTATTTGCAATGTAAGCAACAAAGGCTGTTGTGATTGCACATCTGAAATCACAGCTCAAAACTGGGATCCCACAAGCTGCAGGCTCCCAGAACTCCACTTTGTGATGTCTGTAGCTGCCAGTTTTGAGTGGTTTGGAAACAGCATCATGATGACTTGCGGATCAGCCCAGCAAGGTGATGAGTCTCAGTGTACTTCCCGTGGTGCTGACCACGGTTTGCATCATTCTTTTTGTGCTTCTGGCATGGTTGATACTTGTTAGATGCTGCCCCAAAAGGGGGATGTAAGAATCAGCTTCTCCCAGTGAGATGCTCTCTGACTGGGATGATAATTGTGGAGGGAGCTTTTCTGGCACACAGCCTCCCAGATTGCAGGGACGCTGCGCAGCAGGACAGCAACAACTTCTTGCCTTCCATCTCATTGTGAGAGCATCCCAGCAAGGGTCTCACGGTGAATTACAACTGGACTTAATAAGAATACTGTTTCCTTCCAGCAGTCTATTCCACAATACAATAGTCTCATATAGAACACTATGGCATCTAGTGGCAAGCTTCACCCAATTTACCACCATTAGCTTTGTATGGGGTGAAGGAGCCTGTGTTTACTACCAAATGAAAGGAGGCCATCCACAATTCTCCTTTTAATTAAGCTTAGCCTTGTAAAGTATGAAAAGAGCATTACACTAAGGCCAATGTTTTACTGTCCAGTAAGCAGGCTCCTATTGTGCATGTTGCCAAGTAGAGATAACGGGGCCCTTACGCAGTCAGAAATTTGTCCTGCCAAATGGGTAGCAGGTTTGTCTAAAGCATACCCAGTGCGTGTGTATGTGGGTATTGCCAGCCAGAGATCTGAACTTCACATTGATTTTTCCCATGAAATCCTGAGACAGAGAATGCATGTTGATAGGGTGCTTCCTCTTTTTGCAGAAGGCCCGAAAGAGAACTCATCATTTAAAAAACAAACAAACATCCAAACAACAAACAAAAAATCCTTGCAGCACAAACAGTGCAGTTCCTACCATTTTTCTTTGTTTCTTTCTGCTATTAACAAAATTTTTGTTTGTTTGAGTTTCAGTTTGAGTTTGGGAGTGTAAATTCTCCCCACACCGACTTAAACAGTCCTGAAATGGGAAAGATATTTGATTTAAACTCCAAATCCTCTTTGGAATCTATGTCCTTTATGAGGACAAATTAACCCCTAAAGAAACTTGAAGTTTTGTGAAGTTTTGGCTATGCTGACAAATTATAATTGTTGCTGTTATAATATCAGTGATTATTTTTTTAGGAGAAGTACTTGCATAATCCTTATTTCAGTTTCCGTATATGTCAGTGATAGAACTGCCTGGTTATAAACTGCAGAATTTGCCTCCAATACAGATGATCTACATTTGTTCAAACTTAAAAATAAATGAGAAATCTGTATGTTTTGTCATGTAGTTTTCTGTCTTGCAGTCTTTGCTGCGCAGAGAAGCAGTGGAATCACCATCCCTGAAGGTGTTCAAGAAATGTGTCGATGTGGGACTGAGGGGCATGGTTAGTGGGCACAGTAGTGCTGGACTGACTGTTGGACTAGGTGATCTTGGAGGGCTTTTCCAACCATAATGATTCTATGATTTGAAGTGAGAGAGACTCTATACATTCTGAGCAATTTTTTTTTTTTCTTGAATATGTTGTTTCATTACAACCCAGAAAGGAGTCAAAAGCTTCATTTTGGTATTAGGACATATTTCAAAAGTTCTACTCTTGATGGAGGTGTGAGTTTGAGATGGTCCTACAGTGACCTACTCCCTTCAGTGAGTCCCAGGCTTAAAATGGAAGAGTGGCAGCCAACCTCTGGCCTGGTCATGTCGTCATTGCAGTGCAGGGGCTTTCCATGAACAATTCAGACTTCTTTCAAGCTAATTCTATTCAGTGGACTTCTAAGTATGTGCCTTTGGCTACTGTCCCTTCCAAGCAGATCAGGAACAGAGCATCCTGTGGGAATCCCCCTTGGGCTGGTGCCTAGCATCTTCCCCATGGGCACTTGGGTGACTTAGATCTCAGCGCTGGCTTGTGATTCAGGATGAACAGCAGCTTGGCAAGAAAGGAAACAGATCTGTGCAATTCACAAAGGATTTGTAAGTGGAGTCCTGGAGCATTTGCACAGTGGATGGTGGATAAGTGGATTCAGATGACTTTATCCTGTAGGAAGGGGAGGTGAGCTACACTGTGCAAATAAAAAATGCAATCCAGAGTGCAGAGCTGGTTGGTGTGTTGCCTCATGACATCAGCAAACTGATAAGATCTGATTTATTCCAACGTGGTCATGGGGATATAAGCATCCCTCTGAGGGGACACCTGTTCTTGGATGGGTGACCCTGAAAAATAATTGCAAATGGAAGGCTGGCTGCTGTGCCTACCTGGTGCAAGAGCATAAGTAAAATATGCAAGTAATCATGCTCAATGTACATGTGCCACATTAGTGGCATTGTAAGAGAAAAAGGATGCAGAGATTTTTGAGGATAAGAATGCGCAAAGCGTATCTTAAAGCAAGATGTGCTGCTTCCAGCTCTATCTTTACAAAAACTCTATATCTGAATCAAAGAAACAAAATAAGTCTAACAGCTTGTTTTTTCAAGATAAGCCACATTTTCATTGCTTCTCCTCTAACTTGCACTGGCATGCTGTACACTGCATGCTTTTGTGTCTGCTTACCAGAAGTTATCAGTAGATAAGCAGTAAGTATAAACTAGAGCTTTCAAAGTGAAAGGACTTCTTATTTCTCATCAAGTTCCAAATACCCTGAGGTTCTGTTCATCAACAGTTTTGGGAATTATATAGGTGGCATACACCAAGCAAACACAGCCTCCTATTACAGCTATTTCTCATTGAGTCAAGTCACAAACTAAAATAGTCCCAGTATATTTAATCTGATTTAAATTCTAAAGTACATTTGAGTGAAAGGATGTAATATATTATTTACAGCTGGTCCATTAGCCTATGGGTTAATGGCATTCATGTCCATTAAAAAAAATGTACTGTTGATAGGAAATTTTGAGAACTAGACAGCATCTGTGAAATATTAATTCCCTATGCACAAGTCTGAAGAACATCAATTGCCCTTCCAAGTGAAAGGAAGTCTCCTGGAAACACCATACCTTTACTGCTTCCTATATTGAATATTTTCCAGCATTAGTGCTAGGATTTGTCTTTCTTTTAATCACTGATAGCAGAGAGTTGACCTCATGCCATTCTGCCTCTATTTTGTCAGAATATGAGACTCTGCAAGATATTTCTCTTCTGTAACGCTCCTCAAGGAACAGGGATGTCCACAACCGTCCTTTAACTGGTTTTTCTTTCTTTCTAGCAAGCTGTCCCACACCACAAATCCATGTTTGTTTTCCAAGGAAGCACTTAAAACCAATGTAGTAACATTATAGTTAGCCACTGAACCTTATGGAGGCATCAAAAAGTGGCACCAGAACAGTTAGCTATGAGAAAGTGCATCTTCCCTGTTTTCCCAGTGTACACATATGTATGCATGGGAGTGCAACAAAGTAGAAAAGACAGGGATAAAGGCACTTTGCTCCTACACCTTAGCAAGCAGGATAAAAAAGGGACAAAATATCAGAAGCCAAAGAGATATTAAACATAATATGTCTGAGCAGTTTTTTAAAATAAATATAACAGCTTGTTTTTGAATAACTGAGCTTAGAAAACCTTTATCACTCACACCAGTACGAAACTCTCCAAGCAAAACTTAGCTCCCCACTGTTAGGACTCCTTGTGCTCAGTGTGAGAAGCTTCTTAGTCTTAGAAACAGTGGTTTTCAGTCTCTGTGGTTTTTAAAATGCTGCCTGGAAAGAGATGTGAACAGGAAGAGTGCAGAGAAAGGAAGGTATGTGCATGCAAATGTGCAGTCACAAATCCAGCTCAGCGGGCTTATGTATGCTCAATTAATGACAAAATTTTATTTAAATAAAAAAATTGCAGCCACCCTTAAAGAGCAGATAGAATTTTTTTTTTTTTTTTTTTCTGTGTTGGAATTGCAGAGTGTCCTTTAAAATCAATGTTATTTCTGTTCATTTTATTCATTTTCCTGCCCTTTGCTCTCAACAAGTCTCATTGCCAATGGAATATCTGAGGGTGAACGATGCCGCTTTCCTATTTCACTTTGTGACTTTGATATTTTCATGGGGGTTTGCTGGAATAAATGATGCTTGGAAATATACCAACGTTCTCAAGGGATTGATCCATTTTTGTCCACAAAAAAGATTTCCTCTATGCCCTGCTTGACAAACGTATTCCACTAAATGATTACTTCGATCCCACCCACATTCCAATACCACTGTGCATACTTTGTCTGACTTTCTTTATAAACCACCCAATAAAACACATCCAGCTCAAGATATTATTGGCAATGTTACAGTCTACGTGCATTAAATCTCATTTTAAACAAAACCCTTTGAACTTGAAATGTTACCAGTGCTCAAATCCAAGAAAAAGTCAAAATGCAATAATGTAAAACTTCTTAATGTGCTGATGATAAAAATATACTTGATCCCCCTGAACAATTCCCACAGTTAAGAAATATTACAGTTTACACTTGTACCACAACTGGACACCTGATGGTTCAAACCTTGTATGATGTACAAATTTGATTTGGAAATGATTGAGATAATGCGCCAGGAGCTGTTTTAGGAGTGTAACTGCCTGTTCACATCTCCAGCAATTTAATTAAACAAAGGAACTGTTTTAGGACCAACAGTTCTTTAAACTTTTGACACTTGGTATTACAAACAATCTTGCCCTATATATTGCTGGTTTTCATAACTCGTACTGTATCACCATCTTCCTCAGAGATTATGCATGCTTTTTATTTATTTTTGTATCTTCTCTAGTTTTGTGTGCACTTATTTCAGATACATCACCTCATGCTTTGGGTTCCCTCCCACTTCAATAACTAAGAAGTTCTACTGGCAAAAATCAAGAGCCATTGTTCAGTTGTCCTCATTGTTTTAAGTAACTTTTGGTGATTATTTTCTCCTATACAGTCCTTGCTCATAGTCTGTAAATTCTACTCAGTTTGTAATGCTGTACACAGGACACAAAACAGGATGTTTTTAGAACATCCCCAGCCTCCACTTTTAGAGGCACAACAATTTCAATTATTTTTAATTGAATTGATCCATTCTGTGTTTTGCATATTTTTCACTGGTTTCCTAATATGATGCCTCTATCTGTTACATGTGTATCTTGGCTCAGTGCTGCATGAATGGTAATTACGTGGCTGATGACTGAGTTGGAAGATGGGTAGAATGAGTCTGTATCTGCCCTTAAAACAATGCAGATACATACATCCAAAGACTAGCTCCTCCAAGGGTCTACAGAAATGTGTGCAACTGACCCTGAAATTCAGTAAGCTTTCTATATGTGCTGAGGTTACCTAAACAAAGAGCTCTTAGGGTATAACCCCTTGACTTCTCCACCCCTGCCATTTTTTAGGATTGACAGATCCTAGCAATTGCACAAACCAAGATAACAAGCCGTATCCCAGAGCAATCACTCTCTTAACATGCATCCTATATTGGCACCTATCACCCTTTGGATCAGCAAAAAAAAAAAAGGAGCGTAGCTGCCTGCATAGGCATGCACCCAATTCTCCCTGACTAAATGGATTACATTGTTGTTGAGCAGGGTGGCCAAGAAGACTTCCAGTTAGCTAGTATTCACATAGCTTGTGAAATGGTGTCACTGTTGAATCTGACCTAAATCCATCTGAAATCCAAAAAAATGGTTGCCAGACTCTGCTTTTGCCAAGATTTGGGTGTTGCTTCTTTTTTTTTTTCCATTCTGTTTTGGAGAAATGCAATGTGAGGACAAGAAAACAGAGAGACAGTTCAAAAACTGTTTACAAAAACAGAATTAAAAGTCCTGTACAAAAGAAGCTGGCTGAGAAGATTTCAGGATGGAGGAGCAAGAGGGCAGGCAAAACCAGAGCTGCAATGGGAAGAGAAAGGGAGGGACTGGTTGGAAGGGTGTGAAACTAATGTTGGAAAAGCAGGTTTGGTGACAGCTGTAGTTCAGTTCCATTTGTCTCTCCGAGATGTGTTCTGGGATCTGAATAACCCACCTCTGATTCAGCAGAAGAGTGTGGGCCTGTTATATGCGCCAATATCTGGGCAGACCTAAAGAAATGCAAATTTAAACTCGGTAGACCAGGAAATGAAGGAGCAATCAAATGCAAATATATTCATCCGAAAATCAGGTTGGGTAGTGCCAGGTAGGAACTGACTGGGTGGGGAAAGGAGACTGCGTGGGCTGAGGGAAGGCTGGAAAGCCCATCTGGCTCAAGGGCAAGTCCAACAAGAATGCAGGGTCTATGCTGGCACGCAGCTCAGAGCAGGGACATGCATTCTATTGATACCTGTCATATGTGTAATGACATCAGAGAATGAAAAATTGCAAAGATCTTTTTGTGGTTTTTTTTTTTTTTTTTTTTTTTTTTTCACATCTCAGGAAAGCTCTTTGGGAAAACTGCTTATTTCCTGAGAAGCAGTACCAGGCAAGCCACTTCACTTCTTTTGATCTCTGTTTCTTTACCTAAGAGAGAAGAATAATGACAGTATTACAGCTGCATGTATGTGTAGTTGTTGGAATTTCCTGAGATAGCAAGCCCAAATTCAGCCTTTTTAAAATAATTTAAAAAAAAAATTAAAATTAAAAATCTCAACAGGCAACAAAGGATTCGGAGTTTCTCATTGCCCAGTCTTGTTTCCTCACCATATGGTGGTGAGTCACAGACCTCTGAGAACCAGGAAACAAGGAGCTAAGGCACATCAGTACACCTGAACTCTTCCCTGTTTGAGCAGTGAATCAGTCTTCCCACACCAAATGTAAGCATGACACATGATTTCTGAAAGAGTACCTCAGAACTGCAGCACAGCTCCCTACTGAAGGAAACTCACATGCAGAGATACTGAATGAGGAACCACGTGCATATGTGGTACTACAACACTGAGACCCAACTGCCTCCTGCAGACCCTGACGTTTTTTCTTTGTTCCTCTTTCACAGTGAACTTGAGAACCAGCAGGATGAGATACAGATACAGACTTTCACTTGTCCACCACAAAGACCACCTTCATGCAATGTCTATAGCCAAAGGAGTTAGGGATGTTCCCACTAGTAGTGGTCTTAACAGTAAAACAAAGAAGTTGGAATATCTCCTACATGCATGCCTTTCCTTTTACCACATGCAGTGCCACTGCCATCCTTGTGCCTTTGGTGTAACAGCCTTGCTTGCAAATAAATTGCCATAACCGCTGCAAGCTGCAGGTGCAGCCTTAACACTGCATTAGTACCTATCTGATTATGTATTTCCTGTTGTTGAGATGCTTGATCATTTTTTGAATTGATTTGACATTGAATTTTAATGTGGAGGCTGGTGGCCCTGCATGTGGCAGGGGAGTTGGAGATTCATGATCCTTGAGGTCCCTTCCAACGCTGGCCATTCTGTGATTCTGTGATTCTGTGATTCTTTGAACTTGTCACTATTGTGGAATGACTGGAATGACATGAGATACCCACAAGCCAAACCTAACTTTGTGTTAACAGAACTTTTTGTCGGCAAATTTTGTTGTTAATCCATTCTTGGTTACCAAAGTAAAAAGCTTGCTTGGGCTGTCAAGTCCTGCGTCTCAGCCGAGTTCTGAATGGGTGCAGCTTTTTACCCAGGAAATGGGTGAGATTAAATAAAACTGAGTGGGGCACTATCTAAAACCTTCATCTCCACCAGGGATGTTTCCAAAAAAGCCCCACTCCAACAAAAAGAAACAGCAAAAGACCTCCAGTATTTTTATCAGAAAAAGGAATAAGAAAAAACAGGACTAGGGCAGGAGAAGGGAGGGAGAACAGGAGGGAGAAGGGAAAGGCTTAATGAAGAACATCCCTTCTTAGCAGAAATGCTTCCATAAGATATACTTTCAAGTGCACATCAGCATTTTTCCAGGCTTCATCCATCATGTTTCCATGCTTATCCTTTCATATTTCAGGTACCCATGTGCTTATGCGTGTTTATCTATGTATCTTAGCCTGTCTCCTTAGTTGTGGGCCAATTTTGCTTAAGCACTACACAAAGAACAGAAAGATAGCCTTTAAAGTAAGGAGCGTATGCCTTACCCATAAAGTGTCACATATGTGTGCAGACAGAATCCTGGGGGTGGGCAAGAAGCTATGAGTCAGTATTGCTGAAGAGGATAAGCATTTGTATTATGCACCAGCAGTGTAGCCCCAAAGCATTTTTGTAGGTTTTACAGGAAAATAGCTCTGCAGAGGAGTCTGGAGGAGGATGGTGAGATGGTTCTGCAGATATTTATGGTAAGCTCGTCCCACATAGGAAGGGGAGCTGGGAGAAATGCAGGGCTACTTCACATGTGGACAGTGAAAGCTGGCACTATTGCTTGGTGACACGGTGACTCGCTTCTTCAAAACAAAGGCAGGAAATAGAGTATTTCATGTGTGAGTGCTTGGGCTTGAACTCCTCACACCTGGAGCAGTTCTGACTGAAGAAATGGCTATCCAACTACAGAATCCCATTTTGCAAACATTTCTGGATGGATATTATGCATCTCACAATAATGGTCTTTTATGCTGATTTTAAAGGATTTATGCAGTACTTTATGTAAATGTCATAATACCTCCTTGAGTGCTCTGGGTCTTTATGAGATACTCTATGTAGGTAGCAGTACAGGTATCTTCTGTTCCATGCAAATCACCTTACCAATGAGTCTTCCATCTGTTCCTTTGCACCCAGAGCTTTCACTTTCATTATTTACAGCATGTTTTTCCATGAGATGCAGTGTGTGAACATCAGCTTACTCATTTCTTACATATTGTATTTTCCAGTGCTTGCATAGACACTTGGATTACGAGAGCTCCAGCACAAGATCTGTCAGAATGTTTTGGCAGGTGCTGTTTTACTTGTTCTTTAACACGTCCCAGTTAATAAAACAAGCCTGTTATGAAAAATTTCAGGTATAATTAGGTACCTTCTTTTCAAATGGCAGTTCACCACTCTGTCTGAAAGAACCAGCATGTAGCATGTTTCTGGGGTGCCTGCCTTGTTTGTTACCTGTGATGGGCAATCTTACCATGGATACGAACTTTGGATCTGGCCCTCAAAGAGTGCAGGGGGATTTACAGGTCTCCTGAGGCCAAGAACTTTAGAAATATCTGGTTACTTATTCATTAAGTGGGTTTATGCATTGCATGGTGGCTTGAAGCCAAATCAAAGTAATTTTTCTCCATGTGTGTACCACTGTATGAGCCAAAGGTTTTGCCACAGTATTTCTGTTTGCAGAGGAAGACACCTCTCCTGATGACTGCTAACAATGGTACCAGTACCATCTGCATCTGAAAAACAGATCGTTATTCTAGACTAACTTGTAGGAAAAAAAAAAAAAAAGCAATTCTTGTACAATTCTCATGTGTCTTCCAGGGTTAAATCACTCTGATCCTTGTTATCTATGCTTCAGATCTCACCCACTCCTGCCTATAGAGAGCATCACTAATTACTGCTTGAGCAGAACACATATGCATAGCGTGATCCAAAATTAATTTATGAGTTTATGTTAAGTATGATCTTTTGTAATCATCATTTGCCTTGTTTTATTGCATAAATGGTATGCTAGCAGTAACTAACACTGTTAATATACTCCTAAGTAGTTGTGATGCATTCCAAATTATAAACCCAGTTTATTTATGTATCTCATTCAGTTTACTTTCTTATTCTGATAGTAATAGTCAATAGCTGCTCTCAGACCACTGTGACCTACAGCTAGCATGCATTAGTGATTCTGTAAAGAGTTGGGAAGAGAAACCAGAGCTCTCTATTCTTTTATTAAAACCAAGCACAGAACATTTTGAGGCTACTGCTGTTAATTTCAAAGGAAGCAAAACTGGGCTTGGACTGTGTGAAGAATGTAAAGCAGAAAGAAACCATTCCATAAATAACTCACAGTAATAAGAGATCTTCAGTTATACTCTGTTTTTTGGCTCTAGGTCTATTACTATTATATTCAGCATTACTAGGTACTGGTGATGTCAAATGTTTCCACTGAAAATTCCCTTCAATTACTCCGGTGGAAAATAACATGATTTCTATAACACAGTCCTGGTGAATTTGTTTGATTTACACAGATTTTGAGGTTATCTATATGAATAAAAGCAAGTGTCAGACAAACAGTATCCAGTAGACCCACTGATTTCACTGAAGATTGAATAAGTGTGAATCAAGGCACAGCTTGCTCTAGAGGAATGTAAGGAAAGGGATGTATGCATTCTAAAAGATGGCACATTTTCAGCCACAGTGGTAAAGGAATGACTGTAGAGGTTCATTCCTTATCTGACTTACAAAATAAAAGGAAAATAGCAGCATGATGTTAAAAAGGAGCTCATAAGACACGCTACCAAATATTAATTAAAAACTGAGCAATCAAAATGGCATCCTTTAAAAAAAAAAAAAAAAAAAAAAAACAACTGGGCAAAAATAACTTTTTTTAAAAAATTCTCTGTGCAGTAACACCATCACTGATCATTACAGAGATAACAAGATGGTGGAACACTGATAAGACTCCCAGGCTGCAGCAGGGACTTCCGTGGCATGTGGCCTGGGGTGAAGGGGGACCCTTCTCTCCAGGCAGCCCAAGCCCAAATTGCAAACTTTGAATCATACAATCATTCAAATTGGAAGGAACCCTTAAGGGCTATCCAACCCCCCTGCAATGAACAGGGGCACCTAAAGCTAGGTCAGATGCTCAGAGCTCCATCCAGCCTGACGCTGAGTGTCTCCAGGGATGGGGGCATCCACCATCTCTCTGGACAACATGTTCTAGTACTTCACAACCCTCATCATATGTATATTTTTTCCCTTCTATCCAATGTAAACCTTCTCTTTTCATTTTGAGACCATTTCCCCTTGTTTTTTTCACAAGATACCTTGCTAACATCTATCCCCTTCTTTAGATACTGAAAGGGTGGCCTGGCTGTCTCGAGTCCTCTGGAATCGACCCAAAGCAACGGGGCTCTGTGGCACGGCTGCCATATGGGTAACCCCACAGAGCTCTCAGCGTGGACTTTATTGACTTGCTACCTCGTGGAAAGCCGGTTCCTCCTTCCAGGTAACTATGAAGCCCATCATGAGGATTTTTGTGGTGCGACCACCTCACGCACACTCTTCTCTCCGAGTGAGCCCAAAACAAGGCTCCATTCGCAGTCCCTGGCTCCCACAACAGCCAGGGCACGGCAGGGCTGCGCAGTCGGGAGGTCAGGCGCGGAGACACCCCGCCAGGTGAGCGGGCCGAGACACGCGGCCGTGCCCTCGCGGTCCCCGGTCTCGCCGCCGGCGGGCAGGGCCGGGCGGCTCCGGGCGTGAGTCAGTGCGAGGGGCGGGGAGCGCGGCGCGGCCGTGCCGTGTGCGAGCGAGCGCGGCTCTGCCGGGCGGAGGCGGGGGCAGCGTGTCCGGCCCAGACCCCTCCTCCCGCCTTCCTCCGCCCGCCCGCTCCCTGCGCGCCTCTCCCGGGGACGCGGGAGACGCCGTCGCCGGGCCCGGGGCCTGGATCGCGCCGGGCTCTGCCCCGTCCTCCCTCCGGCCCCGCCGCCCCTTCGCTGCCCCGCCGCGGGCTGGATGCAGCCCGGCGCCCCGCGGGGGCTGCAGCAAGATGGCGGGTAGGTAGCACCCCCCTCCCCCTCCCCGCCTCACGCCGCCTCCCCCCTCCTCGCCCCCGCCCCGGCTCGGGAAGCGCTTCCCGCGGCGGCGCCCCCTCCTGCCCCGTCCGGCTGCGGGCCGCGGGAGGCGGCGGGAGCCCCAGGTGCGGGGTCGGGGCGCGCTGAGCCCTGGCGGTGCGGGCAGGGAGCGGGGGGCCGGCTTGCGGGTGGGACGGGGCACGCGTGGCGGGAGGTGCGAGCGCGTCGGCCCACGCTGCTTGTGTCCCGCAGATCTGTCGCTGCTTCAGGAGGACCTGCAAGAGGAGATCGACGGATGTGAGTGGGGCTGGGGGGCGGCGGGGGGCTGCGGGCGGGCGAGGAAGTGGCTGAGAGCGTGGATGCCCACGGTGCATTGTGGGAGGGGGAGGGAGGGAGAGAGGAGGCGGAGGCCATGCTCCGCGCTCCCCGCTGTACATGAAGCACACCGGGGCGGGTGCGGGGCCGGCCGGGCTCCGCCGGGCGCTGCCGCGGGGGCGCCGCGGAAAAGTTGGCGGCGTGCAGCGGGGTGCGTGGGGCGTTGGGAGGAGGAGGAGGAGGAGGAGGAGAAGGGGGGAGAGCGGGCGGGGCGGCGGTTAACGGGCGCCGGGGGCCGCCCCGCCGGGAGGTGTGGCAGCGCTCGGCCGGCGGCGGCGGCGGGAGGTCGGCGGGGAGAGCGGGTCACCGCCCCGCGCTCCGATGGCCGCGGCGGGCGGGGAGGAGGGCGCCGGAGCCGAGCCGGGAGCACGTGGGTGGCTTTTTGTTGGGGTTGTGCCCCCCGAAAGGGATGCGGAGAGGGTCGGGAGGGAGATCTGTCAGGGAACGTGGGGCCGGGCGCGGTTCAAAGCGCGGCTCGGGGGTGTGGAGCGGGCTGTGAGGCGCTGCTCAGGTGAGCAGCGTCTGCCGCTCCGCCGGAGCTCGGGCGGCGGGGAAACCGCACGGAAAGTGAAGATGGAGGCAGCGGCCGGGCCCTGTGAGGCGGCTCCCGCCTGGCAGACGCCCCCCGGGTGCGCTTGTCGCTGTGTGCAGGTGTTTGGCTGCTTCACGGCAGTCTGCTCGCGGGGAGGTGGCAGGAGGAAAACCGAACCCTTCCTTTATTCTTCTTTCTTTGGCTTACGATTTCGTGGGAGTGACGTTTCAGCGTTTCAGGTCTACCTGTAAGCACGTTCCGTCTTCGTTTTCATTGTGGGGATCCTGTGTTTCGAGGCTTTTTGTTGCGTGCTGCCTCACACAAAGAGCCTTTTTGCGAGGCCCTGCTTTTTTTTTTCTTTTTTCTTTTTCACTTTTGATCATTGAAAATGCAGATAGTTTTCCCTGCTATTATTTGGTGGTTAGGTGGGGGCTTCCTTAGGAGTGACGCTTTCAAAGTGCATTCAGTTTCTATGAAGAAGATGATTTTTCTCGCCTGTCAGCCAGGAGGTGGAGGAAGATGTGACTGTATCATGGGAGAGATGATTCTGAGTCTGTGTGTTCCCTGATGGCGGTGTGAATGTTATGGGTTTGCCTTCAAAAAGGAAAAATTCTGTGTGTGTGTGTGGAGAGATGACTGAGTCCAGCTGAGAGCGTTCTGGAGGCAGGATAGGAATCTGAAAATCTGAAACCTCATTAAAAATGACTGAGGTTTTGGCAGAAGGAGATAAAAGTGAATAGCTTGATGTTAAATGTATTGAAAGCAAACAAAAAAACTTCCACGGGAATCTCTGTGAATCAGTGTGTACTGTCTGGATGTAATTCAGGCACAGTGTGTGTTTTATGGTTCTTGATTCTACGTGGTTTTGTTCTGCTCAGGTGGTGGGTGTGAGCTAAAGAGAAATTACACAGGCTGTGCATCTCTGGGCAAGAGCACTGGGTTCATACCTCGGGAATAACCACATTTTCTGTCCATGAACAGCTGGTCTTATGCATTTTGTGAGAGTTTTCCCAAATCGTGTGTTATTTGGGATTGCATTCCATGACTGCAGAGGTTAAAGATGCCTTGGAAAAAAAAAGAAGGAAAGACAAAAAGGCATGTTTCTTGCCTGGCTTACAAAGGCTGAACCCCACCCTGTAGTACACGTAAATATTTCAACTGTTCACAGCTCTTCTGAGCAGTGGGGTTAGAAATTGGTTTAGAGGTGTATTCCTGATGTGCTGGAATGCAATTGTAAGAAAAATGGATGTTCTTGCTTTTATGCACATGTGATGCTGGCAGCTGTGGCCCTGCTGTTAAATGCACTGAACACAAAAAAGTAAGTGATTTGTAAGAAAAGACTGAGATCCTCTGAATGGCTGTTTATCAAAGTGAACAATATGGTGTTTTGTCCTTGGGTTTTTAACTCATCTGGTATCAAATGGTAGTAAAACATCTGTGAGGTACACTGGCGGAAAAAAACAGGAGGCGTGGTTAAGGCTAGATGTGAATGTAAGGATCTAGATTGGATGTCCGAAGCTGGACCTCTGGTGAGGAGTGTGGCTTAGCATGTTGTAGCAGAGTGGGTGCTCTGTTCTAGCTCATCAGTGAGTCTAGGTTTGATTCTGGATGGCAGAGGTGTATTTTTTGATGATTATAATTAGTAATGTGATTCACCATTTTCTAATACAATAAAAGTACAGCAGAAAATAAGGATGCGATATCAAGGATGTGACTCTAGGTACCTTTTATTGGTCATGTTGTAAAGCAGGAGGAGGAAGTCCTGGAGCTGAGGAAACAACAATACACAGTTGCTGCTAAAAGTAATAAAGGAAGCATCAACATAGTTTTTCAGAGCTAAGAACAGCTGTTGTATGATCTCTGTCTTTAAGGTCTCTAGAATGAAAGAGAAGGCTCAGGGGAGCCCTTAACATTCTCAACAACTGCCTGAAAGGAGATTGTGGCAAGGAGGGGGTCAGCCTCTTCTCCCAGGTGACAGAGATAGGACAAAAAGTAACAGCCCTAAGTTGTGTCGGGGGAGATTCAGGTTGGATATTAGGAGAAACTTTCTCAGAAGGAGTGGTGAAGCATTGGAACAGACTGACCAGGGATGTGGGGAAGTCGCCGTCCCTGGAGGTGCTCAAGAACCGCGTGGATATGGCACTGATGGATGTGGTTAATGGGCATGGTGGGGATGGGCTGATGGTTGGACTAGGTGATTTTAGTGTGCTTTTTGAACTTCAGTGATGCTGTGATTCTGTTTTACTCAAAACTGGAAATATAATCAACAACTTGTACAACTGTACAATTTGTCCCAGCCCTCAGTCATTGTGCCTGCTCACTGAATGCTGGTCTACCCAAAATAGAGAACAGTGTGTTATTTTATCTTTGGAGTGCTGTTTTAATGTTGCTTGTAAAGTGCAGTGTACCTTTTCTTACAGAAAACTTGAGGAATATTTATGTTAACTGCAACATTCGTACATATTGGTAGAGCAGTGAGTTTGCTAGTAGAATAGTAGGTCTGGATATGTGTGGAAAGGGTCTATTTAAAAATTGTCTTCTGTTTATTTGTTTAAGAGGTCAGAGATTAAACAGGAGCTTTTGTAAGAAAGGCTTTTAGAGAGTGGTTGATAAACCAGCTGGATTGACTTTTAAATAATTAATTTCATCTTTGCTTTGCATTTCTATTTTGCAAGCTTGGTATTTTCTGCTCTTGGTTGCTTGGAAACCACTGGAAAGCTCTGATTTTTCTTGACTTTTTTTTTTTTTTTAATTTCTCCAGGTGAATGCATACTTTACACCTGATGGTACATTACTCTGATAATTCCTATAAGTATTTGCATAGCTTAGCAAGTGGCATTTCAGTATTCCAGTGAATATTTTTTGCTTCTATGCAGGTAGCTCTTGATGTCAAAAGCTATGATAGTAATTAAAGATGTTCTTTGTATCCTGTATTCAGCCAGTGGCTTTTCCTTGTTTGGTAGTCTGAAGTTTTTCAAAAAAAGAATCTTCAGTGCGTATTTGCTGGCAGGACCTGCAGAGGGTTATAAATGAAATTCACTTGGTAAATGTGAGTACTTGTTGTGAAATGCAGCTTTGTTACTTTGTTATTAGCTCTAGTGTCTTCCCCTTCTAGGGTCCATCCCTCCCCACCCTTCAGTTAGTGACACTCAATTGCATTTCATCCATGTAGAAATGAGCATAATGTAAATCTTTGTGTAATATCTGTGAAGATTAAAAAAAGAAAAATGGAGAAAAAATAGCCATAATGGCAATGAGGTGAAGATTCCAAGTGGAAGCTTGCAAGAAGATTCCCCATCCCGTTTGGCCACTGTGCAAAATAAGAAAATGGTTCAGTTTCAACTGGGCAGTTATTTAGACTGTTGCTTTCCTTCGTTTTCATCTGAAAGCTGATGTAGTATGTGCAAAGTAAGAAATGAAAATGTGGCTTTTGTTCAAATACTTGTTTAGCGTGTACAAAACCGAAATGGAATAGTGTAGTAAGCTAGGTAGGAAGCATAAAATACCTTACACAAATAATTGCAAACTAAACAAAAGGAGTATAGAATTACTTATTTCTGCTAATAAGAAGTTATTTATGACTGTTCCTGGATGGGTTGATGCTTCTGCAGATTGAACCGATCATTTCAGATAGATGCCATCAGGTGTACCGTGGTGCTTGCTTCTTTCAGGCTGCTCATTGATGTGTGCAGGATGTGTATGCTGAAAAACAACCATCTGTAATTAGAATCTAGATTGTGAAATGAGATTGCTTTACTGAATTCAGGTTTGTAATTGTGATTTAAATCAGTAGAGGAAAGAAATTCTGATTTAATAGCTGTATTTAGTATTGTTTAGTTCGACATTCAGATTCTGAAGCTTTACTGTCATGTTGGAAAACTGAGTGGTAGTTATTGTTTTCTGAAATCTTAGCATTCAGTGGTCCAAAGAGAATAAATAGCTTTGTTAACTGTAGAAAACTGTTAGTGGTTGGATTTCACTAGTGGATAAAACAGTTCTGAAGGATTACAGGAAAAAGAAGAAAAAAAAAAAGACAACCCAGTAAGTTTAGTAGCTATCTGCTTTGAGTATTCCATTCTTTGGCATTGATTGGAAAAGGATAGCGGGTCTTTCTAGCCTTTTTATGCAGCGAATGAATGAACCACTTATTTAGCTGAGCTGAAGTAAGTGCTCTCTGAGCATCTGCAGATGTCAAAAGCTAGTTTATCACTGACCATATATTCTCGTTCCAGGCAGTCAGCAAATCTGCTGGCGTTAGCAATGAGTTTGTATTGGTCGAATGCATTAATTGAATTATTCTATTAGTCTTTGGGAAGCACACAACTATTTTCCCACATAGAATCTTATTTCCGTTTGAAGTATTTTAATTTCAGTTTCATTTTTGGATTTATTTTTGGTTATGCTTAAAGTCACAGGTTTTTTTTTTCCCAATAAAACTGGTGTCAACTCACAGTCACAGCTTGATACTGTGTCTTAACTTCTCTTTTTTTGTTTTTTGCTGCAGATTAAGCATCATATACTGAGATAACATGCATTCCACCTATTAAAATTCACCGTGCCTGTCCTGCAGTGATATCAGAAGCTTTTGTATTGTGGTTGCTTTACCACAGAAGAAAAATGAGAAGAAAAAACTTTTGTTACGCTGTCACTTGTTCTTTGTAGGCTGAACACTGGGTCATTCCTTGGACTTAGTTCCAGCTTTCCATGTAGTTCAGCTTCCAATGTGACACTCAAATGCTGTGTTGCAGTGCTGGCCTCTTGGTCTCCTCGGAGGCGTAGCTCTGGTGAAAGAGTGCCAAGATATTCAGAGTTACTGTGTTGGCGTTTCAGTAGTGTGCAATCTTTAACCTCTCAGTTGTGAAAAATAACAAACAGGAATTAATGGCAGATGTTCTGCAGTGCTTGGAGTCAGTTCTCTGGTGTGACTGACGCTCTGTTCAGTTGGGAATCTAATAAGCAGTTTTCAGTGCAAATGAAGCATACGTGTTAATTCTGTTGTTTCCCCTGGAGGTCCTGTTTTAATTCTCCTGACTCTTCATTTTATTTCTCTGCCCTTTGATGTGGTGACTGATCCTCACAGAAAGTGGGAGACTCAGGGGGATGGCTGTGTCCCTGTGGAATTAGTTTTAGCAGTCTCACATAGGTAGCAGCTTGTCTCTTTTTCTTGAGAAGCGTTTTAGGATCTTAGAGAGGAGGAGATGATGTGAGGAAATGGTTGTTCTTGATTCAGTACAGGGTAATGAACCTTCCTTGTGCAGCAGCATGTGCTTTTTTTTTCCATTACACCTAGCAGAGGATTGAAGAAGAGGCAATTTTCCAGGCTTTCAGCTTCCCAAGGTCAGCCACATCACATTTGATGTGGAAATACACTTTTCACCAACCACCTTTTATGTTCCCTTCTCTGGCAGGAATCCTCAATTAAGGTTGCTGGCTCCTGGGTGTTTGTGTTGGGTTTTCTTTTGGTTTGTTTCGTCCTGATGTTTTCCTACGGCTATAGGTGTTCTCTGCCTTCTCTCTTTTCCTGCTTGAAAATGGGGAAGGAGGGAGAATATCAGGAAAGAGATGAAAGCTATCAAAGTCTTAAGATAAAGTGAGACTTTGGTGTTCACAGACTTGTTTCTGCTGACCTATTGTGGAGGTGGCAGACTGCAGCGTGATAAGGATGAAATGTGTTTTGTCTTTTCCTGCTAAGGCTTCCCCTTCGGATGTGCAGAAAGTTTTCTCTGTAAGAGTGTAGTTGCTGCAAAAGATGGCTTGTTGCACTAGCAGATACAGATGTAACAAACAGCTTTTGCCTTGAGAGCTGGAATAACAATTCTGCCCACCCAAGAGTGCGCCAGGGACAGCTTCCCCTGGAGGAAACCAGACCAGTAGGACTTCTCTGTCTGCTTTGGAAGGTATAGCATAAGAAAAAATAATGTGGCTTTTTCTTGGTTTGGGTGGGATATTGCACTTCTTTCTGTTAATAGGGAGTTAAAACTGTGTCCAGTTGTGCTTTAAAGAAGCATCAGTGTATGTCTGTGAATAGTGTTTGTGATAGCAGAAAAACCATGGTGAGAGTTGGAAGTTCTGGTTTGGTGAAGTGAGTTTGTTTGCTTTACTATTTCTAAGACCAAGAATAAGAAGAGGCAAACAGCACAATAAATATGTGTCAGTCTGGGATGCAATTTTCATAAAATCTAAAAATATTAGTTAATGAAAGTGTCATGCTATAGGAATGAAAATGCAAGCTGTTGGAATGCTTTTCTCTGCTAAACAGGCCTGTTTAGGTATTTTTTTGTCTTGTTGCCATAGTGTCTAAATAGTTCCCAGATATTTGAATGTAAAAGAGACCACCTTTTCCTTCCTCTCTAGCCTGCAAGAGAAACAGCTTGATTAGTATGCAGGGATACTTGGAGTGCAAGTTTGCCTGTATGTATGATCTATTAGAGGAAATTAATTGGGAAAAAAAAAGGATTGAAATTAACTATCATAGTTTTTCTTTCTTTTTCTAAGAGTGACTCCAATATATTCAGTACTTCCTAACCTTTTCCTGTAGATCACACTTTATTATGAAGAACTGCAGGAAGAAAAGCAGACTGAGAAGTTGCAGAAAGAATTTCAACCTTGGAATGCTTGGGAAGCGCAAAGGTTTATTCCACTAAGAGTCTTGAATTCTGTCAGAAGAAGTCTGAAGAATGTTGTTCAGGATTTTAGTGGAAAGAGGAGAAGTACAGTTAAGAAGTGCAAGGTGATATCTGTTGCAAAGCTGTATTTTATAGCCAGTGGTTGTCTGTGTATGTGGAAGTCACAGAGCTTGCCTTCTCAGTGCTTAACCTAAGTGGGTGTATTTGAGTGACTGTGCTTGAACCAGCCAAAGTAAACTACTGAATCAAGTGGAGCAGTTGGGTTTGTAGCCAATGTGTAAGAATTCATGGTTTCAGAGCGTTGCAGAACTAGAACGAACCTTCAGAGCATTTATGCCATAATGTTAGAGCATTTGAGCTCTTCTGTTAGCCCAAGGTTGAATATACCCAGTGTGAACACGATGTTCTTGTGTGTAATAGATATTCCATTAGGGGCAGGGCTTGAGTATTTCTCCAAGCAGAGCAAGTACGTGCATCCTATGGTATAGGATGAGGCAGAGCAGCTTGGCTGAAGAAGCAGCTTGGAAGTGGGTTCTGTTCATAATGCTGCGAAAGCTCTCAAATAGCCACAGAGTAGCAGTGCTACATATTTAGGGGATGGACAGCTTTGACTGCAAGGAACAAGAAAGTACCTTTGATTAACTTCTTTGCTTGCATTGCCAGACTTACTTCAGTCCAGCATCATTGCAGGAGTCTTAATTGCATGCAGCTGTTTGGAAGCGGCAATAGATGGGGGCTTAAATAACAGGAGACTTGGATAGTGTGGTGATGGGCGTGACATGCTCCCAACAGGAAACTGTGGACAAAATATAAACTGTTGATTGTTTTAACTGGGAGCTCGGATGTCCTTCTTTTTGTGTCAGTTTCCTCTGGCTTAGCTTTTGTTGCGGGTCTGACCATGAACCGGTAGAAGTTATATTCTGCTGTTGTGCAAATTAATGGCTAGTGAGTAATAAGAAATGGAGATTTATTTTCCTTTGTTTCAGAGCACACCAGTATTTGCAGTGCTGCTTGTGTTTGCCTCAAAGAGACGGACCTGTTTGTAGCTGCACCTGTCCTTGTTGCGTAAAGGATTTTGTATTGCCCTTTGTTTTCTCTTACGTTTGATGAGAAAGACAACTCCTTTGGCATGTTTGATAACTGTCTTTTTTTTCTAAAGGCTTTTACTAGATGAAAATATTCCCTTAATCTGTTATGTTTAGTCTAGTGGCTCTTAGATTTGCTGCGCCGTACTTGCGTAAGTTCTGTGTGTAAACAGCTTAGCTGTTGGTTTTGATTCCTGTGTCTTTCTTTCATCTGCTAAATGCTCCCATCCTGAAGCCTGTAGTCAGGCTCTATTCTGATGTGTCTGCTCTGTCTGTGCTTCAAGCTGTTAGCAAGCTACTATGAACGTGCTGCACGAGGGCTAATGTGGTAAGCCTTGCAGTTAGCACAGTGACTTTGGGTCAGAACTGCTTTGCAATTCCTTCTTCTTACCTTTTTCCATGCTTGTTCTCACTCTATTCTCTTTCCTTCCCACCCTCAAACCCAAGCCCACCCTGCCTGGAGTGCCGACAGTGAGGTCTGTGCATATGGGTGTGATTTACTATGCACAGAGCAGGAGCTCAAGAGGGGGTAGTGCTTCATTTTTGAAGGGAGAGACTGGAGGTGAGACAGAAAGGCAAAGTGTGGTTCTTATTTCTGCTAATACGGTGGCCAGACCAGAATTATCACCCGCAAATCCTTTTTATCCGTTCACCAGTCTTGTATATTGCTGAGTAAAATCATACACTGTTGAAACTGGCATTTTTTTGCTGATAACATTTCAGGGTAAACCTGGACTTGAAATCTGCTATGTTTTTCTGCTGTGGTACCTCACAGGTGGGTCAGATCTCACTTTCTGGCAGTGGAATCTGTGGTTATTTATAAATGATGCCAGGCATGCGAGGTGGTGGAACTCAGCAAAACAAACAAATTTGGTAATATTTGCTATAGCATTTGATTAATGTTATTGAAGCAGCCCAGTAGATTTGTAAATGAGACTGAAACAGCACGACTGACGCTTTGGTCTGCAGAACTGGAGGTGGAATACAGTGCATAATAAAAGAGTAATGATTTTCTAACTGTGGGTAAATAGTGATGTTTAGCTTTTATGCTCTACTAAGAATCTCACTTGCTGTGGTGGATTTCTCTTTTCAGAACATCAAGATGCAAAATGATTCTCTTACAGAAAATGAGACGGAAAATAATGTATTTACAATGTTGAAAGGCTGAGAATACTACTTGTATTCTGCAGAAATCTGGCTGCAAGGTGAATTTATTCTTTCATAGAAGACAGTGATTTAGAACAGAATTTGCTACAGTTGTTTTGTGGTATGTTATCTGTGTTTGGGCTTGTAGAACTAATATTTTTACTTTACAGTTAAGCAGAAAAATTACTTGCTTGAACAGCAGAATGTGAACAAAGGCCTTTCTGCATTTAATGCTATATTGACCTGAACATCCTTGTGGCCTAACAAATTACCTGTACTACACTTAAACAGAAACTTACAATTTAGCTACATTTGTAGCAATTGCGACAGGTTCTTTAATAGATCTGGAAAATGCTTTGGGAATGCAGATGATAAAAGGAGGGATCTAGATGGAAGTCTCGAATCTTTAAAATTGCGTGTTGCTCACCTTTGAGAAGCAAAGAACCGCTCATCTTTAGAATGCCCATTTTCTCATTCCTGTATTTCTGTGCCAAAGTGAAGGTTATGTTTCTGCTGTGGAGCTCATAGGAGATACAGAAGACTATGACAGACTTCGCTGCTAAGCAGTCTTTGGTAGAAAGTCATTCATGTATTACTAAATAAAAAAGTAGATATTTTTTCAGACATGATCTTTTGTGTCTATCTATAAAGATGCAGTATATATAAGTTCTTTGTGAAAGATACTGTGAAGATGAGATGCAGAATAGAAATTACCTAATTTGAAAATAGGCCCATAGGCCACAGTCTGAAGGGGGTTGAGTTGTAAATAGACTTCCCTTTGTGTCTGACTTCTCAGCCAAGCTTTTCACTGGTTGACAAAGCACCTCTAAACTGTCTCAGCAAAGTGGCTTCATGGTCCATGGTAATAGCTGTGGCAAATAATTGTTGTGTCCCTGCCATAAACCAGGCAGTTTATAGGCAGTTGTATGTCTTACTCTATTCTTGATGTAGCATGCACCAGATGCAAGACTGAGACAAGCCTTAAAAAACGTATGCAAAAGACTTCTAAAGAACTGATTGGTTGGAAAAACAAGAACAGGGAGAAGTTATTTGGCTTGTGTCATGCAGCAGCTCAGTGGTAGTCAGATATTGAGACAAAATCTAGTGCTTATTTGAAGAGCAGTTTGCAAGGTACTTATTAGAAACCCAAACCATCAGATATGTTAATGCATTTATACATTTTGCATTACTTCGTTTCTAGTGTAAATAGAAAGTAGCATTGCTGTGATTGATTTTCACATCATTGGTTGACTAATGGTCCTTACCCCACCACCATTAGCAACTTTGAACTAACGGAACAGGATTTTTTTTATCAGAACTCCTAATCTCTTCCGGGTCTGTTGCTTTCAGAAGTTGACAGTAACATTTGAGACCAGATTCAGAGTTACTTAGGCACTCAACTTGCATTAATTTCAGTTGATTCAGTGGTGGATTGTAGCTTGAAGGCCTTCTGAGCATTTGGTCTTGGCATCCTGGTACTAGCTTGAAAAGGTGGAGAAAAATGGGAAAGTGACCTACAGTGTCTCTGCATGAGGAGAGGAAAGCTCTGTTGCTTGGCACACATTCTGAAGTGGCAGTGAATCTGAATGTTCAACATTTGAACAAGCCAAAACATGTATTCAAGTTGTTTTTTGTGTGTGTTTGTGAAGTATATAGCACAAAAGGTACTGTGTGCTTGGGTGAGTGCTCAGAGTTGCGTGGAAGATAGAGGAGTGCTGAAGAGGCAGTATTAATATTTAGTTAAGCCTTTTTGACACCTTTCTGGATTAACCTTCAAGTGTAGAGGACTGATGCTCCTTTTAGCTTGCCTGAATCAGTGTCTTGATGGTGAGATTGAAAAAGGATGTGTAAGACAAGGTAACAATACTTTTTTGTAACTATTGTCTGTTCATGCAGGGATTGATTTTAATCACGCTCTTTTTCACAGTTGATATTAGTGTTGCTTGTATTAGAATGATGCTCTTTGTATAATCTCCTCTGAAGGAAATCTGAAATGCTGGCATTGACTAATGTTGCTCAGTATCCGTAGCAAAAACACATCAAATCTATTGTAGCACTAAACTTCGTTTTACACTGCAGTGGCAAATCATACATCTTATTTTTTGTTTTAACTAGTGTGAGACCTCAAACAAATGAATTGGAAACAATTACTCATTTGTTTACCATTGATATTTCTGAAAGAGAGTGGTTTTAGCAGTTTGTTTGACTTAGATGGTTTTTCACCGGGCAAAATGTATGAGAACATTCAGATCACTAAATAAAAGGCACCAGATATCCAGCCAGCTGTGGTGCATGTTTATGTGTTAAGACATACACAGATTGAGCCATCTTCATGTTCTGTAGCAGCTAAGATGATATCTTTGTTAAACCCATGTGGGAGTATTAGACAAGAATTAATGAGAAGGGAAAAGGAAACACTGAATGCAAAGTTGAAGCTGAGAGCAAAGGAACTAAAACTAATGAAGGCTGGTATAAGGGTTGGCGTATTTTTTTCATTGATGCATTTGATAGTTAACAGCATAATTAGGTGACTATATTTGTAATATTTTCCTTGGTTTATGCTTTGAAATGTATGGTCTGATCTACAGACTTTGAAATAGGAATGTAAGATCCTGTTAAAAAATTAATTTCACTTGACTATTAAAGTGATGCTTTTCCCCCCCAGCAGCTGAACTGTATTCATTTAGGTCTGTTAAGAAATTGATCAGAGTGCAGTGGTTTTGCTCCCTAGTGAAGCATACAATTATAATGATATATATTAAAAAAAAAATAAAAAAATAATAAAAAAAAGGAGAATGCAGTTCATTTTCTTCAGTGGGGAATATACATCTGACTTAATTCATGTATGGATGCAACAGAACATGTTTCGTCCTTGAAAAGTCTGTGTGTGAGTAGGATCTCATGTTCAGCAGTGAGGTAGGTCTCTGTGAGAAAGGTGTGGGCATAGCTGTCCTGGCCTAGCTACTAACACAGGAAAACTTCTGTGTTCAATTGAATCAACGAGTTGAATTTACATCTGTGGAATGATGCAATCTGTTCCTTGTTAACTTACCTGGTGTAAAAATCTAACCTGCTGCATCAGTGCATTTTTACCTTCCCTCACCTTTTCCTGTGATAACTGATCCAAACAAAAAGCCCTGACACATGGGAAACAAAACAAAACCCACAAACCTGAACCCTGAGCTCGGTCTCCTAAGGTCTGGGCAAACAGAAGTTCAAACAGTTGTGTAAACCTTGGGTTGCCAAGTGCTTTCCTTTTTTGCTGCAACAGCTTTATGCAACTGACCTTTTTTTGAGCCTCAGCAGTTTGTTATCCCTTGCCTTAGGCATATCCAAGAGCACTACTTTGTGTCCCCAGACTGCCCTGCTGTCTACTTTGTCTTTCACAGCTCCTAGCTTGCTTTCTTCCTTGCTCCTATTTTTTAAGTTCGAATTTGTAAGATTCTTTAAGAAGTACTATTAATGTACCCTTCTCTTTTTCCAATAATTTCTTTGTCTCATTTTGATTAACGATTTTATATGCTATCGGTAACTGCACAATTAGGGCCTACATCCAAAGATTTATTTATGAGCAATTAAACAGTGTCCATTGATTCTCAGCATAGAAGGTGGGAGAACTGTTTTTGCTGGTAAAGTGATGCTATTAACTCAGTTTATCTCTAAAAATATTACTGTTGTAGAGAACTTTTGTTGTTAGATCTTTTGACATTTGAAATACAACAAAGGCGGCATTCAGCACATGGTACCCACTTATATATTCAGAATGTCAAACACAGAAATTAATCATACAATGTCTCATAACCAGTTTACATAATGCTGTATGAAACTCCTTTTCTCCGTTTGTTGGACTTTTACATTGATGGTATCTGTTTATATTTGCTGATCTTCCATAAGCTTTTCAGATAGATTTGGTCAGACTGAAGTTGTGGTGTGCTGCAGTGTGTTGTATTTTCAGAAGTAAAGTGACCTGGGGTAGTTGTTGCAACTAAGCAATTGTAGCTGCGGTTTTTGCAGATGTGTGTTGTATTTGCAGGGTGTTTGTTGCATGTTTGAGTAGTTTAGAGGGCATTTGGAAGCTAAAAATGGTAGTATTTCAAAGTCCCAATTTCAAGTAGCTCTACAGAGCAGGCATGGACCTCTTTTACATTTCATTGTGGTTTCTGTTAATACGAAGTTGCTTTTTGATGAGCTGGTTAGTAGTTCAGCAAAGTTCAGCAGGTGAACTTTGGTAGTCAGATATAACAACACACATCTGAACATTTAAATGTGCTTAATTCATTCATTTTTAAAAAAACTTTTGTGTTAGATGATGTTGTATTAACTTCTTATCTCTGGACTAATTGCACCTATGATTTTAGGCTGTATGTTCAAAAAGCTAAAAGTCAGTTGCCTGATTAAAAAAAAAAAAAAAAAAGTAAGGTATATAGAATACTGGTGGTCAGATTAAACCGTGGATATTTAGTGATACATCGTGTTTGGGTATTTAGAGGAAATCACTAAAAATTCATTTAATCCTATTTGTAGATAATCATTTTTGTATAGAAAAAGCTTTCTGGGGTTTGGATTAAACTGGGGAAGTGATTTAGTGTGGTTAGTAAACGTATTGTCATGGGAGCCTAGCCTAGAATTCTGTATTTCAGGCCAACAACAGACATCATTTTAGTATTAAACTACTGTGATTGTAAGGAGTATTTCTGATGTCTCTGATAGTTGGTGTGGATGACTACAGCTCAGAGTCTGATGTGATTATTATACCTTCAGCCCTGGACTTTGTCTCACAAGATGAAATGTTGACGCCTTTGGGAAGACTGGACAAGTACGCTGCAAGTGAGAACATATTTAACAGGTATGCTTTTTTAATGTTCTGTCTGGCTAACAATATGCAAAACCATTCATCTCATTCAAATCTGATGGAAGTTAATTTGCACGAAATACAAATAGTAACTGTTTTTAAAAAACATACCTAAGAATTCTCCGCTTTCCACTCCTCCTTTAGTTTACTGATGCTGCTTCTACTTACTGAGAGCAAAATAATCTTGGTGACAAAAAATGTTTGCTATTTGAGGCTAATACTGTAGTTATATTTTTCCCTTTTTTATTTCTGTTATGCCACTAACCTAGTTGCTTCACTTTAACAGCAGAGGTGTTGTAGAATATTTCACAAGCCTGCATACACAAACGCTGCCATGGGATCTAGAAGTTCAAAATCAACATTTACTAGCATGTAATCTTAGCTGTAAAGACTTTGAAGATCGTGGAAATGTACAGAATATACTGAGGTTGACATTTTCTGGTGTTCTGTTTTAACAGAGTTTAATTTGGACCTCCCAAGAACATCTTTATTAAAGCATGCTTGCTTTTACGTTGAATTCTCTAATTTAGTAATGAATGGGACATAAGTTTGTGATCAACCATCCTATAGACTGATCTCTCTATTTTATTGTTCATGACCCCTGTTCTGTAAGGATTTAACCATGTTCTTAACTTCAGTCATGTGAAGCGTACTTAAAATTCCATACTCCATATGTAAACACATTCCAGTTTGGAATCTTGGTTTGTTTTCCTTCTGATTTAACTGAATTTAACAAATGCGTTACGATTTTTCTTACAGCCTGCATAAATTTGTATGTATAAATTAGTTCCGAAAAGCCTGATTTTAAAGTTTTCTGTTTTTTGGAAATTGCAAGTTTGTTGTATTTTTCACTGTGAGGCACAAGGGGTGTTTGTTATTCCAGTATCTTGGAGAGGAAAGGAAGAGGAGATAACCTTTTAGACCTATAAATTGTCACAATTAAATACCTGTAATAAAAGCCAGTAGGGTGGAGAACAAACTCAGAAACCAAAGTTGTGTCTTCAATTTTAAACAAGAATAGGAGTCTTAATGCTTTGCTTGGATATGAGGCATGCATAAGCTTAAGCTTAGGATTTTTAAATCTTTTTGATGATATTGTCCAGCTCTGCGCATCCTCTGCTTGCTTGAGTTTTTCTGCAGGGGAAAATGGGTGGAATAAAGAAATTTTCTCTTTTCTTGTTTTTTGTTTTTGCTGGTATAAGCGTGTTGATTGATGCTTCATAAGGCCTAGGTGCTTCATGTGGTATAAGAAAATATAGATAATTGCATGTTATAGTGATAAGACCGAGTAGCAGTTAAACGTGAATGATTACAGACAGCTTGTGATGATTTAGCATCAGTCTGAGAAAATACTGGAGACATTTTTGCTAGACAGAGGTGAAATGGAGTGCTTCATGGACAAAAGATTGAAGTAAACAGCTTAAATGTAGCTTAATTTATGGCTCATTAAAATGGTATAATCGCATCCAATTACCTGTGCGTAGCTTCAGATTTTGTTATATGATTGAGTTAATAAAACCATGTTTCAGTGACAAACTTCCATGTGTGTTCAAGCTTCAAGTTGTAAATGCCCAAGGTTAGTCATTGAGCACAGATAAATTTGGATAAGATTTTTTTTCTTCAATTAAATTGATGAATTCCCTTTTAGTGTTCTTAAAAAGGAAAAATAAGTCTGTCCGTGCCATTTTAAGTATTCTTTCCTTTTTCATTTGGTTTTATTGTCATTTTGTCTGATTAGTCATCTGCATATGTATCACATTTGCAGCGTGTGATGCTACTGAATGAATAATTGAAATTGTTTTTGCTGACTACTGCAAAAGCCTCGTCTCCTTTGAGTCAGTTCCTGAGCACTTGTGATTTCTTAGTTGGTGTCTGAGGGTCAAAGTGGTTGCTTTAAGATGGAAATTGATCTGTTTGGATCCTAAGACGTATTAGTAGATAAAACCTAAATTTGCAAAGAGAAGTTGCCTCTTTATTTAAATGTAATGTATAGCTTCTGACAAGATGACCTGAGAAAAGAGAGTAAGATGGGGAATTCTCTTCCAGCTTTCTCAACAGTGGAAGTGGATGCTGTAATGATTTTTGGCATGTTGTGATCTACAGCCCCACTGTTCATAAGGATTTTCCTATGCTTTATTGTCATTAACTTGCTTCTCAAGGAAGTCTCGGAAGTGTGCAACAGTCACCAGTCAATCTGCTTGAGCGGCAAGATGGTACCTGACCAGATCCTTTTTGTTTCATCAGCCTAGTCTCAATTTAAAGAATTACTGTTGCTCTTTCTCTTCAAACCAAAGCAGCGGAATTTTGTCAGTATTATCAGTCCTGGTTATTGACGTAGACACTCTTAAGTCATCTTCTTAGCTTGCTGCTTTCTGTTCTGAAGTACTTCATTGTTTTTCCCTTAGAGAATATTACATAAGAAGTTGCAAAAGAGTTCTGTTGTGTGCTCGTGTTGGGGTCCTAGCAGAGCCTATCTGCTGGCTGGAATTTCAGCTGTGAGAAGGAATGAAGGAGCAGAGGAGCAGGATATGTGATAGATTTGAATAACAGATTATTTGCAGCACAGATAAAAACTAAATGGAAGCAAACTAAAATGGAAATTCTATTGGAACAGTACTGCTTGTGACAGAATGTGGAAGTCTGGAAATGCTCTGCCTCATCTCTGCAGACATCTTCTGTGACTCATCTAAATCCCATAAGTGGTGATAGTGTCTTTAGGATGTTTCAGGATGCTTTCAGGTTATATAATATGGTCTGTAGAAGGCAGCCTTCTTGCGTTCTAGACTCCAGGTGGTAGAGAGATTGGCATCAGAAAGATTTTGTTTTTTGTATTTGATAAGGCAGTTAATTATTTAAGTGGAATTATTTTATTCCTGACTCCATTTTGATTTTATATTCTTGTGATTCTGCAATAAATCTAGAAATTTTAGAAAATATGCTCTGTTATGGAATGAGGCTTTTTTGGAGCTGAGGGGTCAATTTATTTCCAAGGAACTAAGCATAATTGTTAAATGTTACAGATCAATATCTCAAAGTCATGTTGTAAGCCTTTCCAATTCTCTTTTGAAGAGCCAAGAACATAATTTCATCATGTATTTTAAAAATTAGAATTGGCATGCAGGAAGTATCCCCACTGAGACAGGAAGCTGTTTTCATCTCTTGGTGCTGTTCTACATATCATAAGTATTTGAAAGAGAGAGCCTTCCCTAAGCTTCAGACAGATCTCCCTTGTAAACCTGGTCTGATAGTCGTAAGAGAAGGGGGGATGGTTTCAAACAAAAAGAGGGGAGATCTAGCTTGGATGTTAGGCAGATGTTCTTTTCTCAGAGTGGTGAGGCACTGGCACAGCTGCCCATGTAAGCTGTGGTGCCCCATCCCTGGAGGCACTCAAGGCCAGGTTGGATGGGGCCCTGGGCAGCTGAGCTGCTGGGGGGCAGCCCTGCCCATGACACAGGGTGGGACTGGGTGGGCTTTAAGGTTCCTTCCAGTACAAGCCATTCTATGATTCGGTTACCTTGCCTTACTCTCATTCAAATCAGATTATAGTCAAGAAGCTGATTCAGGAGTTGGTTATCTACATCTGCCCTATCTTTTTTTCTTACCCACTTCCTCTCTTTTCTGTGCAGCCTAGCCCAGTGTAAACTTTCTCTTTTCTGTTATATAGGAAATGACAAACTTGCCAAAGATGTGCAGGCGAAATTGTAATGCCATTCATCTTGACAAGGATGTGTCTCAAAGAGCTTGTCGTTGTAGGATGTGTTAGATTATTTCATCTAATTTTTGACTTCTTGCTTCCTTGGTCTTCCTGATCTTCCCATGTGTCACAATAAAATTTAGTAAAAAAGAAACAAACCCCAAAACACAGAGTTGCAGATACATACATACCGAAGAAAAATTCCTCAAGTTTAACTTAGCTTAAAGTGTGCAATAAAATCTTGTATACCTGACAATCAAGCGTCAGAGTTTTCTCAGAGCACTAAGAAAAGAATTAATTCAACTGTGCTCCTGATATTTATAACAACAAATGTACGTCTATCCTTGCTTTTTAAGAAAAGTACAAAGATGATGATTTTTAAATTAGGAGCTGATTCAGAATAGCTTTTGAGATTGCTATTTCAGTAATCAGTAGTAGAAATACTACTGATACTCATGTATATATGACAAGTCCTCCAATCTTGAGGACTTTAGAACTTGTCTGAAAATGGGCAAAGAAAGTTTATTTTTTAAGGCTATGCTTACTAGCTAAATGTACCTATTATGGAGATGAACTCTTGTCATTTAAATTCTGTAGTAGAAATGTATTGAAGGGCTAGTAACTATGGTTGATATACAGTAATTACACCTCTTACAACTCCCACTATGGATTCCAAATAAGGTCAGTGTATGAAAGGGAATTGAATGAGGCGTGCAGAAGTATTTATAGCTACTCTTGGAATATATCATTGTATATTCCAATTATGTCCTTGTGCACAGTCTTGAAAATATCTGTGTCCTGCGCATGGATATAAAGGCAGAGTGTAATCTATCCCCATTTTCTTCTTTTGCTAATCACAGTGAAATAGTGTCTACAAATATTCTAATTGCAAGTCCATCAGTTTTTCAAGTGTGGTGAGAGCTCTTCACACATGTGGTGATAAAAAAAAATCTTAAATGAAGTTGAACTTTGCTGATTGTCTTCCACTTTTGCGCGTAAAAGCTAAAGCACTTGTACTTCGTGCCTTTGGTCTTTGCCCTTTCTTTGGCCAGTAACCTATTTAAAGAACAAATAGACACACTGCTGTCTAGGAGGCAGTCATACAATGAAGAAATGTATATAAATATTGAATAAAAAAATTTGAGAGTTTACAGATATAGTGTTAACGAACTGAAGCTTCACTTGGCAGGACAGCTAGTAAGTCTCTGCACCTGGAGTAATCAGGTACTACAAGTGGAAAGATGCAATTCTATTAATTTTTGCGGTAAAGAAAATTTGGCTGGCACTGAGAACTTGAAAGGGTTCTTGGTGGATCTTGGTATCTCATTAGAGGTAATCACTGCCCAAACCCTAGCAGGAGGGAAATGGCACAAAATTATTATTGCTAGTCCTATAGGTCATGTACTGATAACCAGGGATTTAACACGAGCAGAATGCCATTGAGACCCCTTATCTTGCTATCACTGATGTTGGTGAAGTCATTTGTGTCATATTTGAAGGAGTCTGATTCCCTGTTAGATTTCAGTCTATGGAGAGTTGTCATTATCCCTAAAGAAAACCTCTTCCTCCTTTCCTTGTCACAAAAGGTATCTCCTTGCCTTTGTTGAAGATGAAATGTGTTCACTCATTTTTTGCGTTTGCATCAGTATCTAGACCAGACAAATTATCCTTCAGAGACATCTGTTCCAGTTTCACAAGTGCTCACCTGCTACTCACCTGGCAGTTGCTGGGCAGGTACCACTAGACCTATGTTATGTTACTGTGCATTGATAATTCTTTGCAGTTGTCTGCTGTGTGCTTTTTGTAGCTAGACTACCGGTGTTTGCACGAGGAGGAAATCAGACTGCTAGGGCACCAGGGACCCTTCCTTACTCTCTGCTCTCCAGCAAACAGAGCATGTTGAAGTGCTTGCAGGGCACCAGTCATTCCTCATTAGTTGCCTACATGCTGGCTCTTGGCCTGTGACAAATGTGAAGTAGGTTTAGCTCTATGTCCTGTTGTTTGTGCTTTGGAAGCACATGAATAATTTTGACAGATTGTCAGGGTAGTGGCAGAACTAAATCAAAACCTATGATATTTAAGGGGACGTGAGTGGATACCATCTTCCGGAACACTGGACAGATGGAGTTGAAGATTACCCTGTTATTATTGGCTGCCAACCAAATTGCGTTTTGTAGAAGTGAGCCTAGCTTGCCCTTTTGCCTTTTGTCCTGATGCTTTTCTCCAGAATCTACTAAAACCAAAAATGAATGCATTGATTCTTTTATAAACTCCAGTGAGAATGTACCACCTGGGTGCAGGTGGGGGTTATCTTCTACCTTCACTCCATGGAAAAAGTTGAATGTCATTTAGTGTGGGTTTAATAAGCAAGTCGTATTTGTTTCAAGCTAGGATTTGTGTTTTCATCTATTTAGAAACTTTGTGACTCTCACTTTACAGGGTGGCTACTTCTGCATAACCATCTGTCCAACTCACAGGAGCTAGCACTGCTTACAGCCACCACAGTTCAGAATACTGCTAACAAAGCTCTATGAGGTGATGAGTCTTCACAGATCTCCCAGATGCTAGAAACCATTCCATAGTTCCCAGGAGCCAGGTGTGATATAACATTGTTTATTGTGGTTCATTACTTGCTGAGACTGTTTTTGTCTTTCTGAGTCCTTGCTGAGAGATAGAATATTCTCTAAGTTCAAATGCAAGTTAAAGATCCAGGGTCTGTTGTTGCACCAGATAGATTGGATGTTGTCTTAAATAGATTAAAAATATGTAAGAAAGCTGTATCTGGAATAGAGGAGGTGCTTTAGGCGATTAGCTCTTTATAGCTCTTCTGGATCACTAGGGTAGAAGGTTATTGACAATGCACTTGATTGGATTGTTGTTGCATCTGTATCAGTAGGCACAAATTTCCAACACATCGGATCACTTGTCATGTCTCTTGCTTTCTGAGATAACATTTAATCTGTGGGAGAGAGATGCATCCAGGCAGGCTGATGTGTGAAATCTACTTCATATGTTCCTCTTCTCTTTTCAGAGCTGTCCAGCCCTTTAAAAGACCAAGTCAACTCTGCTTCTAGGTTAGTGTGTCACATAGTGTTTCCCTCTGTTAGGATTCTGACAGCTCAACTTCCAACTGAAAATCAAGATCTCTGCGTAGAGACGTGGCACTTCTACCAAGTTGAAAGTTGAAAAGAGTGAGGAAAAGGAAATTTCTTAAAAGAGTATTTTTGCAATTGGTTTTATTTTTTCTTTGAGAGAATTTTGTTCATCTGCTGATAAAACAGTTTTAATTTAAAATAGTTTTGCGAATGACCGATGTGAAGCATTTAAATTTGGGAAAACGTAAATGTTTATTTAACTTCAGGAATCCGTGAATGCCTCCTGCTTTTCTTCGATTGCATAGAACGAAAGCTCTCGGGTTTTCCCTGTACATTAGGAGTGCAACCATCTGTGGCAACTGCTCACATTCACCATTTGCTGCGATCAAATCTATGCTTCTGCTCCTGTTTTACAGCACTGCTGTTTTTCAACAGTGCTTATATCTAGGCTGTATCCTAACAGTGTTTCTGTTTGTCCATTCTGGAACTTTTTGGCACTTGACCCTTTCTGCTTTAGCATTTTAATAAACAGCTCAAGGGCAATACAAGAGCTAGCAGCATGTTGGGCAGTGTTACTTGGCCCATGTCATTGTTGGAATAATCCTGCTTGCTCTCTGATGTTCAACCCACAGAGCCACACAGAGTGTAATCCAGCTAGAGACAGCCATACGTCATTGCAGGTTGTTGCTGAGAAAAAAGGTTACTTGCTGTGCTGTCAGCTGTACTGTTTAAAAACTCAGGGTTTAGGGCTCTCTAGGTAGCTGAAGGGTATGACTTTGTAAGCTAGACTGCAGCAGACCCCTTACAGAATGAACACTCAAATTTGGCTGCATCACTTGGAAGATAAGCCTTAGAAAAATTTCTTGTGAATTAGAAGTGATGATTCAGATGGGTTTTGTGTTTCCTTTGTGACTTCTCTTTTATCCCAAGTGCATGTGTTCCAGGCATTTGCTTGTGTTCTTTTTATCATCACAGAATATACCCACTGCTCTACATTGAATATGAATCAAGTTTACCCTTTAAAGGCCATCACTGGTTTGGAAATCTTCAGCTTAAGAGTTCACACTGTGTTTATGAAGATAAATTCATAATTGTGTTTAAAACTTCTAAGAATATCTACCTGTGTTGTCTCGCTTTTTAAGAAACAAGTGAGGGAATTCAGAGGTGAGGATGGAAGGTTGATGCTGACTTAAGATCTGGTTTGCTCGTTTGTCAGATGTTTACCATTTTTTAAATTTGTGACTGGTTTCTTTTATCCTTGTAAGCTCTGGGGATGTATATATGTGTATATAAATGCTACGGTTGAAGTTAATAGTTCTTAAAGATTATGGTGAATATTGGAATAAAGAATTCCCAGAGCAGTGCTAACTGAATTTACTGAGTTGAAAGTAAATCTTTGTGAAATTTTACTGTTTGGTGTAAGAAACCTTTATGATTTGGCTATGTTTCTGGATACAAATAATGCTATTTTTTAAAATCTTTCCTGTAAACTAGGCAAATGGTGGCACGAAGTTTACTGGACACTTTGAAGGAAGTCAGTGATGATGAGAGAGATTGTATTGCTGTGTTGGAGAGAATCAGCAGATTAGCTGATGATTCAGGTAGGTAGCATTAAACATGTTACTGGCTTAATGAAGAAATATCAGAATTGCTGAAGTTGGACCAATGTCTCCTCTGTCTTCTTCAGTATTCAGACTAGGTTTCTGCAGAATGTAATAAAATGCTGTGAAGTTCCATTTCTCTGAATCATCCCCACAAAGACAACTTTTTTCCTTGCTCTTCAACAGAATTGAACTTCTTCAATGTGTGGAACTACCACTTACCATTGGTATATTTTAAAATAATTTTTAATGTACTGTAGCTACTCAGCAAATCTACACGTTAATCTTAGATTTGTAGATAAAGATGAAATTTATTGCTTTGAAAAGAATCTTGCAAAGCATCCGTGCAAAACTCCTACTAGTTCTGACAAAACTTGAATGCTGAAGTTATTCTTTGCTTCCTTTTGGGAAATTTAGTAGTGAAGACAAGCGAGGCAGCAGGAGCAGGGAGATGGCTGTTGCCCCCTGTACTCAGCTCTGGTGAGGCTGTACTTTGAGTTCTGTGTTTGGTTTTGGGTCCCTCACTGCAAGAAAGACATTGAGGCCCTGGAGCATGTCCAGAGAAAGACAAAGAAGATATGAAGGGTCTGGAGCACAAGTCTCATGAGAGCAGCTGAGGGAACTGGGATTGATCAGTCAGGAGGAGAGGAGGCTCAGGGAAGACCCGATGGCTCTCTACAAACTACCTGGTGAGGTGGGAGTTGGCCTCTTTTCCCATGTAACTAGCCATAGGAAGAGAGGGAATGGCCCAAGTTGTGCCAGGGGAGGTTCAGATTGAAGGATATTAGGAAAAATTTCTGTTCTGGATGAGTAGTGAGGCATTGGAAGAGGCTGCCCCAGAAGTGATGGAGTCACAGTTCCTGGAAGTATTAAAGAAACATGTAGATGTTGTACTGAGGGATTAGTGGGCAGCGTTGGTGGTAGGTGGCCAGTTAGACTGGATGATCTTAGTGGATTCTATAATTCTATGAATTGATAGACAAGATGTAGGTATAAATAATGAATACAAAGACTCTAGGGATGTGCTTTTGCTGATATGGTTGCTCTGGGTGTTTGGAATAAGAGGCAGAAGTAGGAAAATAATGAAAGAGAAATTTGAAAGAAAGGAAGAATACTTTGAAGAGGGAAACCGAGGGGAAAAATTATGTGGACAGTGCTGCAACAAAATTCCAGGTTGAAGATTCTCTAGAAAAAGTTAAAAGACTTGAATTTAACTTAACCCAGTGCTGATACAATTCAAGAAAGAAAAAAGGCTTTAACAGCAAAACATCAGAGAAGATCTGAAGTTTGTTCATTCATTGCTGTGTGAATGATATGGAGGGTTTAAAAAAAAAAAAACCTTGTATTAAATCTTGTATGAGGAGAAAATTTGCTTCTTCTGTTTAAGATCTGTTAGTTCTGCCTTGCAGAGCTGCAGAACATAGTGCTCCAAGGGTAAAAAAAAAAAAAAAAAAAAAAAAAAAAAAAGTAAAACCTAACTACAAAAATTAAAATGCACATTTTTGTTTTTGTGAGCTAACATCCTTGTTCAGCCAGGAATGTAAGCATTATATAATTGTATTGAGTACTTCCCCAAGGATTCTTAAGGAGGAAAAATAAGTTACTGTTCATTTGGAATTGAATGCCTTCAGTAAGGAATAATGACATGCAACTGTTTCTACAGCGCTTCCCTAGTTAAGCTCTGCTTCTGAAATCCATATATATACAGTGCTTGTTTGTGCGGTGGTCCTAACAGCTCTGAGCACCAGGAACTTGCTGAAGTTTCATTTTGACTTTGGAAAATAGAACAGATCTGTATAGGGGAAAATGACCTTGTGGAGTGATTTTGTAGCCATGGACTTTCCATTGGTGACCAACTAAGTGTGTCAAACTGAAGTTTGTTTAGCTAGAGATGGAATGAAAGCCAAGAGCTGAGCTCAGATCAATTTGTTTCCTTTGATGGGGGTGGAGTACATTTTTAGTCAGGGTTGATATTTTCTCAGCATCCGTAAAAGCAGCATTTCAGGCTTTTCCTGCATTGTAGAGATTGTCTTAGATCTGCCAAACTAGTAGCGCTGGATTCTGCAGCTGCTGCACAAATTAAATTTCTGCAGACTTAACTTCATGCCTCGAGCAGTTGCTGCATTGGACTCAGTCTGTTTCTGTAAGACAGGTAATTAGAATATCCTTATGTCTTAACCCATACCAAAATTAATTTAGGGAGCGCAGTCTATTTCGTATTTTTATAAATCATGTTCTTCCACAATTATTTAAATGGTAGTGTAGATTTGTTTTGTTAAGGTTGCTGTGACTGGAATTGTTTTTCAGTTTTCTCATGTCTGATGCTTTTTTCAATTTATTATTTTTTTTGCAACTTGCACTGCAAAGTATGTAATAACTGAATTGTTTTCTAACTCTTTGGGGGGTGTTTTCTTGTTCAATCAAGTTGCAGAAAGTGAGACACTTTTTTTTTTTTTTTTTGATGGTAGTTGATATATTGAGGTTTGAATTGAGAAATGCACCTGAGATACACAGTATCTGTGTAGTCTTTGCAATGCTGGTGTTATCTAAAATAGAGGAACCATGGTGAATTTGAAACAGCAACCATCGTAAAGAAGCCTAAGTAGTCTTTTGCCCTGCTAATACTTAATGTATATAATCGATGAAACTTATCATGGAATCATAGTATCATAGAATGGCCTGGGTTGAAAAGGACCACAATGATCATCTAGTTTCAACCCCCTGCTATATGCAGGGTCACCAACCACCAGACCAGGCTGCCCAGAGCCACATCCAGCCTGGCCTTGAATGCCTCCAGGGATGGGGCATCCACAGCCTCCTTGGGCAACCTGTTCCAGTGTGTCACCGCCCTCTGTATGAAAAACTTCCTCCTAATATCTAACCTAAATCTTCACTGTCTCAGTTTAAAACCAATCTCCCATGTCCTGTCTCTGTCCACCAACAGCCGTTCCTCCTCCTGTTTATGTACTCCCTTCAAGTACTGGAAGACCACAACAAGATCTCCCTGGAGACTTATGAAGTCTTGTAGCTGGAAGATGTTTTACAGACATGGTTTCTACCCAAATTCAATATGCTGGTTTTGTTGTTGTTGTTGGTTTTTTTTTGTTTTTTTTTTTGTTTGTTTTGAATGAGTTGGGACTGCAATAAGGCAGCTATTTTGTTTTCTGTTTGCAGGCAAGAGAATTTCAACACAATAATTGCTTTTATTCTTGCACTGCGGCAACACTCAAAGAATCTAAATGACATCTTTGTTGTGCTAAATGCTGCATTGGTGTGACATAAAAATTAATCTTCACTGGAAATAGAACAAGATCCAAATAAATGATTTCAAGAGGGAGGGCACAGGAAGAAACTGTATGCATTGGTATGATTGACATGGATCTTGACACACCAATTGGCTACAGCTCTTGACATACCGGTAGGCTAGCCATGACCCAGATCTTTGAGGTATTATAACAATGGCACACATCAGCTCTACAACAATTAAAAAAAAGAAAAAAAAACAAACCAAACTGTTGACATAATTCTCAAAGAATGGTAAGAAATCACTTGGACTCTTCAAGTGGTCCTGCTTTAGAAAAGTTTCTGTGCATGTGCCAGCTTAAAAAATTGAGTATTGCTTCTGGAATACTAAGCAGTGTTTCAACATTGTTATGTCAGCAGTCAGTTTGTGGGTTGTGGGTGAACAATGAGTCTCACGAAGTGCGGTTTGTGAAGAAGAGTTTGATGTAATTACATGTACAAATTGTACGACACGGATCTCTTCCTGGCAGGGCATTTTGGGTACTTTCTAATGAAGTGGTTCCAGGTTGTATTCAACCTTGCAGCTTTTAGATCACTAATATATTTCTAGTGAAAAAACAGTTCAGACGGTACTGAAAATGAGATGCTCTCAAAACAATGCTGCCAACTTTGAATGGGAATTGCTGCACCCTGCTGTAAATGGCATCAGAGAATAGCTGCTTCAGTGGTAGTTGGGGAGCAGTATACCTCTTCTGTTATTTACCCACTTATTTGCCTCACGAGCTTTTTCTTGAAATCTCACTTGCTTGAAAGTCTTACTTGCTTTGGTTTTTGTTTCCATTTCTGTAGACAGGAATTCCTGCTCAAACTGTGATTTCTGTTGTGTTTTTTATTTTTAATTTTTATTTTGAACCCTTACAAACTCTGGAATTCTCTGTGATCTTTGGTAGTGAGGTCCCTAGGATAGTTACGGCTGAGGTAACAATTTGATACCTTGTATTGCTTTCAAATCTACTATTTAAATGCTTTGCAATTTCTGTCTTTCTTGAGGGATGATATGTATGCCACTTAAATGTTTTTCTGGTGGCTTTGAACTCATAGATGTTTGGTGCATGACAAATATTTATTTATCCCTCAGTAATCATTGTTAGTGATAAAATGCTTGTGTCTATGTTAAAACAGCTAGATCTTCATTCTCAAATATGGACTGGTGACAGGCTTGCACGAGCTCGAACAAGGCCCTTATGTCTATCACTTGTATAAATTTGTATTCAAACTTTTTTTTTTTTTAATGTAGTCAGTTTCGAATGCAGGTTGTAAAGCAAACTCATTTTTAGAAACAATTATTAGACTAATTGGTCATTAAGTTCCGAAGCTGTGTAATCAGCCTCAGTGAGATGGCCTGGCAACCTTAATTACTTAATAGCATGTTTAACCTGTATTAAGCACCATTCCAATCAAATTGCAGTTATTAGACTGTGAGGTGCCAACAAGGCCTGTCCAGCAGCATATATTTCAGCTTTCTATTTAACAAAGTCTTCATATTTAAGAGAGATTTCTGATAGGGCTAATATTTCCTTTGCCCAGCTGTCAGTAGCTCCAACTCTCTTCTCCTTCATTCCCCAGTTTTCATTTCAGCAGTCTTTCATACCTTTTCCCCCACCTCCTCCTACACAGTTTTTTCCTTTGTTTGTGCAATCGTCTTTTGTCTCTCCATGCTTCTATTAATTGCTAATGGTGACTTTCCGTTCTCTCATTAGTTGTTCTGTACTTCACTCCCGACCTGCTGATCAGTAACAAAGTCTATTTCTGCTTAATACAAAGAAAGAGCTTGGCTAGTGAAGCAGTGTGCGAATCAGACACATCAGTCTTTCTGATGGATCCCTAAGCTAAAGGGTTGGGTTTTGGTTACACGATATATTTTGACTTGTCTAGATTCTCTTTGGCCTTCAAAAAAGGAAAGGAAGTTGGAGGAACAGATAAAACAAGAGTGAGAGTCATCAAAAGGGAAAAATTTAGTTAACATCAGAAAGAATAGAAAGCAGGAGGGAAAATCATATTTTGTAAGGAAGGGAATAAAGTTTGAATTGATAAACTGCAAACTTTGTTTAAATTCAGCTTTGACTATGTAGATGACTTTGACTATGTAGTTTGAAAATAGACAAGTGTGCAAATGCAGACCTATGGCATTATGTTGACAGATTGTCATCTTCTGTATGCTGTGGACCTTACACTCAGGCTGAATAGGTAAGTGAGCATTTTTCAGGATAGGCAGGAAAGTGTTTTTCACACTGCTTGTTTCTGCGTAGTACATGCAAAGCAATATTTTCAGTTGTCTTTAATTGCTTTTTTTTTTTTTAAGATTGAACATGTAAATGCAAAGCTGGACATTTTTGTCACAACTCTCAATGAAAATAAATATTAAATTTGAGCTATACTTAAAAACATTCGTGAAAATTGCCAGTTGAAGCAGCGCTGACATCACCAGTAGTTGTTCCTCATGCACATTTTTTAACCACACGAAAACCTCACAGCCCCTCACAAACGTAGAGGAGATTGATTGCTGCTTGTATTTCAGAATGGTCAGTTTGGGATAATGAAAGTTTTGCAGAATTTCTTCCAAACACTATATGTGTTGCAGAATAAGCTGTTGTGAAATGAATCTTGCTGCGAGTTGATTCTGGAATAATGACTTCATTTATAAATAACTGTTCTGGAACAATTAGCTGGTATTATACTATGAAGGTCTGCAGTAATCCTCCTTTAATTTCCAGTGTACAGATAACCTTCTGCTTTCAGGAGGCAGTATTGCTTTGCCAAGTAGAAAAAGTTTCAAACAAATGGTATGACTTTCCAGAGTGCTTAAAATACTAACTTTTAATCTGGACGTGAAGTGAAATTCCATCCAGATTTTGCTTGTGTTTTGTGAATGCACTTGTCCATGCTGTGTTGAGCTTATGCTTTAAGAAACTGCACTGTAATAATTTTAACTGATACTTACTTCCACAGTCCCTTTGCTGTGCTGATGATCAAGCCATAAATTTCCTTTAAACTACAGAAGATTTAAGATGGCAGACACTGTTACATGTTGAATCTTGCTGGAATCTTTGTAGGAGCTGCCACTCAGCCTTTATCGGAGCAAAAGATGAAGCTGAGAAATGAATTAAGGGAATGAGAAAGTGCTGGATGTTTAGTGGGAGTTTTTGGCATTGCCTTATGTTTCCTAAAGACCAAACAACAAAAATTGCATTACTGTAACCCCATCAGACTGCAAGATTAGACTCTGATCAGTACAAATTGAAACATATGCTTCAACATTTGGAAGACTTAAGCTGTAAATTGGGAAGGCTAAAGATCAGATTTTGCATAGCAGCACTAATTCCCTGGAACAGCACAAAAGGCTTTTTTGATAATGAATTGTGGTGTTGCATTACAGAGATGCACACAGTGCTGGTTTGTTTATTGGTTTTAATTGAACTTACTAAGATTGTGGAGCCATGTGCATAGAAGTTAAGAAATGTAAGAACTAAGGTGCCTCCGTGGTT
The DNA here is from genome assembly GCF_019238085.1 of Lagopus leucura. NCBI lineage: Eukaryota > Metazoa > Chordata > Aves > Galliformes > Phasianidae > Lagopus > Lagopus leucura. The sequence goes on from NW_024962263.1 coordinate 41,405,246, forward strand.
CTAATTCATGAATTTTTCAAATCTTTAATTGCATCATCCCATCTGTCTGTGTTCCCCGCAAACCCAGAGCTTGCTCAGTAGCTCAGGAAGAAGAGGGCTCACTTGACATGAGCTCTTCAGTATCGTCACACAGCAGGGCCACTGTCTTAAGTGATGATTAATAGATGGATCCTGTTCTGAAGGAAGGAAAAAAAAAAAAAAAAAAAAAAAAGGCACTATTGCTGTCTCACTGCTTCATAAAAAAAATTTAAGGATTCATTTTCACAGAAAACCCAATCAATTTGGGAACTGTTGCCATCGCTTTATCAGTGTTTGAGCAAACTATAGAGGTATCAAGATCAATAAAGTCTGCCCACTTTGAGTGCCTGGTGTCTAAAGCATTGTAAGCTTGATATGCTTAAAACAGAGCTCTTGGGTTTGATTACAGCTTTTTCTTCAGCTGTGAAGCCAGAATTAGGACTCCAATCAAATGAGTAGCGTAGAATTACTCAGTGAAGAGTTTGGCTTAAGCATTTTACACATCTTCACACAAGACAAATCAAGTTCGTTGGCAGTATTTTGCTTCTTTCACTCTGTTCTGTTAGTAGTATCACAGTAAGGAGTCCATGGACTCTCTTTGACTATTTACTTGCTTCCATCATCAGAAAGTTCTGCTGTTCTACATAACTGTGTGATTGTAGAGGGAAACTAATCTAATTGCCAGTTCTTACTGTTTAATCAAGTTGCTGTGGTGGGGCAAGAGCTGTGTCAGCCGGATCTGTTTTTTGATAGGGTTTGTTGCCTGGCTGCAGGAGCAATTGCATTGGCATAATGGAAAGGCCAGCTGCAAGTTTTGGACTTGGGAGGGTGGGAACTGCCTGAAGCAAATTCGAATACAGCTCAAAAAGCAATCCTGCTAAGCGTGAAGCCTCAGCTGAATTTCTTTTCCTCTTTCCTACTACCCTCCACAACTTCTGCTACCTCCCACATCTCCAGCAAGCATCATCTTCTGTTTGCTGCAGGGAATGAGGCAAGGGACCCAAGATGTGGGAAGGAGATCCTAGAAACAAATGTCTTGACACAAGCCTCTTGTATCTTAAATCAGTTTTGCAGGGAAGGTGGGAGGAAGTTCTTCAAGTTCTGGCATGGAATTATAGAATCACAAGGTTGGAAACTACCTGCAAGGTTATCTTGTCCAACCATCTTCCCACTATCACTGCTACCACAAACACTAAACCATTATCTTGTAGCTCCTCATCCAGATGCCTCTTGAACGGCGACTCCACCACCTCCCTGGGCAGCCATTCCAGTGCCTGATCACTCTCTGAAACAAAAAGTTCTTCCTTATGTCTAACCTAAACCTCCTCTGGTACAACTTGCGGCATTTCCTTGTGTCCACTATGTTGTCTGGGAGAAGAGGCCAAGCCCCTCCTCATTATAACCTCCCTTCAGGAAGTTGTAGAGTGCAATGAGGTCTCCTCTGAGCCTCCTCTTCTCCAGACTGAACAATCCCAGCTCCCTCAGCCACTCCTCGTAAGACTTGTGCTCCAGACCCTTCACCAGTTTTGTTGCCCTTCTCTGGACATGTTCCAGGGCCTCAATGTATTTTTTTGTAGTGAGGGGCCCAAAACTGAACACAGTTCTCAAGGTACTCACCAGTGCTGAGTACAGGGGGATGATTACATTGGGCCCTGATTCTGATTTTTTTGTCCAGCAAGTTCCAGTTTCTCATCCCATTAGTTGTTAGCCTTACCTCATCATTATTCACCTCTCAGCTCTCCTTTTCCAGCCTGTTGGATCTTCACTGTGCTCTGTAGTTGTGTTTCAATGCTTTTTACAGCTTTTGTGCTGTCTGCCTTAGAATTGGAGGTTTTCTTCTGTTGCTTTGTCAAGGTGCTAGGCCGTGAGTTACAGAGCTTGCAGGACAGACTGACTTCATCTGCAGACATCCACATCACTCTGAGGTTCATCAGCTGGTTTCAGAAGAGCTCTCAGGCCAGGGCCATGCAGTCTATCTGCAACAGTGGTGGCTTTGAAGGGACTCCCCTTCTTGCGTAGTTATCTGTGACAGAAGTGAAGAGTCTAGGCTTTATCAGTTAAGAGGACCAGAATTCATCATAGGATTTTGCTGCCTTTAATACTGTAAACAGCTGTTTTACTTATCCTAACAAAGAATTGCAGTGTAAGATATCTTGTGTTTTGTTGACTATTTTGGCAAATTTTTGTAAATGAAATATGAGTCACTAGGATACAAAGTGTTAGGCTACTTCAAAACTAGGAGGTGCTTCAAGCTCTCAGTAGAAAACTAGACTTAAAATAGAGAAAATAAATTGATGATGGTAAATTTTATTCTCTAAGCTTTTTTGGAAGAAAAGTTGTTTCTAGCAAATCTAGTTTTTTCTTTTATTAATATGGTATATAGAATTTCTCTTTCAAAATTAATGATCTCCTTAAAAGTCTGTCTTATTTACAGGTGCTTATTTTGGCCAACTGTAGGATTGAGTGTTCATCAAACTAAAATTTCATGGTCACTGATTGAAGTTTACTGAAACTTGCATGTATTTGAGTAATCTTCATAATCTGACTTATTCAGTACAACCTTTCACATATACATTACATACATACATACTTAGACATATTGCTTAAGGAGTTCAACCTGCACGTATTTCAGAACATCCAGGATTTAGATAAGATGACTTTTGTTGTGGATGCTCCTCTTATCGCTTTAGAAAGAGAAGCAAAGCAAACTAGATGTGGTATTTGCTCTGGTTTGTTTTATTCAGTCTGGAGTTGTCAGTTCTAACTAGTGTTCAAGAAAGCTAAGGGCTGCATGCATTATCCATGTTAAATACAAAGCTAATGCTCCTATTTGGCAAAAGGTTATAGTTCTGACATTTTGTGATCATTCCAAATATCCTAAGGAAGATGGTTCTGTCGTGCTGTTAAATTTTACCTAAACAGTGCCTACCTATGTAAAGCTTAGTAAGGCATGTGTATCCTGTGTACAGTGTACATTTTATTATTTAAAATATTATAAATCTAACCACTGTCTCTTGAGAGTAGCTGCTGGGTTTTCGTTATGTGTTTGTGTAGGTCATCAGTTCTCTGATAGCAACTACAGTTTAAGCAAATCCTGAGAGGAGAGAAATAGTACTTAGGTCTGAAATTGTTTGTTTGTTTGTTTGTTTTCCTGTGGATAAGTGAACTATTTGGCATGTGATTAGGATACATTCAAGCAGTTCTTAATTGAAAAACTGAATTACGCATTTTTGAAAGTCACCAACTTCAGTAAAAAAATGTATCTAATAAATTTAACTAGCAACTTGGAGAACGTAGAGCTACTTCTAGCTGACAACACTTATCAGTAGCCTTAAAAAGCAAAGAATGAAAAAGTGTCTGTGGTTGTGGCTGTGGTGAAATCTCTTCTGTGTGAAAAACTGCAGCCAGGAGCTACCCTCAGTTTGTTTCTTCTCATTGCAGTTGGGTTAACTTTCTGCATAGCAGTTTTCTTGAAAGCAGGTTATGCTTGCAGGGAATTTGGATGGATCCTGATACTCATGTTTGATGACTTGCTCTCTTACAGTTGTTGTGGGTCTTCTTGTTCTCTCTTTTTAATAATAGAGAACGTGGGCCAAGTCTTTTGTAGTAGTTTATTAGTACAGAGTGTACTTGCACCTGGCTTTGCATAAAGGTGGTGCTTATCAGATTGACGCTCGCTGTAGACTTACTGACTTGACCACTTGATCACACAGATTGTAAGTACCAGAGTGTAAAAAAGTTTGTTTTGGTAGTATCTGACAGTGTGTTTGCTAACATTTATAGTGCCTTTTTTGTTTTTGTTTTATTGTGACTGACAGAGCCTACAGTGCGGGCAGAACTGATGGAACAGGTACCTCATATTGCCATGTTTTGTCAAGAAAACAGACCTTCCATCCCATATGCTTTTTCCAAATACTTACTACCTATTGTGGTACGGTACCTTGCAGACCAGAATAACCAGGTAAGTGTCTTACAGAAGCAGTTTGTTAACTAGCTGAATATTTCCATTGTGTGAGATTTTTCAACTTAAATAATCTAGGCTGAGTTAAGAATGTGATAGTTTAGAGTGAAAAAAAAAATTTAAAATGACTTGTAATACATGGAAATCTGAATTTACTAAAGAAAATTTTGATTTTTTTTTTTCACCTTATATATTCTGTTCTGATTTTGGAGCTTTTATCTGGTGTTGTGTTCTTATAGACAAAATCAGTCATTTTTCTAGGTTTTCTAGTTCAAATTCTGGCAAAAAAAAAAAGGATAATAGACAATAAAAACATCTTCTTGCTATAATTCAGTTCTTTGAACTGTTACATACCATCATATCTGCTTGTTTATATATAAATCTAGTAACTCTTGTCTTGGAAACTGAGTTGGCACTGAGCATTTTGCATGTCTGCACCTATACATCATCTTGCCTTTAGTTTTCTGTAGGATTCTCTACCATTTCAGAGTAAGTCCTAGGTGATGTTAGTTTTAGTATTTGAAAGGTCTGAATTTTTGACACTTTATTTTTTATTTTTTAAACCTTTCCAGATGCTCCATAGTTAAGAACAGGTACCAAAACCAGGCATATTTTTCTTTGTAATGGTTTTGCTAATTGATGTTTAATACAACAGCCCATATCTGCTTGATATTCTCTCATTCACACATTCCATGACTGTTCATCTTCCTAACCTCTGTTGATAACTGCACAGCTCATTTGGCTGATTTGTTCTGAAACAAGGACCTCAAAAGGTCTTATAATTGCTGCATTGCAGTAGATAATCTGTCACTTCATGTAACACTTTCTCTTCTGACATACATGACCTTGCATTTGCAAGTTTTATGTTCATGTAAGATAAATAAGCCCATGATTTCAATTTATCTGGATTATTCCAGTTGACTCCAGAATCATTTGCAAGCTTTTATCAGTAACTTTGGGATTTTTTTTCCAGATGCTAGCAAAGTGTTTGGTGTTATATTTGTCAACACTAGATACACAGCTATTGAAGAGCACTGAGAACTAATTGCCCTAGAAATAATTCTATTTGGTGATTGTTACCTCCATGAAACTTATTTTTGAGTGCCAGTTAAATCCATATTAAGTGAATTTTAAAAGGTTATCATATTTTTGTGTAGGTGGAACTAAGCAAAATTGTCTTGTTCAGAATAAATGCAGTTATCCATTGTCAGACAAACTTGGTAAAAAGAGGATTTGTTTAACAAAACTCATATGCTGTAGAACTTTGAATGTTTTGAATATTTGAATATTTCCCAGTTAGCTGTGCTGCTTCTCTTCCATGACTTTTTTTCTGTTTCCTTTTGGCACAGTAATCTTGACTTGGGAAATACATAGGTGGACGCTTACTATAATAGCATTCATTAGTTTACAATAAGCAGATTTCTAGGATCTGATGTTGTGTTTAAATCATGAAGTATTTGCAGAGTGCTTTTGGAGACCTTGTCCTCTCTCTCCAAGCACCTTGAACATAGGTGTGCAGCAGTATGTAGGTATGGCTCCCAAAATACTTGGACCTACTTCACGAACGAACCACCCTAGCTCCTTATACTCCTTGATTTGATTTTTATCTCCTTATAATAGGTAAGAAAAACAAGCCAGGCAGCATTGTTAGTTCTCCTGGAACAAGAACTCATAGAGAGATACGATGTGGAGACCAAAGTATGCCCTGTTCTGATAGACCTGACAGCACCAGACAGCAATGATGATGTGAAGACAGAGGCCGTGGCTGTAAGTAACAGCAGTATCAAACTAGAGGGTATAATGGTCTCTTGAATTGTTGGTAATGCTGTGTGATTACTGTGATGCTATTGTGTTTCCAAGATGTGCATCAATATGGTACTAGAGAGAAAAACTTACATCGCTATCCATAACTAATCCATAACTTTTTCTGTGCCATCTTATACTCAAGTCAAGGTTAGATTTAATTTCAGTATGTTATATAGGCTATGAAGAAAAACCCATTTGGACAAACCAGCACAGGATATTAATTTTCATTGGCTTACAAAGCATCTACTTCTTGTTTTTTGCAGGCTTGTTTTATGAGGGGTTTAAATAGCATATGTGGAAAATTTCTATCTGTGGCAAATCTATGATCCTTGAATTCTCTTTGTCACTACTTTCTGTTCTGTTCTCTTTAATGATTTTTTTTTGTTGTGTGGGTTGGTGTTTTTTGGATAAAATAATAAGCATATTTGATAATTAAAACTTTTGTGTCCAAATGGTCAGCAAATGAATATTTTAAAGGAAAAATGTCAGAAGCTGTATGTCCATTCTCTTTTAAAATTTAGAATTTTGTGTAAGAAGTTAAAGCTGCCACTTTCTTTGGTATAACGCAAATGCACAGTATTTGTATATTAGGGAATTGCAGATGGACAGTGCTCTCAGATATAGGGTATGTTTTTTTTTTAATGTCTCTGTGTGGAGCTGGTAGTTGGACTTGATGATCCTTATGGGCCCCTTCCAACTCAGGATATTCTGTTTTTCTATGATCAATATCAACCATTTTAAATTATTTTTATCGAATCATAGAGAAAATAATAGAAGACACTTAACCATATTATTAAGTAATAATTTTCTGTTAAAAAAATTCCTCAAGTACTTGAACAGTCAGATCTTTTCAGTTGAAGGACTGATTTATTTATTTTTTTTTCAGTAGTTCTTCATGATTTCAGTTTTCTATATCAGAAAATTAAGTGTAAAAAAGCTCTGCTTAACTGACATGAAATTGTGTATTGTGCAAGCATTCCTAACTAGTGTCTGTCTGTCTTGCCATTAGATAATGTGCAAAATGGCCTCCATGGTGGGAAAGGACATCACGGAAAGACTTGTTCTGCCTAGGTTTTGTGAGATGTGCTGTGACTGCAGAATGTTTCATGTTCGTAAGGTACATATTATCAGCACCTCATCTGGATTATCTGTGAACGGAGTGTCATCAGTTTGGAACTTGCCTTTGTCTGAAGGACACCTTCCTGCTAGATTGCATCTGTCACATGCTTAAGTGAAAGCTATGGGGCTTCCTTGTAGTTTGTATTTCCATAGATTTTATATTTGATGCTGACTTTTTTTTCCCTGAGTACTTACCTTTATTATTTGAAACAAAGAAAGAGCTGTCCTTACGATTGTGCAGGTAACCATGAAAATGTGAACCAGCTGGAACTGATAAAGCATCAGCTACCTGAGCTCATACCTCTGTGCGTAGACATAAAGATGCTCATTAAGATGAGGCAAACTAGTATGCCATCATGAAACTTAGGTGTTGAGACTGCGTTTTGGTTTCACCTTGCTATTGGATAGCTTCTTCTCCTTTGTAATTGCTTGTATTATTTCATTTGACAGCACTTTGAACGTATTTTATTCTTCCTTTTCGCTTCAGTTTTGGGGTGGTTCTTTTGGGATTAAATCATTAGTCAAGTTTAAAAAGAGAAAGTTAAACTAAAACTCCAGAAGATCTTAAAAAGAAGAAAATATTTTAATCTTTTTTTTTTAACACTGTAGAAATAGGTAGAATGGGGAAACGGCAGATTGTGAGTTAGTGTCAAAAATTGTTCCCCTAGTTTTAAAAGCTGTTTAGTTATTTCTTTTGACTTTCTATGCTGTATTAAAGAATTGTCATAGTGGTTATTTCTTGCGTTTCATTTGCAAGGTATGTGCAGCCAACTTTGGAGATATCTGCAGTGTGGTTGGGCAGCAGGCCACTGAAGAAATGCTGGTAAGCTATCTATTAAAGGATTTTTCTTTTTAGTGCAAGTCAGTAGTGGAGTTAGATGTGGGACAGCAAAGGACAGATAAAAGAATTAGGCAACGACTACTATGTTCTCTTAGTAAGAAGAGTCTATAACAGCTGTGACTTTTCAGTTTGGCTGGTACAAGGCTTTGTTTAAGATTTATAAAATTTTGAAGACCGTTAATAAAGACTTCTTAGAATCATAGAACCCTTAGAGTTGGAAGGGAGCTTTAAAATCATCTAGTCCGACTCCATTGCAATGAACAGGGACACCACAGCTAGATCAGGTTGCCCAGGGCCTGATCCAGCCTCACCTTGAAAGTCTTCAGGCATGGGGCATCAAGCACATCACTAGGCAGCCTGTTCCAGTGCCTCACCACCCTTCCTGTAAAAGATTTTTTCCTTGTTTCTAACCTAAATCTACCCTCTTTGATCTTGAAGCTGTTTCCCTTTGTTCTGTCACCACAGACCCTACTAAGGGAGTCTGTCCTCTTCTTTCCTGTAGCTCCCCTGTAGATACTGAGACGCCTTTATCAGGTCACTGAGAGCCTTCTCTTATACAAGACACAATCTAGAGCTAAGAGACGGTTTAAATCAGCCTAAAGAAAATACTTCAGGTTGTGAAGATAGAGAATATCAGTAAATTCTGAAAGATATTAGGCAAGAAATAGACAGGAGTGTATCTTCTAACGTCTATAATGCAATGAGAAATTACAGGTACAGGTGAGTAAGAGGAGAGTAGGCTGCTAGGAGGGGCAAGTCTGATACAGTCTTTTGAAGTTATTCTTCAGATATGTGAATATTCCTTGTATGTATCTGCAGGTAACATGAGTGCCAGTGATTAGAAGGGTGGTGCTACTGAATGTGTGTTTTGTCTTGTGAACGTTCAACTGAGGTATCTGTTGAGCGTGAGGGCAGAGAATTTGATGGGGGGAAATGAGCATGGAAAAGAACTCGCTTTGAAACAAGCGCTGCCTGTTAAGACTTGCAACTTGCTGTGTTCTGAACAGTTGCCGAGGTTTTTCCAGCTCTGCTCTGATAACGTGTGGGGAGTTCGGAAAGCCTGTGCTGAATGCTTCATGGCAGTTTCTTGTGCAACGTCACAAGAAGTCCGGCGGACAAAGTTGTCAACCCTTTTTATTAATTTGATTAGTGATCCTTCGCGATGGGTAAGAAACGCTTCTTATTTCTTGAATAGCTGTTCAGTACAGTTTAGTGATTTGATTGTGATATTCTGCATACAACTTCTCCCCGTAGGTATGGATAACTTAAGTTGTTTCACGCATCTTGAGAAAGATTCTTGTTGGAATGCTTGGTTTTCCAGCAGGCAGAAGAATTTCTTTCTATTTCCACCACAACATGGAGGAAAAACTGTGCCACCAGGACCGCTTTTCTTAGCTACAGAAGTTGCTATGGCTTAACAACACTAAAGATCATCAGCAGAGCTAAAAAATTAGTTGGAATTTATTTATATTTCACAGATCCCTCCCTACTTCCTTTTTTTGACTCCAAGGTCTATGCTTTAAAGATTAAGTTTGTTATTGAGCAGGCTACTTCCAAGAGCCGGAAGTAGATCTTTTGCACAGGGGCATGAGCTCTTGGATCCTTGGAAATCATGCAAGTTGTAGTCCAGCAGATTTAATCAAATAAAAGAAATGAAGGGTGGATACGATGATTGGTGAGGCAGGAAGATTAAATAGGAGGAGAAAGGAGGAACAAATTAAAGTATAAAGAATCACAAAGGGGGCAAAAAAACGCAAAGCATGTTATCATTCAAATTCAAAACAGTGAAAAGTCTGTTCACTACCGCAAAGTTCTTTTCCTTCTAAGTCATTATCTCAACTGAACTTTCAAATTCACCCACTTCTGCTATTTAAATGCATGTGATTTTTTTGGCTGTGGAGCGTGGGCCCATCAACACAGTTACTTGTGATTTAACTGTTTTTTCCTAATGTTTTTCACTTAGCACTCTAGGCATACAACTGGTTTAATCTTCCAAGAAACTCTACTGTTACTTTCCTATGTAGACTTATGACCCTTCCTGTTGCTAACAATAGACTTATGTTTCATAAGAATTTATATTATATTTACATAATTTATTTTTCCTTGGACCTTTTCCACTAGGTCCGACAAGCTGCTTTTCAGTCTTTGGGGCCTTTCATATCAACTTTTGCTAATCCATCCAGCAGTGGTCAGTATTTTAAAGAAGAAGATGATAAAAACTCAGAGGACCATGCTTCTGCACAGGAAAACAGGTGAAGAATTTCCTCCTTGTTTTTTTCCTGTGTGAGCTGCAAGTTAAAAAAGATACCTTTCCTGCATGAACTGAGTGTTTATCTTGGAAAAATCTGTAACTTCTTGTCTTAATCCACTACCAGAATTTTCAGTTATCTATTAAAAATACTGAACTATTCAGTAGTTTAGAATATCTTCAGGTACCTTAGGATATACCTTCTATGACACAGCTTGGTAGATGAGGATACTGTCTGTCATAGAATCATATCATAGAATGGTTTGGGTTGAAAAGAACCTTTCAGATAGTCTATTTCCAACCTCCCTGCTATAGGCAGGGACACCTGCCTCTAGACCAGGTTGCTCAAAGCCCCATCCAGCCTGGCCTTGAGTGCTTCCAGGGAGGGGGCATTTACAATCCCGCTGGGCAAAACTATATGGATGGCTGTAAGATATTTGATCTTCCTAAGATTCTTGTAGAGGAGCTGTTGTTGATCATACAGTCATAGAATTGCTCAGGTTGGAAAAGACCTTAAAGATCATCGGGTCCAACTATGACCTCACCATACTACTCTAACTCTAACAACCCAACTTGATGTGTGAGGCTGCACGAGCAAGTGGTGATGTGGATTGAAAACTAACTGAACAGTGAGCCCAGGGGGTGGTGATCACTGATAGAGAGTCTTTGCTGGTGGTGAGTAACTTGTGTATCACAGGGATCGGTACTGAGACCTCTTCTACTAAACACCTTAATGGTCTGGATGAGGGGCAGAGTGCACCTTCAACAAGTTTGCAAACGACACAGATCTGATAGGAGTGACATCAAGGAGCTGTGCTGCCACATCCAGAGGGACCTTGAAAGGCTTTGGAGAAGTAGTCTCACAGGAGCCTCATGAAGTTCAGCAAGGGGAAATGCAAAGTCCTGCAGCTGCAGGAGGAAGAAGTCCAGGCACCAGTGTGTGCTGAAAACTGGTGGGCTGGAAAGCAGCTTTGCAGAAAGGACCCTGGGGTTCAACTTGGTGTCCACCAGGACTGCTTGTAGCAAAGGCTAATGGTAGCCTGGGTTGCATTAGGAGTATTGCCAGCAGATCAGGGAAGGGTCACCATGCACTGTTAAGGCCATATCTAGAGAACTGTGTTCAGTTTAGGGCAAACCAGTGTAAGAGAGAGATTGAGCAATGAGAGAAAGTACAGAAGAGGGGCAAAGGGTAATAGACTATTTCCTATAAGAAAAAGCTGAGAGCTGAAATTGTTTAGCCTAGAGATGAGGAGGTTCAGGAGGGTGTGTTATTAATGTGTATGTATAGCTGAAGGGAAGCTATAAAAATGCTGAAACCAGATTGATTTCACTGGTGCCCAGCACCAAGACACTAAGCAACGAGCACAGGCTGGAGTGTAGGAGGTTTCCTTTGAACATTAAGAAGCTCTGGGCACAGGGCCCTGTGTGGCTGTGCTTGAGGAGGGCTTTGGACCACGTGACCTCCTGGAGTCCTTTCTCTTTTCAACCAGCCTTTGATTCTGTGATTTATTTTGCTATGGTGTAAGTAAATCTACTTTGATAAATAAGAAGCTGATGGTATTTGTATGAATTTTCAAAGGCATATGTTTGTGACAAGTTTATTTTGTTTTTTAAATGGTTCATTTGCTTTGTCGCTCAACAGTGAACAAACCAGAACTGCAGAAGACATCACAACAGAGGATGAGCACAACAGATCAGAGGACCCGTTCTCACACATCGACAATGACAGTTTTGCAACAAAACTTGAAAATGCCACGGGAGATCAAAATGCAGTGTCAAGTAACTCCCAGAGGGAAAGTGATTTCCAGACTGAGTCATCCTTTCATTGCACTTTGTCTTCAGATTCTTGTGGGGGAATGGCTGATGAGAACGAGCGAAGTTCTCATTGCTGTACAGCAGGACTACGGGTGGCTGGGCACAGTTCACAGGAAACCTCTCTTTCAGAGCAGGAATTGTACAACTCTTTCCATTTCTGGAGGACTCCACTTCCTGAAATAGATATTGATTTGGAGCTTCAGCAGACTTCTGAGATAATGCTCAATAGAGAAATTCAGGAACTCACGATGCCGGTATCTCCAAACATTCCTATGGCAACAAGGAAGGAGTTGGAGGAAATGATAGAAAATTTGGAACCCCATATAGATGATCCAGACGTTAAAGGTATAGTAAAAATACTGAAGCATTTTTAGTGTCTGGAGATGTGCTTATGTTACTTTAGCAGTTTGGGCTTTAACCTTATCTTTAGAAGTCAGAGGTAGTACTTTTCTCCTCATTTTCAAATAAATCACATCTAGTAGGATTTAATTGGGAAAAGTGATGATATTAACCAAAAGGGAACTTGCATATGTGTAAAGATGTTTAAAGGCAGTATGATTCCTTCCATAAACTGAACTCACATAGCAGTATAAAATTCTGACTGCTCAGCTTGACAGTGTAATCAAATAGATGGATCCACAGTATAAGCTATCAATCAGAATATTAATTTTTAATTAGCAGAGGTATGAAACAAAACAGATAAAAGATATTTTTAAATTACCAATAAAGTGATAAATGTGGTTTTCATTTTATGAGCTATCCAATCTACTTTTAAATAGTTAATCTTATTGATTTTCCTATGAAATCTTGATTGCTGCAGTCTCACATTGTCTACTTAAGTTTGCAAAGCTTTAGTGTCAAGCTGAGAACTAATCTAAAGGGAATTGTTGAAATGAGCACATGTTTTCTGATTTTAAAAAACTCTTGAAGGTAGGAAAAGGGTTTCACAAGCATGGCCATCTGGCTGAACAGCACTTCAGAGACACCTCATGAGCTGAAATAACTCGACTGATTCACACATACGTACCAGAGATAGGTTTCCTTGGTACACATATGCTGAATAAATCCTAAGGCACATCAGACTTGAGGTTACAGCCAGAAAGTCTTGAGCTATCACTATGAAAGAACCACGTTCTTCTGAAGTTGAAGCATCCCTAGATGAAAGCATGCATCTATACAAAAAAGAAAAAGTAGGAAGGAAAAAGAAGTGGTAGTTAAGAAACATATCTTAGTTTGCATGAAGATTTATGTAGCCTATCTGCTTGTACATCCAGAATTATCTTGTTACAAGTTAGTTTATTTCATGTGTGTTCATGTCTTGTCTCGGAGTGGTTTCTTGTAGCTCTTGTGACTAGATGTCTAGAGGTACTGCTGTACAGGTGCAGCTTTAGACTAGAACATTTCAGAAGAAAACTCTTACTAGGTTGTCAACACCATGAGCTGCTGGTGTGTGCAAGTTTGGAAAAGTTTGAACTGGGGTTAGTGTGTTTCTGACCAGTTTTTGTTGTTGTGGGTGGCTTTTTATTGTAATTTGTTTGTTTGGCTTTGGTCTTAATTCATAGAATCATAGAACTGTTTGTGTTGGAAGGGACATTTAAAAGTCAAACTCCCCTGCAATGAGCAGGGACACCTACAGCTAGGTCAGAGCCCCTCCAGCCTGACACTGAGAGTCTCCAGGGATGGGGCATCCACCAGCTCCCTGGGCAACCTGTTTCGGTGCCTCGCCACCACTGTAAAAGAAAATAAAATAAAAACAAAAAAAAAAAAAACACCCCAAAACTTCTTCCTTATATCCAGTCTAAATGCCCCCTCTTTTAGTTTGAAACTGTTTCACCTTGTCCTATCACAACAAACCCTGCTGAAGAGCCTGTCCCGCTATCGGATCTGTCCGGAGTGTTCTCCAGGCTGAACAGCCACAGCTCTCTCAGCCTGTCCTCATAGGAGGGGTCCTGGCCTCATTTTTCTAGCCCTCCTCTGCATGTTGTCACTCAAGTCTACCAAATTCCTGCCACTCAGGAGTCCAAAGGGATTCCTGCTTCTGCGCTGTGCTCCTGCCTTTATTGCTGCTTTTTTCACCAAGGGCAGAAGGTGCAGTGTTCATTCAGTATGTGAATGGAGTTTGCCTCACTGCAGAGTTTCCCTCCATACATTTCTGATTTTTGTAGCAAATTGAGCAAATACCAGAGAGTTCACAGAATGAAATGAGGATGAATTAATGAAAGTGTGGTTTGGGAATAAGACTGTAGTATATGATGCTGTGTGTGTGTCAGTAACATTAAATATCCAGACAGCCTTAATTCTGTCTCTGTTGCTTGTCAGTAATAGACTGAAACTTCAGTATCCTTCTTTTCATGTGTTGGGTTTGGGAGAGTACTTTCTAAATACAGAGAATTTCTTTTGAGGGGAACCATATTGCCCTGCCTCGTTGTCAGGGTTTTTGAAAGTTTTTAATAATCCTATTGATGTTTTTATTACCTGACTGCATAGAGTAACTAGTGATGCTAATAAGGTGGTGTCCATTATGGAACAGCCAGCAGAGGTCAGTGATTGCTGTGTGCTGGTTGCTGTCAGCACCAGCCTCGGGCAGCTGAACAGGTATGGAAGTTTGGTCTGAAGTTGCACCTCTCTATCATCAGAGCAGAATCCATTTCAGATTTCAAATCCTTTCTTGAAGCCCTGGAAACTGATGAGGCTTCTAGCAAACACAGTTTTTAACAGTGGCTGGCAGCCACCACTGACCATATATATATATATTTCTTTTTTCCCATAACCTCATGGTGATCTGCTTTAACTGAATCTCACTCCCCCAAATCCTTTCCCTGAGGCTTTCTTTCCAGAACTAACCTGTTGCCAGAGTACTGCATCTGAGCAATAGGTAGTTGAACAGTCAGTAACTGAGATAAGACAGCCTGTTTGCTCGCAGACAAACTCCAGCTTGGATAGTTCTGCTGTCCGATATGCAGTGCAAGGCAATGGTATGTTAATGTTAATGTGACCTCTCCTGTCTGCTGGCCAGACATCCTGAGGTCTCACAGGCTGGGAGATGGAAACCTGCACATTCCTCTGGAGCATGCCAGCTCTTTTAAAAATCGTTGTGAAGTCTTTATTGGGGTCACTTTTTTTCTAGCTCTTTCAGTCTGCTGTCTTCAGTGACTTCAGAAGCTGCTTTTCTTTCCCCATGTACTTTATCTCTTTCTTTCTTTTTCTAGGGACATTGTCTTGAGCTTTATTTATCCCCTTCTGCTCTGCATAGGGAGTGTTCAGTTGTGTAATATCAGGTTTTCTAATTGTTATTTGGTGGGTGATGGAAGTTCACTCGCACATTACTGGGGCTAGCTGTGGTTTGTGCCAGCCACAATGTGCTTTTCCAAATGGAGACCTAATATGGAAAAAACAGCCCATATGTATTACATCAGTAGACCTCACTCCAATATAAAAAACCTGTGTTTATAGGTTAGGCTACCAGCTATGCTGACAGTTAAGTACATTGTAGATGGAACAGAAGGTAAGGAGAAGAGGAGAAGAAATTCCTCTTTGTTTTAATGTTTCATTTACTATAGCAGTCTTCAACTCTCAGTCCCTGTTGCTGGGATGTTACAGGCATGTTTCCTTAGTTACTTGTATTATTGTATCTGCTAGGGCAGCCTGTAATTTTTGCTTGCCAGCAAGAAGTGAATGTGAGGAAAACAGATCCTTCAGCAAAAAGGGAGTGTGCCACTGAGAAACATCCAGGTCTTTTAGCGAAACATCAGGGGAAACAGCAATACAGCATACAGGAGGGGTGGAAAGTTCTGATAAATTAATAAGGCCAGGTAAAAAGTGGTTTTGAACGTAAAGGTTGTGCTAGTTGTTTTAGGGTGTGGGTGCGGTACAGTTAAGCAGTTCCCTTCTGAAAAATACTTTCTGCTTGAAGCGAAAGTCAGAGGAAGAAAGAGTTGATTGGTGGATGGTTTAAGATCCTGTAAGCACTGACTTTGTCTGAACAGTGCTGTATGTGGGCCCTGTGTTTTGCAGAAAGCTGACCTTCGAACTCAAATTTTTCCTGAAGGTAGTTGTGAAAGTTGGTTAGCCAGCAGATTCCCCTCCACTCGCCCCTCTACGACCTTACTTCCCATGAACTCTGAGACCTTACTGTGTGGTGTGCAGTGGCATCATGAGAGAACATGCCCCAGCAGTGAAGGCCACTCCTCAGGACACAATTTGTGTTTCAGGATCTTCAAGCATCCACCTAGAGCTGTGCACATGTGCAGATATACACATGCGCTCTCTTTTCCTCCCATACCGAGCACTCCATCAATCTCCATTCCTCCATAGTGGCTGGATTTATTTTTTTCTTCTTAGTTAAGACCTTAAGAATTTTATTGTATTTAGATAATTCACCTTCCAATAAACAGGGGCATCTACAGCAGATCAGGTTGCTCAGAGCCCCTTCCAGCCTGACCTTGCATGTCTCCAGGAATGAGGTATCCACCACCTCTCTGGGCAGCCTGTTCTGGTGCTTCATTAACCTTGTTGCAAAAAGCTCATTCCTTCTATCCAATCTAAACCTCACAACCTCACTCGCTTCAGTTTGAAACCATTTCCTCTTGTCCTGTCACAACGGATAAGACAAGGCCCTTGGCAACAGGAGCTGTGGAGAAACAGGAAGGCAATGGTGATCAGTGAAGTCTGTGGGAGTTTGGCATTTGAAATGATCTTTGAAATGATCACCCATTTTGCTTATTTTTAAAGAGTGGGTTTGTTTGTTTGTTTGTTTTTGGAGTAATTTACCAACCTCCTTGATCTTGCTAATCTTCATGGGCTCTGAAGTGCTGAGATTTATCGTCACTGAAATGACATTTGAACAGTAAAGTCATAGCAAGCTTTTGTTAATCTTAGGAATTGTACTGTCAAATTCCTGACACTGTACTGGGATCATGGATGTAAAATGCTATGTTAGAAAAGAGTTTTGTTCTTTTGGTGGCTTCTTATGAGCGGTTTTGTTTTGAAGTTTCTGTTGTATGGTGAGTTTTTCCTGTTGAGGTGAATTCTAGTAGTTTTACAGTAAGAAAATCTTGCGGTTATCTTAGACATTTTACACAGGTACGGACTATATTGAAAAGAATTGCCTTCTACTTATCAGACCTCATTCAGAAACCAGGGACCTCTGTGTGTTTTTGCTAGCTCAGATTGCATCAAGTTACAGTTTTGTTTCTTGTAATGGATACATAGCGCAGAAGGGAGAACTCCTGTCTATACCAACCAGTCCAGTTTTCTTTGTCTAATTCTTATTGCTAGCTATCCAGCATTCAGATTCTGTAACTTGGTATGGCAAACTGAGATTGAATACAGATATATGGTTTGCTGTTGGATTTCAAAATGGGCATGGTGTTTAAATAACCTTGGAAAAGCCATTTCTGTATGATGAGCATGGCTTCTGGGTAGCTGGGTATATTTAATGGGTCAGGAGATGGAGGAAAGAAGGCAGGCTACATTGGGCAGCACTGAACGCTGGGCTGCTTGCAGGTAAGGTTGATCACGATACCAGTCTGCTTAGGTCAAGCTGTACCCAGCCAACATTGCTCAGCAAGAGGTTTGGGTTTTTTAACTGGCAGATTCCCTTCCACTCTTCCCTCTAAGACCTTACTTCCCATGAACTCTGAGGCATTACCGTGTGGTTCTTCAGCTGTTCCTCAATTAAACCAACATCTGACAGTTAACTGGCCATGCTAGGTTTATTGCAGTTCAGTCTCTCATCCCTTTCTCTTTCGTATGCTGCAGCACAAGTGGAGGTGTTGTCTGCTGCACTCAGAGCATCCAGTTTGAATCCTCAGGAAGAGACAGTGGCCAGCATTAGCAAGGGAACAGACTCTCAGACTGAGCTAACCAGCAGTGACCAACAAAATTTTCAGCCCATACTGAGTGATATTGTGCCTTTAATTGGTGACACTGTTGAGGTAAGAAGTTTTGTGCTCTTTTTTTTTTTTTTTTTTTTTCTTCCTGATACTGATTTCCGTGCTCCAGTAACAGAGCTGTATTTTGTTTTTGTGCAGTAATTGCAGTTAAATGCTTCCTACTTTGGCTAGCATGATGCTTGGTTTTGTTGGCTGGTATTGAAACCCAAGCTACTAAAATAAAACGAGTTTGTTGGGGTATTTTTAGTTTTGCTTGTTGTTTTATCTAAGCTGTTGGACTGTGAAGCCCAAAAGCATTCAGGGAGTGGAGGAATGTGGCATTTATTTGGATACTGCTGCTTATGCTTATACACAATCCTAACGGAGCATTACAAGTGTGTTTTGATTTCTTAGAACAAAAATCAACCTGCCACCAACTCCTGATGTTGTGCTTTATTTGTTTCCTAACTGTAGCATCAGTTGTAGTGACTTTTTTTGGTGCTAACTTACAAAATGATAGAGCAAATGAATCCTCTGTCCTTCTAATTTTGGGGGATAATGAGAGTTGTGTTACCTAGGGGTAAGTTTTATTTCTGTATGGAATGTGGTGCTGACAGAAAGCTCATGGCATTTTTTATAAAGTTGTTTATATGTGTTTCAATTTTACTCTCCAAAAGGATGCTCTTAATCTGTCAGTGCCTTGTTTGTTACTGGCACCAAATCAAGGACTCATTTTACCAGTGCAAGGATATCAAAGAGGTGACCTAGAATTTGGGAATCGAGCTGTGATGTGTTAAGCAAAGGGTCTGTTGCTTGTAGCAGCAAAGAGAGCTCTGATTTTTTTGCAGGTGGTTGGTTTTAATTATTTTGATTTTTGTAGCTAAAAGTCAATATGGGAGTAGAAGCTTTAGAAAAATCAGGGTACTGTAATCTGCCTTTGAAAGCAGCTGTCACAGTTTTTCACACAAAGCAAAATCAAAGTTTGCTTGTCCTTCTGCAGCTGGGTGGGTTTCTGAAAGGGTTAATGCTACGTGTCAAAGGGGTTTCTTTTTTTTTTTTTATTTAAAAATAGGCAAAAAGACATGATAAGGGAGAACAGGTGAGTCTTTGGTACATAGGTACAGCCTGTTTGGTGAGTGTGAGATGCCCTGTTCTGTTTTTCCTCAGGAGCAACCATTCTGCTTTCCTTTAGGTTGCATACCCTCTGTAAGGCTCAATAAACAAATGTAAGCTTTAAGAAATCCTTCAACTCATTTTCACAGTGGATGAGTGTGAGAATTCCCTCTTTTTGGTTGGAAGGAGGAGGAGGAAAAGAAACAGAAAGGAAACTGAAATAAAATTTGCCCATCTTTGCCTGGCACAAGAGAGAAGTGGGAGTGGTGCCAGGAGGAGATGGGCTCAAATCTGACCTTCTAGACTGGCCCCTGCTCTGTTAGGAGGCACCACCAGCAATGCTCATCCCGTTGTATTTGGAGAACTCCAGTGGTGTGACCCACATGTTACTTACATTTTCCTTAATGCAGTCTCAAAAGTATTCCCCTCCTGTGATTTTCATTCCATAAGAACCAAAATGGAGCAAACTAAGAGAAGCTTTTGTTTAAAATTTAAAGCAGAAACGTTCATCTAATACACCTTTTGATTTCAGGCTGTAGCAAAATTGTATTTGATATTAAGACGTGTATTCCTTTAATCTCAGGAAAGGCCCTGAGGAGAGGGCAGCACTTCCTGGTGTTGATGTTTTTGTTCAATCTGTGCATGTGTTTTGTGCAACTTCTTTCTTTTTCTGTTTTTATTTTTAAATAGAATATGGATTCCACGCTTCACTATATTCATAACGACTCAGATTTGAGCACCAATAGTAGTTTCAGCCCTGAAGAAGAAAGAAAATCCAAAGTACAGGTAAATGAGAGTTCTGCTCTTCTTACCTGTGTCAGAAATACAGAGAGCTGTTGGAGAGGGTCCAGAGGAGAGCCACAAAGATGATCAGGGGACTGGAGCACCTCTCCTATGAGGACAGGTTGAGGGAGCTGGGCTTATTCAGCCTGGAGAAAAGAAGGCTGCGGGGTGACCTCACTGCAGTACCTAGAGGGAGCCTACAAACAGGAAGGGAGTCAACTCTTTGGAAGGGTAGATAACAGCAGCATAAGGGGAAGTGGTTTTAAGTTGAGGGAGGGAAGATTTAGGTTGGGTGTCAGAGGGAAGTTCTTTACAGAGAGAGTGGTGAGGTGCTGGAACAGGCTGCCCAGAGAGGTTGTGGATGCCCCATCCGTGGAGGTGTTCAAGGCCAGGTTGGATGGGGCCCTGGGCAGCCTGGTCTGATATTAAATGGGGAGGTTGGAGGCCCTGCATGTGGCAGGGGGTTGGAGATTCATGATCCTTGAGGTCCCTTTTAACCCAGGGCATTCTGTGATTCTGTCAGATAAATGGCAGTTTTGTCTAAATATAGAGATTGCTTTCATGCTGTCAGTTTCATGCACACTGTTTCATTCAGTCACTTACAATGTAATCAAATTTCTTTAAAATATGACAAACCTCTAAAACAACTAATTTTAAAATGTTCAATGTTTCCAGAGATAATGGCTTAACTTGGCATTTGCTTCTGTTTTAATTAAATATAAGAGATGACAGTGATGTGAGAACAACGCTCATAGATTTTCAGGTTCAAGTTGAATTTTCTATGGAAACTAGTCTGTAATGGCAGTAAGGTTATTGAGGAAACTGGATTTTTTAAATGTTTTGACTGGAACCACCTCCACCCCACGACAGCTTTTAAAAGAAAAAGTGTAAAAGCCATTAAACTCAAGCTGTTTCTGTCATTCCTTTCCTAAAGAAAAAGAATTTGTATTGTTTCTTAGTTCAGTATAATGCATGCATCCCTGCAGAACCACGATTGTGTGAGTGGAACCCTTTTATGGCTTCTGTGAGCTGAGCTGTTCAACAGCTGTTGATATGCTAGGGAGGCATTCTGATATGCCCCATTGGGCAGAATGGGTGCCTGAGATGAAATGGTAACAGCTGGAGCAAAGTGTTGAAGTCAACACAAAGAGGTGTTCGCCAAAGTTTAATTTCTCAGTGGGGGGAGAAAAATTGTCTTCACCAGAGATCTTTTGGTCTCTGGAAAAGCCTTCTCCGTTGTGATGACTACTCGGGGAGGCAGCACTGAACCGCCTGTACTCTGCCTCCACTTCTCTCCAACCACAGCATGTTCATTTGGCTCTCTGCTCTCCCTTCCCCCAGAAGACAAGATGTTGAGAAGAACAGGAAAACCATTTTTGAAGCAAGTCTTGTAATTTGCTCTTTTGCTCATTTTATGGATGAGTTAAAACAGGCGATTTGCACAGCCTGTGAGGCTGAATGTTTGTGAGAAAGGTAGTCTGTTCAATCTCCTGCTTTGCTTAAGTAGACACTGATCCACCTGCTGCTCATCTGCTGTAGTGGTCGGTGTTTTCTGACAGCCCCCACACGTGTTGTCATTTCTTTGGAACTTCTTGGTGAAACTGTATGAAATGTAAAACTTTTGTATTCTTACTGCAAGATTTCATTAAATAATGACCTATAGTTGTGGAAAAAATGATGTTCTCACAGTTTTCCTTGGAGTTTTTATAAATTTTATGAAGATCTGTTGAAAATAAATACCCTTTTCTTGCTGTAGGACGTTGTACCTCAAGCCTTGCTAGATCAGTATTTATCAATGACTGATCCATCTCGCGCACAAACTGTTGATACCGAGATTGCCAAACACTGTGCCTACAGCCTACCAGGTGTGGCACTCACATTAGGCAGACAGAACTGGCACTGCTTGAAGGATACCTATGAGACACTGGCATCTGACATGCAGGTAAGCTCAGGAAACTCCAAATAAAGAATAATGTGAATAATGATCATTTCTGTTGTTTGCTGGTTGTTGGGTTGCTCTGCTCTTTAAATGGAGCTCTCTGTCACTGATGCTAGCTATTCGAATAACGAGTTAAAGTATAACTGTCATGTCAGGTGAAGCTGGGAGTGTGTGGTTCTCAAGCAATAAGAAAGTGGGCTGTTGGACACAGTGCATTTGTGGAGATGGATCTTCAGTAGGAATGTGAGGAAAGGTGTCTGATCTCTTGAGATCTCATGGCAGTGCTTGGGATTCTCATCGGTCGAAGAATTTGGGTTGCGCTGCGGTGTGCAAGCAGACTCGTGTCCCTGCAGGCATGTCTGGAGCTCAGTGAGTCAGCCTCACGCCGCGATCTGGAGGCCTTTTGATGCTGCACTCAGTCAGTCATAAGGGGATAACATCACTATCGCAGTACAGCATTGCTGTTTTTAAAACAAACCCTGGAAATAGCAGCGTCTTCCTTGTTGCTAGGTGGTAGGGAGGTGGTTCTGTGCATTTCACTGTTGGTTTGCAATTGTTTCCCAGTCCTTCCTTTCTTCCTTTTTTGGAGATGCTCACTTTTTTTGAGCATTCTCAGACTGCTTCACCTCTCTTGAACTTGCTGCTTGCTATGTCAGTGCTGCAATTCTTAGTGGTGCATACTGAGTAATTTTATACACAGCCATTGCTCATATTTTCCAAACTGTTGTGCAGCCTTTAAAAACAAGTGGCTAATAAATTTAAAACATGCATAAAAATACATTACCCTGTCTTCAACGCTGTTCAAAGTTTCATTGCCATTCTAATCCAAATTAAGACTGAATCACCAAAGTAGGGTGGGAAAAAAACCAGTACCCATACTCACTGGAAGGTGCTAAAGAAGAGATGCTGTTGAGCTTTTAAAAGCACGCAGTGTGAATAGTTACTTGATTTTGGTTAAGTAAAAGCTCCACTGATCCTTGGACTTCTAGGAGCTCTCCATGGGTGAATCTTTACTTATTAGGGAAGTTGTAAGGGGTTGGAACTTGATGATCCTTGAGGGTCCTTTCCAATCCAAGCCACTCTATGATACTGAAAGATGCCAGCTGAAGTACTGTGGGATGTCTTTCATGTTCTGTTTTACAAGTTTTGAGTGAAAGAACAGTTGTATGGGACTGATTTAAACAAAAGGATTTGTAACTGAGCTCCTGAATCTTCAGGTGGAAGGAATGACACCTCATCATTTGTCTGGGATTTGTAAGTGTCGTCGTTCTCTGGAGAGCCAGCCAATATATTGACCACCAGGTTAAAATAGAGCACTTCATCTGATCCATCAGTCAGATTTATTCTTTTATTTGTCAACTTCTTTCAGTGGAAAGTTCGGCGGACACTGGCATTTTCCATACATGAACTTGCTGTCATCCTTGGAGACCAACTTACAGCTGGGGATTTAGTTCCTGTCTTCAATGGCTTCTTAAAAGACCTGGACGAAGTCAGGATAGGCGTGCTTAAACATTTGCATGACTTTCTAAAGGTATGTCTGTGTTCATTTTTGGCCCAGTGAGACCACGCATTTTTGCTTTATTTCTTTGTGTGCTTATTTAACATAGCAGCAGTATAATCCTTTATGGGCGTATGGAAAGAATATTGCGTTTCATCATGCCCCCTGGGACTTTATTGATGTAAGCATAATAGAGTTTAGCCCAGCAAAGCATCGTTATTGCTAAAGGTGAATTTCTAAAAATGAAATTAAGTGTTCAGTCAATTGTACTTTGCAGCTCTTGTTCTGCCTCTGGATGTTTGTAACCTATATTTCTTCCTATAAATTTGTATTCATTTTTACAGCTGCTTCATCTGGACAAAAGAAGAGAATATCTTTATCAGCTCCAGGAATTCTTAGTGACTGATAACAGCAGGAACTGGCGTTTCCGTGCAGAGCTGGCTGAGTATGTGGTGCTTGTATTCTGGGTGCTTGTTGTGGGTATCTAAAAATGTCAAAATTATAAAAGCCAGTGTCTTAAAGTGTCATTCTTCATCCAGTTAGAATTAATGGACTGTCTTTATCTTCAACTTGTCTCCCTTGCATAAAAATTCCCTGTAGTTGTATATCATTTACAGTAGTTTGAAGCTGAATGTCTTTTCATCACTGTGTTGAAAACACTGGTGTTTCTTTTAAAAAAAAAAAAAAGGGGCCAGATTTGGTCATAGGAGTGTTCTAGTAATTCATATTGGTGAGTCTGAGCTCATGACCATGAAACCAAGATCTAGAGCAAGCAAGCAGCAGGAGTACTGGACCATGTAAGATGACTTTGGCTTCTTCATGGAATTGGTAGATTCTATGGGATCCTATGGGAGGCAGCTCCAAAAGGCCAAGTTGCTCAGGAAAGCAGGTATTTTTAAAACAGCATCTTCCAAATGAAGGACAGGTCTGTCTCGGTGCTCAGAAGAGCAAGATTTATTGAGAGCTCTGCTTGGCTAAGAAGTGAACTCAGGACTGAGCCTGAATGCAGAACGATTATAGAAGAGGTAAAGACAGGGTGTCAAGTGCAGGGTGCACAGAAGGTGTTTGGAAACATTACTCAGGCATGCAGGATTGTATTAGGAAAGCCAAAACTGAACTGGAGCTGAAATTTGTGTGCTATCAAGGGCAACAAGAGTTTCTACTGCTACATGAGCATGAACAAACAAGGAATACACAGAGCTGTTGCTGAAGAAGGTGGATGATTTTGTGACGAAAGCAGTCGGTGTATTGAGGGAACAGATTAACCTCCTCGTATGGTCAGCACTCACTAGATCTCATCTGAAGTAATGTACATTTTTAGGGGGCCACCAGTACAGGAAAGATGCTGATAAACTGGAACAAGTTCAACAGAGGAGACCCCAGGATGATCAGGGCTGCAGCACTTGCCATGTGAGAAGAGACTGTGGGACTGTGGCTTGTTCAGCCTGGATATAAGATGAATTTGGGGACACTAAGAGTAGCCTGGAACCCTATGGGGAGATTATAGAGTAAACAAAGCTGGACTCTGCACAGTGGTGTGTGATGGGAGGATAAGAAACAGTAGATTTAAAGTGAAATGAGAGATTCAGACTGGAATTAAGGGAAAAAATTTCACTCCAAGGACAGTCAGGCAAGGGTGCAGGCATCCAGGGAGGCTGTGCAGGCTCCATTCCTGGTGATTCTCAAGACCTGAGCAGGCAGATCTGTGTCACAGCTGACCCTGCTTGCGCAGGCATCTGGGCTAGAGTCCTCTTGAGGTTTTCTACAGGTCACTTATGTGTTGCTGCTGCTATGGCAGTGTTCAGTTGGCTGCTTGTAGCATGACATGACCCCTCTTTGGCACGCTTTTTACCATTCGTACTTGTATCTGCAACCTGCTCAAATCTTTATCAACTTGATGCACACTGGAGAAAACAGACAAGTTCTCTGTCTGCCCAGCGTGCTCTGAAGCAGAGTTTGATTAAGAAGGCTACTTATTTTGATAGGTATCCTCGATCACTGAAGTCACTAGGGTTGGTCTGTAGCTCTGCCCATTGTCTGTGCAGGGTGCTAGAATGCCTGTGCACACTGCTGTCATCCACAGTGGTGCTGCGTGGATGTTGTGGCCCATATTTGGATCCCTGTCTTGGAAGTGCAACTTCAGATCCCTCGCCTCTTCCCTAGACTTCCATTTGTTGAGCTCATTCAGCATTTCACTATTAGGGTGAACAAATGACAATTTTAAAATTTGCAGGTGACCCCCGGTGAAGCTGACTGTGTTGAAGAATAGAAGGTTTTACTTCTGAGTCACTTTATTATGGCTCTATTGTATTATGTATTATGTGGCATAGAATGGCCTGGGTTGAAAAGGACCACAACAATCATCTGGTTTCAATCCCCCTGTTTTGTGCAGGGTCGCCAACCAGCAGACCAGGCTGCCCAGAGCCACATCCAGCCTGGCCTTGAATGCCTCCAGGCATGGGGCATCCACAGCCTCCTTGGGCAACCTGTTCCAGTGCGTCACCACCCTGGCAAGTGTAATCAGTACAAGCAATCGATACCTTTCTTACTATTCTAATACCCTCTTTCGTTTTTCTTCCATCTTGTAGGCAGCTGATCTTACTTCTAGATCTGTACAGTGCCAGAGACATCTATGACTACTTGCGACCTATCGCTTTCAGCCTCTGTGCAGACAAAGTGTCTTCTGTCCGCTGGATTTCTTACAAGCTGGTAAAGCAATCTAAGTCAGTTCAGGATATCAGACTCCTCAGGGTTGGTGGTCAGAAATAATTTTTATATTTTTTATCTCTGTATTCTTCTAGGTTAGTGAAATGGTAAAAAAGCTGTACATGGCCTCAACGTCAACGTTTGTGGTAGACCTCATGAATGAACTTGTTGAAAAGTTCTGTAGATGCCGCAAATGGTCTGGCCGGCAAACTTTTGTCTTTATCTGCCAGGTGAAATGTCTTTGTTATTGTTTGTTTAAAATTATTATTACTACTACTATCATTTTGATAGGTAGAATTAAGGGGGAGTAAGCAGCTGGAAGTATTTAAGTGTCTATTGATGTTGATTGGTTGTTTGAGATTCTGTTGCCAGGGGAATAGTTTTTATGGCCGCATCCTTCAGTGTTGCTCCATGCAGGGGCTTACATGCATCTCTAGCTTAGCTTAAGTCAGTTTGAATATCAAACAAACACTGAATAAAAGGATCCTTGAATTGGGACTCCTCCTTGCTCAGCGTGAATTGGGATCTTCTTAATATGATGCAGCAGCCTGGCACTTTGGGATAATCACTGAGAAATGAAGTTCTCAGAGTTGCCTGCACTTCCTTAGCCAGCTAGTGCAAGTTGGTTGAGAACAATGTATTCTCAGCAAAATATGCAGAAGGAAATCATAGAATGGCCTGGGTTGAAAAGAACCACAATGATCACGTAGTTTCAACCCCCTGCTGTGTGCAGGGTCACCAACCACCAGACCAGGCTGCCCAGAGTCACATCCAGCCTGGCCTTGAATGCCTCCAGGGATGGGGCATCCACAGCCTCCTTGGGCAACCTGTTCCAGTGCGTCACCACCCTCTGTGTGAAAAACTTCCTCCTAATATCCAACCTAAACCTCCCGTCTCAGTTTAAAACCAATCTCCCATGTCCTATCACTATCCACCCATGTAAACAGTTGTTCCCCTTCCTGTTTATACGCTCCCTTCAAAAATCGGAAGGAAATGGTCAAATCTGGGGCTGTAGCAGAGGTGCTGACTGTGAGTCAGTGTGACTGTTACTTAAACAGGACAGTTCTTTGAAGCATTTGGAGGAATGTGAGATTCGAGCTTATTTAGAGACGCGTTGGGATAAGCGGATGTTGATTGTGATGAACCATCCTCACCTGAATATGGTGCCTAGTTCCAACAAAGACAGAATCATTCTTAAAAAATCAAGGGGAAAGTCTTTCGCTTTTTTCCCCTGATTTCAAATGTTAGTGTTTGAAAATAAAAAATAAGAAATTGAGACTTCATACAAAATAAAAGGGGCTTCCAGCTAAGCGTGAGTTTTCTCAGCCCTAATCTAGTTCATTGTGTGTGACTGTGCTAGAAAATATTGCATCATATTGTAAAACATAGTGACTGCTGCACATTGTATTCATGCTAGAAAGGTTATGAGATCTGTCAGCTCTGATTATGTATTGGGATTTTGTCTTCACTGTGCTGAAATGTAATGAAATTGCATCTGTCTCCTTGCCAGACTATCAGTGAAGACGACTGCCTGCCCATGGACCAGTTTGCTGTGCATCTGTTGCCACACTTACTACACTTGGCATCTGACAGGGTTCCAAACGTTCGAGTCCTGCTTGCAAAAACATTAAAGCAAACACTCTTAGAGAAAGGTTAGTGGTCAGAAGTAGTTGCAGTGGGCTGACTGCATGTCTTTTTGTCCCTCTGCTTTCCTATAGCCAGCTGGGAAAGATGAAACAGCACGAGATGTGGGTCACAGTTGCCTTTCCAGTCTCCTTGGGGTGGGGCGTTACCTTAACTGAGATAAACCTTAAACCTCATTGTGTCATCAGAGCCACAGTTCTGTAATGCTGGAAAGTATGAGGTCACGCTCATGGCTTTTCCTGCCCCATTTTTTTTGAAAGAGTTGGGTTGTAGGAGTAATTGGGGTACAGAAAGTATGCATGAGCGATGTGCAAGTGTGATTGAAGGACAAAATCCTTCAACACAAATCTAGCATCTGTTCTCTCACTGGGGTGGAAGAGATGACTGCTGTTTGTTTTTATGGTTTATGGTAGCAGTGAGAAGGAAGTTTCTCTGGTGTCTGTTCAGGGGAACTAGGATATGCTGTGTTCAAATTGTAGACTGTGCTTAGGAAGGGATCCCCAGAGCGTAGCAGGTGCCAGAAGAGGCAGCAGTGCTCACATTCCAAAGTACTGTAATGGAAAATAGCATTAGAGAGTTTGTAAACCTGCAGAGTCTGCACTTGAACTACTTCATTTCTGGCCACTTTCTTCCTCAAAATACATACACTGGCTTGAGGACTGCCATTCTATCATAGAAGACTTTTGGGAAGATGGAAGTGGTGTGACTGAAATGCAAAATGTTTAGAACAGCACAAAGGATACCCACTCAGTGAGCAGTAGGCTATCACTAGCTGTCATGTGTATGCTGGAGGCTCTGAGTAAGCCTATGCAGTTTTGTGGATCGGCTGACGTGCGGTGGTTTGTTATCCTCTGCTAACTGTGCCAAGGCTGCCCTTCTTCTTGCTGTTACAATAGTCTGAGATTTTTGTTGGCCTCAATATTTCTGTGTTCCCCTCCTGGATCGTACAACTCCATTCTGCATTGCCACTGTGTGAGCCCGTCACGCAGGCAGTCCCTGCCTCAGGGACACACACAGTGTGTGTGGTAGGAGTGGGGGAGAGATTATGAAAGGTAGATATAAAAAAGTAAACTCAGAAGTCCTTTGCACCTCAGATCTGAATTGCCCTTCCTATGAGCAATCTATAATTATGTGGTTTTTGTGCAACTTGTGTTGCGTAGTTTGTGAGAACTGTCGAGTACTGGGGCTTCTTCCACTCTTATTAAATATTTTCTTTATTCTGTTTGATAACTATTTGGCAAGTCTACCAGTAAGATGGAATGGCATGACTGCGGGTTTGTAATACCTTCCCTTCATCACAAATACAAGCACGCTCCTTCCAAGTCTAATGTGTGTGCTGTTTACCCCTTGTCGGCCATGGAATCTGTTCTTCTTTTATTTGATGGGCCATAGAAATCTTGTACTTTTACCAGCGCTGTTAAGGAAACTCTTGATTAGAAATACAGAATGATGTTTGTTTTGTAAATGAATGTATGGATGTGTTGGAGCGGAGCTGTGGGCCTGCTCAGACACTGCAGTCTGACCATACGTGTGCACTGTCTGTCTCCTGGATTTTGAGCCCTGTGGACTGCATGCTGAGGTTTGCCTTGAGGTGTCTGCTGCCCTTCGTTCCTCTAAGACCTCTGCGTTTTCTCTTACAGAGTATTTTCTAAATTCGGCCAACTCTCATCAAGAAGCTGTGGAGCAGACAATCATGGCGCTTCAAATGGACGACGACAGCGATGTCAAGTACTTTGCAAGCATACACCCTGCCAGTACCAAAATAGCAGATGATGCCATGAGCACTGCTTCATCAACGTACTGAAAATCTCCTGAATGTTGCTGTAATTAAAAAAACAAAGATTGAAACAAAATATCCTCGTGCTTCTAAAATGGTTGACAGAGGACAGCCTCTTTGGAAGGAGACATTTCTTGCCAGAACGAACAGGTGGATGTTATCTAAACCTGATGCCAGGGATTTAAATCAAGAAAATGTAAGCCTACTTATGTCAGCTTGACTTGAGAAAAAACACTGCTCAGAGGATTACTTTTGCCACCGAAGCCTTAAATCTTCTGTCTTCCTGAACAAATAAAACTTGAATTGGCAGATCATTTTCATTGTAGAAAGGATGTGATTTCCAGAGACCTGCGTTGTTTCTCCTGAGGAGTTAACTTAGCAAGTATTTTCTGTAGCAACTGATAGGTGAGATGGCTGGAAAGGCAAATCTGTACCGGGACGTGAGACCTCCAGTATTAGCGCTCAAGAGATTTTATCGTTCAAGGACTCGATCTGTGTGCAGCTGGGCACACCCTTAAGTGGGAATAGCTTTCATGTGTGTCAATGGGGAAGGTAAAAATTTGGATTTCTCTTAAGGGCTCAGTGCTAACACTAAACTAGAATTTGATTTTAATCCTTAAATGCAGCATATTGCTGTGCCCATTAGCAGAAAACTTTGCTGAGTACCTGTGTCCTAATTATTTTCATGCTGGTCATGACCTAAAGGAAATTTATTAGCACATATACTTTAAGTCAGGTATTTTTAACTTGATCGTGATCAGCTCTGAGGTGCAACGTTTTTCTTCATTTACTGTACATATCTGTGAGCCTCCTTGGAGCGCTGCAGTCTTTAATCATGTTGTTTAAAGCTGTTGTGATACAAGTTGTTCTCTACTTGTCCAAATAAAATTTAATAATAAGATTGAAAACAATCTTGTGACCTTTTTCAGACATTAAAAGAGTAAGTTTAAAATTCGTGTCTATTTTTTCCCCGCTTTCCCTACTCTGATGACTGCATGGGGAAAGGGGATTCTTTAAGGATTTTGTACTTTGAGATGATACATACAGCACAGTGGATGCACTTTGGTCATGCAGGTGACGTTTTGCTGGGTTATCTCTCAAGAAGCTCAGGTTTGCTTGGGCAGCCCACTGCTCTGGTGTGAAACCATGTCTTTGCCGAAGTGAATCCAAACAGCCGCCTCTGTTCAGACTTAAAACTGTAAGCCCACATTGCTCTTAAAGTGCATGCTGTCCTTTTGGCTGCTTTTACTTCCTCTCCTGTAAGATGACTGCTACAGTGTCCACTTCTTTGTCTTCCAGGGGCAGCTGCTTATGGCACCTTTTCCTCCAGCCTGCGCAACCTCAAATGTGAGAAGCGTACTTTCCTGAGGAGGTAGAGGTGGCTGTGGCAGCTTTGTCCTTGATGTATTCTGGCAGAACGTTTTCATTTATCAATTGGGTGCCCGATCCCCTGACAGGTTAAGCTCAAGGAGGTGTCTCCTTGTTTCCCCCTTGTTTTCTTGGGAAAACAAATTCTGTGGCACTTTCCTCTCTAGTAAATAGGAAGTTGCTATTTATTCCCCACCAACCCACTGTTTGACTCCTGAGTGCCACCATGGAGTTGGTTAAGAAAGAGTCACTTCTGTCTGCTTTGAAGCTTGGGTTTGTTGTGACTGGTGGTGTGGTTTGGCTGTGTTCGTTAGGCTTTTCCTGTACTTCTCGTGTGCGGCTGTTCTGCTGCCATTCTGACGTGGTGTTGCTGTAACCCAGTACAGCCAACCATCACCTCTGCTGCCTTCAGGTATTCTCCAGCGTTTAGAGGTAAGATACATCTAAGTTGGAAAAAGTGATATTGGTCTTCAGATGCTGTTTCTCTTTGCTGTGTATTTCTTCAATATTCTGGTGGAAGTCCACGCCTCTCCCTCAATAAGGATTCATGCTGCATATCTACGTTTGTTCTTTGTTGGTCAGCATTGAACAGAAAGAGAGGTAGCTCCTAAACTGTCATCTGTTAGTCTATCTTTCCCAAAAGGAGGAAGTTCTGCCACTGCCTTCAGGGGGCCAACTACCAAATTAGTATTTGCTATTTTGAACAGCATGGGGCTGTTGTACAAATTCCTGGTCTTGGGGGTAAGACCCTGTTCTCGGGAGGGCTGCAGAGTAGCCGGCAACGTTCAGCCTGACCAAAAGAGGTGTTTGCATGAGTCTGGCAGCCCTCCTGTCTGAATGCAGAGCTGGCTGTCATGTCAGCTCCCCCCATCAGTGCTTTCAGACTCTGCCTTTCAGTTCTACTAAACAGAATTTGGATCAGAAGAAATGAGAGTTTGAGGTGATGGAAATGCTGTAGGGTTTGATTGTAGGACCATTTCCAGCTGACTGAACTGCACTGTGAAGGTAAGTAAACAGTTTTTTAACCATCTCATAGCTCTCCAGTCATAACTAGTTTGCTTTAAGTGCTGTCACCTATTTCTGCTGCAGGGCAGTGATATTTCTATATGCCAGCTATTTCTAAAGGCGTAGCTGCAGGTGGTTCCAAATCCTGACTGTGAAAAGCAGAGGCTGCCAAGAGCAGGAGAGCTGCACTGTTTGACTGTCAAACGAAACTGGAGTTAGTTTTAATTATTTGAGGTTTTCCTGTAAGAATGAACCCAGCAGACTTGGTTTGAATCAAATGGCAACAAAAGCTTAAAGGAGAGTTGGGCAATTTCTGTCCTCTTGCTGTTTTGCTGTGCCTTCTTTTGATCTCTTTGTTGAGAGAGACCACTTCAAGTAAGTGAGCTTGGCAACATCTCACGGTGCTTCTGCCTCCAGCTGCTGGAGGCCGTTGTGAACAACAGCACTGCGGGCTTTTGCTTCTGATGGTGAACTGTGCTCGCTCCAGCTGCCATCTTCCCAAATGTGGGTGAGGTTGAGTTGCATGCTGAAAAATGACAACCTTGTCAAATCTTTCTGACAGATTCAGATTGGTGGGTTTTTTTCTTTTTATATTCTTGGCTTCAAACCCCAGCATCCAGCACACCTGTCTGGGCAGTAGCAGGTCCTGGTGCTACGTGGGGAGAGTAAGTATTGGCTGCGTTAGAAAAAGACATTGTACATTATGAAGCAGATAATCTCCAAACTCCTTTCAAATGGCTGTTGAATTTATTTGCTTGATAAATACAATCCTAACAAAATAAAAGTTAACCAGATTAAGAGATTTTTCTGAAGAACATTAGAAAAATCCGTGACAATTCAATAGGAATTAGTGTGAAAGAAACAACAAAAAAAAAAGTTTAAATATTGCCAGCATATATAAAATGTATGTAACGAAGGCAAGGGAGAATGCTCTGTTTAACATCTGTCATCTGACCGCTTTTTGTGTTTATAAACTTCTTTCCAAATTTTAAAAAAATACTATGCAGTTTTCTATAACATATCAAAGCATTATTTGTACAAAATCAAATCATGGCCAATGCTTCACAACAGTGCAATAGATACAGAATTATAACCACGTCCAACAGGTGCTGAAAATAAATACCCCGATTGAGAAATAAGAGCAGCTCTCTGCACCTGCCACAGGGGCTGACGGAGAGGTCGCTTGTGAAACAACGGCCCTCAGCTGCCTGCAGGGCCAAAGGTTTCGGAGGGGTGGAGGCAGGAAATAAAGCAGCCACCAGGCTGACTTACAACGCCAGCCCAAGGCTGTTGCTGGGCTCGGCGCCTCCAGCTGGTGCTGCTCCTTCAGGGAGGAACTGCAGCACTGCCTTGCTGTAGGGCAGCAGCACAGACCTGTCTCACCGTGGGTGTGACGGTGGTTTGCGAGTGAGCAGATGCATCAGCTGCACTGCCACACACCAACAGCTCTTGGTGAACGTTTCCATCATACAGAGACATAAGTAACATCTGTCAAGTTTTACATTTATTCAGTACACCTTAAAACAAAAAAAAAAGAAGTTTAAGGGCATGTCAGGTAAACGTGATACCCCACAGTCTCCCACCTTTTCAGCCAACCAAGGATAAATTTAAAGCTCCCATGTATATAATCTGCATCAGAAAGGTATCAAAGGCACAAGCAAGAAGTGACGAGGTTAATAAGCAGAAATAATGGTGAATGAGTAGAATCACGGGGCAAATAATGAGTATGTGTCGGTGTTTGCGCTCATCTGCTGGAAATGAGACCTTCAGTTCTGCTCTGATGAATGTAAATAATGGGTTTGGTTTAAAATAAAACTGTTACGGAATTATTGTAAATCACCTGAAGGAAACCAGTCTTGAAATAATCTGATAGAAGCTGGAGAACTCTTCTGGCCTCTCTGCACTCACCTGAGTGATGAGCAGAAGCCACAAGGAGTAGAGACAGCAGTCTCCAGGCTTAGCAGACAAAGTTCTTTACAGGATGCGCACAGCCAGCAACCAGTTGTGCAGTTTGACCCAAATGTCAGTTATTTGCACACGGTGGTTGATGTTACGTTACAAATACCCAAGAAGCCTGATCAAATAGGAGTTTCTTTCCTGTCTTTGCTTGGAGATGGCTTCACTTGCTGCTCCTTGCTTGCTTTTGGCTGCTCTTTGGCTGCTTTTGTCTCCAGGACCCCGTCCCTTTGCTGCTGAGAAGCAGCCCCACGCTTTTCTGCTTCCTCCTCCTCCTGTGCCTGCTGCTCTGACTTGGCTCGCTGCAACAGCCGGAGCTGCACGCGCAGCTCAATGATGGCCTCTCGCTCCTCGTGGATTGCTTGGTTCAGATGATTGTTCTTTATCTTTTAGGTAAGGAAAACACACATCAGTGCTCCTCAGCCAGGCTGTACCTTGCACACAGCACCGCTTTGCTGCTAATACAGCAATGTACCAACACAAAATGATCTGTCCCCTATGGGGGAGAGTGCCCATTAATCTTAAGGTTCAAGTTATCTTACCTCCAGCTCCTCATTCTGCCTCTGCAAATCCTCCAGGATGACCTGCAGCTCCTCCTCATCCTCACTCTCACTTTCACTCTCTGAAGAATACTCCTCTGTTTCACTCCGGCCATGCTGCTGGCGACTGGAAGAGCAATGACAAGCTGAGATCACAACACTTGCTCACATTTGCCAGGACTGGAACACATTAAGTTTGCTCACGTTCACTGAATAATCTAAAGTGGCTTTGAAAACAAAATTAGGGTTTAGTTTAACAAATCCATGATTTCCTGTGGGACTGGTTTTTTGTGGTGCAAAGGTCTAGCTCCCATTAGATCATAACTTTGTTGCTGTACTATCAGAAAATATCCCAAAAGGTAAAAAGATGCAGAGGTTTCAATAAAAGGAATCAGCTTGCAAATGTGCTGATGTGCACAGAGTGATCTTTTAAGTGTGCTTTAGTTTTGCTACTTTTCCCCAGAGTGCATGCCTGGCTGGGCAGCTGAGGCAAGCAGTCTCCCTTTTACCTTTGTATTTCAGCTATTTCTGCACGAAGGCGATCGATTTCTTCCTTCTCTGAGGCTATTTGTCTCCGCAGAAACTGCTCCATGGCCAGCAGTTCTTCTTGCTCTGTTAAAATCTCATTTTCCTGCAACAAGCAATTAGTTGACTTACAGCCTTGGCTTTATGTTCTGTGGGAACATGCACTGAGGATTACTCTAATGCTGTGCCCTGGGAGGCGGCGATGCTGTTCCCTGAACTGCTTTCAGAAGTACTTAGCGTGCCTGCTTGGCACTGAGTCAGCAAAGACTTCAGCCCAACTCTAAGTTCAAAGCCACCAATGTCTGCTCTGAATCCTCAAGGTGATGGCTGTGCTGAACAGCTGTGGGGATGATGCACCGACTTCTGGATGTGCGGCTGCCTGCTGCCTTAAATCACAGGGGAAAGCTCTGGGATAACCCACAGAAGCTAAATTCAAACCTAGGTCTTTGAAGATTTATAGTGAGAGAAAAGTGCAGGAGAAGGAAGATCAAAGCTCTTGAGGCAAGTCAAGGCAGGCACAAACGCCAAAAGAGCTGCCTTATTTCCCTTTGATCAGCAGGAAAAGAGTTAACAGTCCTAACTGTGGTCACTGCTTTCTAAGCACGTGAACAACAAAGCCTACTTGTTGCTGCACACCATCTCCTCTCTGCCTGAACAGCAGCCTGCTCAGCTTCAGGCACACTGCTACAGTCTGCATGCTTTCCCTGCTTTATTTAGTACTCAAACAAAGCCTCGGATTTTAACAGAGAGACTGAGAGGCCCATTTAAGCCCCTTATGTTTTCAATTATATTAGAAGGAATAAGTACATGCTTAGTAACCGACAGATGCAGAACACGAAAATACAGCATACAAACTGCTGTGTGCTTGCCATTTACCTGAGCAAGTAGAATATTTATAACTTCCTCATTCTCATTCATTTCTTCTTTGGAGACATCCTCCTTGGAAAGGCTGGCAATTTCTTGTGCAATCTTTGTTTCACACTCCTGCCAGAGAAAGAGGACAGTTCTGAAAAGGCCACCTGCCCCACTTCCTAGTCACTGTTATGGAGAGGTTTTTCTCAACATATTATTTTTCAAATTTAGAACCATAACTCTTGTTTTGAAAAGTTTTCAGGAAGATGCTTTTAATTTCAGCATTTGCAAAACAAAATGGCTGCGTTCATTGCTCACCCAGTGCTCTGGATCACAGCACAGTTTAAAAAATGCTGCTGGAAGTTCATTCACTTGAGCCTTCAGTCATCCCTTTTGTTGGGCCAGAACACACAGTGTTAAGCATGGAGTGGATATGAGCTCTGTCAAATGCTGTTTTAGTCAGGCACTGTTTTAAAAACAGCTGGAGGGTGAAGGTGTCGCTCCTCAGCCATTTAGGAATTAAGATGGAAAAAAGAGACATGCACTGAAAAGATTGAAGGGGTGGGGGTTGATCTAATTCCCTTGCATTCTCATCTTTTGTGAGAATGCTCAGATGTTTTGTTTTGAGTCATATGAAAAGTAAGAATTGGGATATCTGCTTCACCCACAGCATACCAGCCTGAATACAAGTGTAAGAGACTAAGCTTATGCTCCAGCAAAGGCTCAAATGATTCTTTTTTCCACTGAGCCCACAGCATTATTAAGCCATGCTACACCCACACCCCCCAATGCCTGGTTTATCTGTGTCTCTCTGTGTACCTTGGGGAATGCTTTCACAACTGTCACAGCTGTATCAAGTCATTAATGGCCCACTTTTCCCTAAAAATCTAGTTATATTCTTACATTTTCACAACTCAAGAGTACTGTAAGTAATACCAGAAATCTGCAAATTTAATTCTAGAATGTAACTTTATGTTTCTCTTTAGAATTTGCATGCTAAAAGTCACAGAGCAGAGCAGGAAAGCATAATGAAAGGCTTTGGTGGCAGCCACGCTTTCTAAATCCAACTTAAAACCCCCAGAGTACCAAAATTCCCTACCTGTCACAATCTGTGAGCATTAGAAGCCCCCAGTCAATGGTTATAGAACCATCTCACAGTCGTGGCACTTTGAACTACTGGGCCAGGCAGTAAGGCTGAATGATGCACCCCAAGAAATGGGGATGAGCAGCGAATAGCCGACAGTCATGAAACTTGGGCAAGAATCACTGCAGTTAGAAATACTCCCAGCTCATTTTCATCTACGATCTACCTTTGGGCAATAAATTGCAAGCTACTCACTTGTCTCTTGGCTTCTCTTAGCTTCCTCTTAAGAGCTGTTAAAATTCTTTGCACCTCCCAGAGTCTCTCTTCTTTGGATAAGTCTTTTATCCCCGCCTGCAAGTCTCGGTGTAAACAGTTCAGTAGGAACTCCTAGAAATATTACCAAGGCAATTAGTGTCCTTAGCGTATCAAAGCAGGGGAAAAAATACAGCACTGGCTTCATGACAAAAGGCGTGGAGTTCTGCTTTTCAAAGCAGGTGGCATCCCACAACAGGACAATTGTGACACAATTACACTCTTCTGAAAGTTTACTGCTGAATTTATTAAATCCAGGACAAAACCAAATCAAACAACTGAAGTATTCACCAACCTGTCGTCTGATTTCTTCTTTGATGCTTTCCTGTGTCTCTGGTAGTGCCGGCATGGTCGCCATATTTGACCAACGAAGAGGTTTTGTTACCTGTTTCAGGGTCACATTCCCAAAGAACTCTTGAACGTGTGTAAAAAATACGTACAGGACACGGTTGCTGATCTGAAAGGAAGGGCATGGAAGATGAGAACTCTGGTTAGGATGATTTCTTCACATAATCTGCACCTGTGAAGCACAGCATCTTTCTCCAGAAATGCAACATCCTTCCATCACTTGCAAATACACAGAATGGGTTTGGATTGGAAAGGACCTTTATGATCATCTATTTCTAACCTCCCTCCTATAGGCTGGGACACCTCCCTCTAGACCTCCCCATCCAACCTGGCCTTCAGTGCTTCCAGGGAGGGGGCACTCACAGCCTCATTGGGCAACCTGTTCCAGTGTCTCACCACCCTCACAGTGAAGAATTTCTTCCTAATATTTAGTCCAAATCTACCCTCTGCCAGTTTAAAGCCATTTCTCCTTGTCCTGTCACTATCTGCCCTTATAAAAAGTCCCTCCCCAGCTTTCCTGTAGGCTCCCTTCAGGTTCTGGAAGGCCACTATAAGGTTCACCCAGAACCTTCTCTTCTCCAGGCAAGAGAGCCCCAGCTCTCTCAGCCTGTCCTCAAAGGGGAGATGCTCCAGCTCTCTGACCATCTCTTTCTTTTTGCTCACACAAAGATGGAAGTGATAGCAACAGGTAAGCAGGAACACCAAACATACTGTGCTACAGATGGCTGCCTTCTCTCTCCTCCCAAAACTTCAGTATTTTCACCAACTTCTCTCTCAGATTTAAAACAGTTTTTAAAAAAAATTGTTTGAAAGGAGCTGCTACCATATTCCTTGCTTTAAAATGAGACAGAAGCAAATATTTATTCTGATGCTGTACCTTCCATTAAGATTTAAAAACGCGGCCTGAAAGGAGGATTAGAATTCTGTCTCTGCCTGTATTTTACTTGCTAAAATCTACTCAACAGTGAGGCGTGATTGGGCCTGCATCGTTTTACATTAATTGTTGCTTTTTGATAGAAAACAACTGGCACAGCAAAACAGCAGAGAAGAACAGCCCTTGTCCCACTAGGCCTCCACACGGACTCTTAATAAAGCATGCTTTTCTGACAGGTGGACTTTCTTCTAGACCGCCCATACCCACTGCCCTGTTTCCGGTGGCATGGACAGGACTGATTCTGAGCTGCTTTTAATACAAAGTTGTTTATTAAGGAATTAACCAGTCCAGAAACCACCAAAACCTTCCTAGAAAACACGTCAGCAATCTGACTGCAGACACCACAGCCATTATACCCAAGTCATCACAAGATCTGTTTGCAGCACAGGGTTCCGTGGCTTGATAGTGAAATTAAGCAACAAAATAGTCTTCATTAAGCCATCACTGTGTCAGAAACCCAGAAATTCTTCATTCGCTTGAATTACCAGATGAATTCAATGTTGAATAAAATAAAATCAAAAAGCCCTGTCAGCAGTCTTTGCAGTGTTTTCATAATAGCTGATATCAGACCCACACTATGCAAACTCACCTTCAGAAAAGCCTTTCCCCCCCACTTTCTGTGCAACTTATGTTCCCAAAGTATAAAGAAGAGCTTTAATTCAGCTTACCTGTGTCAGACTGTGCCTGACTCACACCTGCAAGAGAACCCCTATAAAGAAGCCTTTCTTGTGCTGACGCACTGCTCTAGCACTTGTGTGGGGCACGTACCTGGACAGTAGGGCTGAGCACTATAGAAATATTCTGGATGTTCATTTTTGTTTCCAGTTCCTTTGCGATAACGTGGTCCATGTGCACAATGAGCCAAGAAATGAGGAGATGGTTACACTCGGGCAGCTCCTTCAGCAGCCTCTGGCACTCCTGGACTTTCTCAGCTTCTGTGCTCTTTCCACAAGCATCTTCAAAGCGGGGCATTAGCTCTTTGGTAAGCAGGTTTTCAGGCAGTTCTCGTAGGTACTGTTTCAGCAAGCTGGCTACTGTGTTGGGCTCGTATTCTTCCAGGTTGGGAGATTCTTCTCGGTCATAGGCTGCTTTTAGCTCATCAACTTTTGACTTTATTCCTGAAACATTTAAATAAAGAAGACAATTCTTCAACTCTGTGTGTTATATCTGTGTGTTATATAGTTATATCTTTTTTTTTTTTTTTTTTTTTTGAGAAGCACTTATTTCTCTTCTCCTTGAAAATTAAACTAATTGAAAATACCTTTCAAAGTCTATTCATATGTGACAAAGTTAAAACTGCAACTCAGGATTAACTTGGTTAACACTGTATCTAAAAGCACTGAGCACTGCTATGAGGCCCAAACCCAGCACTGCTGTCATTCCATATCAGCTGGGCCCAGCAACTCCTTTACATCGAAGAACATGAAATAGGTGAGGAATGAGGGGGTAATGCATGTTTCAGAGAATCACAGAATGGCCTGGGTTAGAAGAGACCTCAAGGACCACCAAGTGCAACCCCCCTGCCACAGGCAGGGCCACCAACCTCCAGATCGGGTACTAGACCAAATTGCCCAGGGCTGCATCCAACCTGGTCTTGAACAACTCCAGGGACTGAGCATCCAAAGCCTCTCTGGACAGCCTGTTCCAGCACCTCCCCACTCTCTTTGTGAACAGCTTCCCACTGACACTCAATCTAAACCTTCCTGCCTTGAGCTTAAAACCATTCCTCCTTGTCCTATCACTGTCAACCCTTGTAAAAAGTTGATTCCCCTTGTTGTTTCTCTCCATTTAACTTCTCTCGAGTTACTTAATAACAGCCCTAAACCAAACAGCAAATATGGCCTTATCAACTCCAAGACTGTGCAAGAAATTCTACAAGAGCCTTCTTCTCAGAAGAGCCTCTGTGAAACCAATCCCACACAATTTAGTTTCTAGGTCTCCAGCTAGAGGAATCTCACATAGCATTTTGGTTTAAGGCAAAGTATAAATGAAGAGGTGTTCATGTCGTTATTCAGCCTTGCCAGTATTTTTTGCACAGTAGTTTTACAACTCAGTGACATTCAGATCTTTCGTAAGTCAGAAAAGTTTCTTTCTTAAAGCTCAAATACCCATTTGACTTTCTCTGACTTACTGTACCTGGCTCTGGTACAATGAACAAAGCTGGGTGCACCCAGCCCACAGTAAATGCCAGCTAAAATGTGCTCTATTTCATGTCCAGATATGTTACTCATCACAAGTGCTGTACACTGCTAGGCCACTGCCTTTCAGAGCTCTCAATTTAAGTACTCTTGCACACACCAGAGGGTGCTATTGCACTGGAGAACACCTGGACATCACATAAACATGTAATCCTGTATAAACATCAAGAACACCGTATGGAAAACAAACCTTCCGTGAACATTTCCAAACGCAGCATACCCTGAAAAAAAAGTACTGCCAGAATGATCCCCACAGATGAGAGAAAGAAACTGCTGAGCATCCCTACCAAGTACCATGCAGATCATCAGCATAAGGACAGCTTAATGAAGCCTTTAGCAATTGTCTGATTACTGCTTTGCAGCACTGGTAGTAACTTGTCCCAGGTGCTTTCCCCCAGGTTCCTTTTCTCACTTTTTGTTTTTGCTCCCTTAAATGTGCACGCTGAAGTCCTTGCTTGGTTTTCACTGCACAGAGTTCACAAAAGGACTGCTTTGTTTAACACGACTACAGACCACGCTGCTTTATGTAAGTAGGTGTTACACAACTACTGTGGTTAATTACCCTGCTGTGGCTAAGCTTAAATGTGAAACTTGCATTTTCTGCTTATTAGTGACTTTGCCCAGACAAAAGAAGCTTTTAAGAAGAAAAATATACACAGGAAAAAGCAACAGTGAGAAGCTTAAGTCACAAAATGGTTATTTCTCATCTTTGCTTTTGCCATCAAGTAGCACAGCATTTCTCATGCAGAAGTAATAAAAATAAAAAAAATACAAGCTTGCCAATGCAGCGCATTTTATTCATACTTACCATCATCCCATCACAACAGGTCAATTTAAAGATATTTTTACTGCCTTTAAGCAGTACCATGACACGAGCAACTTTTCTGGTATTTTAGGGTTTGCTTAGCTTTAGCCACCTGATTATCTTTTCAATAATTAAAATCAAAGCAGCTTTAAATGGCATCTCTAGGTGTTTAAAGTGGTAAAACAAGAAGACAACCGCAAACTGAAGAACCCGTACATCAGCACACTCAGAATACCTGAAACTCTGTAGATGCCTTCACACTTCATGCCATACTTCTCTACGT
This sequence comes from Lagopus leucura, assembly GCF_019238085.1. Classification (NCBI taxonomy): domain Eukaryota; kingdom Metazoa; phylum Chordata; class Aves; order Galliformes; family Phasianidae; genus Lagopus; species Lagopus leucura. The sequence continues at coordinate 41,446,596 of NW_024962263.1, forward strand.
AATCTATACATTCACGGAAAACTGCAGGCAGGCGGATGCCATCATACATCATGGTCCTGTCTACTGCGTCAGACAACGGAATGCCAAACACAGGTCTGTGACTTGGAACATCCACTTGAGGTATCTCTGGCTCTTGAATTGGCTTTTTCTTTTTCTTCTTCTCTTTCCACTGTTTTACAACATCTGCTGCAGTTAAGTCTTTCGATTTCTTCTCTTTGTGTTTGTCTTCCTTATGCTTGTCTTCCTTGTGTTTTTCATCTTTGGGTTTCTCTTTTATTTTAAAATCCTTTTCCTTTTTTTTGGAAAAGCTGGGTTTCTTGAAGACATGTATTCCCTTGGACCGCTTCAACTTGGAAGGACTTTCAGCTTCATCGCCAGAACTGTCCTCTTGGAAGGCAGCATAACCTTCCGCTAGGAGGCAAAGGAGGGAAAGGCAAGAGGACAACTGTAAGTTGGTTTGCTTTGTGGATATCCAGCTAGGAGAGAAAAAGTAATATCTAAGGAGGAGAGAGAAGTTACAGGTAAAAACACAGTGTCTGCCTCACTCCTCCAAAGGCTTCTCGTAGTTGTTACACAAAGAAGTGGTCAAAGACTAAATTGAGATTGGAAGTCACATCAAAGATAAGCCACACTGCTCCTGCATGATCTAAACAATTCATGCTTTACATACTTACTCATAATTGCAATGTCCATCTTATGTGCTAGTTTCCCATTTAATAGTCAAGGAAATGCAAAAGAAAAAGAACCGTCTCGCAACTTCTCTATGTTCCTGCAATCAACAGTATAAGAGTCGTTAAGGATCATCTACTACATACATATAAGCCTAAAAACCCTTCTAATGAAGAACAAACACAACTTCAGTCACTGAACTCTCCGACCCCATTCCAAAATGTTATGAATTTTAAGACAAGCATGAAATTAGTCAAGTTACAGTCTGAAACAAAATGCCAAAAAAAAAAAAAAAAAAGTCCAAGCAAACTTACTTTTCCATTGGAAGAACAAAACAACTCCAGTAACACTACCACTGTACCTGTCAGTGAAGTTGTATTTTTGTCTTAAAAACTGTACGTGAGATCTCCAAATGAGTCCGTGGCACAGCACACCGTTTCAGCACCAAAACACCAAATGTCCTTTAAAGCATCTGCACCAGCATTTTCATTAACTACGCCTCCGCAGCTGGCCCTGCCTATCCTTCAGGCAACAACAACGAGGTGGATTACAAAAGAACAGCCAAACAACAAAAAACTCCATTAACTAAACAAAAAACCCCCAACCAAAACCAACAACATAGAAACCAATGCAACTTCCAAGTCAATTCATTGCGATTTTACACGCAGTGTGCCCCAAAGAAAGCAAGTCTGAAACTTGTTCAACAAAGAAGGCATTTCACCTGCATGTCACCTGCATGGCCTACGTCCCCCAGTGCAGTGGAAAATAAGCTCTTTGCCTCAGTGTTATACAGATGTCTTGACACTCTTCCATCACCTGTAGACAGTGCCTCTGCCTGAATGAAGCACAGTGACAGCCAAGTGCTGTTTCTAACTGAACAGACCTAGTTGGTGGAAAATTACACCCTTCCTTAAGTGATGTGAGAAAGCCTAATGGAAAGATGAGAGGTTGTATGTCTGCAGGCGAGACACTTTGTGCGAAACAACCTTTATTCACCTGTTCCAAAAGCTGCAGCTAGTTTACCAGCAGAATTTCAGCACATCCAAAGAGCTCTCTGTATTTTGAAGCCTTCTTATATGCTTTGTAAGCAGCATTTAATAGAGAAAAACATGAAATGTATTAAAACGTGGGACTACAATCAAATAACTACAATCACTTGACCAGCTTTCCCATCCTGGACTCTTTCCTAGGACAACCAAACACATGTTCCATGGAAGAAAGGAGAAAGACCTACTGGAGAATGAACAGCAACCAGGTCTTGACCTCCCCATATCACTATATCACTGCTCACTCTTCTTGTAAACTAGAAATGAAAATGGGTAGGGAAATCTGCAATGCATGAGCTAAGGATTCAGTTCTGGGATAAGGACAGCACTGATGTATCAGGTGCAGGACAAAGCAGTACACCTCACCACCACTTCCTGTCAGAACGAGATGGGGCTGGCACAGATTTAAGATGGGGTTCCCAGATGTCACCCCTAAGCAGAAATCTAAATCTTCACCAAAGGGAGCCCGGAACAATCTGTCCTCAACACCTCCACCTGGGTAGCTGTAACAGTGCCCCATCTAACAAAGTGGGGTTCTTCCCAACACACGCACCATGCCCAGTGTCAGCACACACAGTGCCAGTCAGTACAAGGAGCCTGCACTTGGAGGCTGATTCCAGCAATAAGCAAAGCACCACACTGCAACACTCAATGCTGCAAAACAAATTCTTAATGCTCTTCAAGTCCTTCAGTAACACCAGTAACAGCACGTTACTGAAACTGGTATTTCTTGACTTCATGAGAAGACATGAAGCAGCAAGTCACATACAAAACCAGCCTACTTTGTCTCAGCAACGTAAGTTTATAAATGCATACTAATGAGAGATTCACAGAGAATCTCTCACCCATACCACAAGGGAGTTTCTATGTCTTCCAGAGTAGGCTAATTTTATTTAGAAGTAACCTTACTTCTGGTAATAATATTACAGCACCTCTTTCACCAGAGACACAATATATTGAAATACAACCCAAATTTATACAGAAGAAAAATAATTGAAAGCATGTGATAAATCAGGTAATTTTAAATGTAGAACGTTACATTACATCACAGAATATCCCAACTCGGAAGGGACATAAGGATTGAGCACAACTTCCACAAAGGACCACAAAGGACCACCCAGAATTGTTCTCCAAACACTCCTTGAACTCCAGCACTCGGGGCCGTGCCCACAGCCCTGTGCAGCCCGTTCCATGCCCACCGCCCTGTGCTGCAGCCCCTGTCCCTCACCCCCAGCCGCCCTCCCCTCACACAGCTCCATGCCGTTCCCTCAGGCCCTGTCTCTGTCACACACAGCAGAGCTCAGCGCTGCCCTCCACTCCCTGTGAGGAGCTGCAGCCACCATCAGGCCTCCCTTCAGCTCCTCTGCTCTGTGCCGAGCAAATACAGGGACCTAAACTTGCATGGCGCACTCTAGACCCTTCGCTGTTACTGTAGCCCTCCTCTGGATGCCCTTGAATGGTTTGATGCCCTTTTTATACAGTGGGGCCAAACCTGCAGCCAGTGCTGGAGGTGAGGTGGCACAGCACAGAGCACACAACCCGTTGCCCGGTGGCAGTGCTGGGCCTGGTGCAGCCCAGGCTGTGGGTGGCCCTTCTGGCAGCCAGGGCACACTGCTGGCTCAGGTCTGAGATGCTGTCAGCCATAACCCCAGATCCCTTTCTGTGGGGCTGCCCTCCTGCCTCTTGTCCACAGGCTGTACATCTATCCAGGGTGGCCCCATCCCATGTGCAGCATTTGGCATTTCTCTTGTTCAGCTTCACGTGGTTGGTGATTGCCCACTCCTCCCATCTGTCAAGATCTCTCTCCAAGGTCTCTCTGCCCCAAAAGGATTCAACAGCTCCTCCCAATTTACCGTTGTCCACAAACTTACCAATATAATTTGAAGTCCTACATCTAAGTAATTGATGAAAACATTAAAGAGAACTGGCTCTAAAATAGAGGCCTGCAGCACCCCACTAGGGATGCCCACCAGCCTGATGTAACCTCATTTACTAAAGACTTCCAACCCCAACTTGAGAGTTGGCTGGGAGTTTATTGTTACTGCAGTCATAGTCCTCCAGCTCAGGGCTTTGGGGGTCTCACAGAGCCCATCATCAGTGTTGAAGACAGGTGAAGGCGTCAAATGTTTCTCATTAAAGTGATCAACAAGTAATTGTTTAAATGCCAAATTACATAACCATAGCAGGTTGTGTATTGTCCAAAAAATCAAAACAGGCGGGCAGAAAAGCCACCAGATACCCCTGTTCAATTACATAAGTAGAATGTTCTGGGTATATCTGCAGAAATCACCATGTTTGGATTGTACAAGAGATACCAGAAGCTTTGTATTCAACTCAATCCTATATCTGACTGGTAATTACATGACATACATACAATAGGGTTAGGATACGCTGAATGCTTTTTATGTTACAGCTGCAAGAGAAGATGTGACTGTTCCTGCATTTTGCATGTATGTCATTTTTATACTTCACCTCTAAACTCCTCTAACAAAAAATTGCTTTGCATCAGCTGTACAATGTGTTATAATCTCTTGTGGAAAAGAGCAGTTACGTTGCTAGCAGTGTACAGATCTGCAGGTACTTGCTGAAGTAGCATTTTCCCTTTTCAGCTTTCAGTCTGACTACTGCCATGAGACATGCAGATTACACCACAAAGAAAGCCATACTGTATATAATGCTGATCTCTCACAATTCTAAATTCATACATGGCATTCACGGCATACATTTAGAGGCAGGAGGGCAGCATTACCAAAGCTGATTTGCAAAGACAAGAAAAGCCCTACAGACAATGGCTTTATTTTAGAACCAACTAATACAGAATTTATCATAGGATCATAAAATGGCCTAGGTTGAAAAGGATCCCAAAGATCATCTAGTTTCAACGTCCTGCCACGGGCAGGGTCGCCAACCAGGCTGCCCAGAGAATCAGCAATTCAGTATTAGTATTAGGCTAATGTTATTTACAAGAGGAAAAATAAGGTATAAGCTTTCTTAAAACCTGTAGGAACTTTGGTTGTTAGTTTTAACTAGAGGGTAACATGGTTTTGAGTTACAGTACCCTTTGGGCACAGGTCTTCTGAACTGTGGTAGAAGCAACAATTCCTGCAATCCAGGAAATCGCTTTGATTAAAAGTAGTGCAGCGGCTGCAAATTCTTAATGAGTAATTATTTGAATGTGTGCATGTTTATTACAAATGGTCATCGTATTCATTCCAAAAAGCCATAATGTTGTGTGCTGTCTCATTGGCTTTGGTACTCCCAGTTTCACTTCTAGGAATTAGAGAGGTACAAAGGCATCCATAACATCCAGCACTTGGGCCATGTACAAAGGCAATGTAAAACATGGAAAAATATTGTGAAGCTTTGTCAAAAAAACAAAATAACTCAATTGGGTGGCTGTGATACTTAGGTTTTAGAGGTTGGAACTGGATTGGAGAAAACTGCATGATTAGACTAAACTAAGAAGCTAATGCAAAAAAAGGATGCAGGTTATTAGTCTCCAATGAGTGGTACAGTGTGCATACGAAAGCTTGAAATGTTAAGTAATAACAAACACTGAATTCACAAGGCATGAAAAAAGAGACAAGTTAAATGCTGTTTAAACCAAGTCTTTCAAATTTAGAAGTGTAAAATTCAGGTCAAATTTAGAGCTTTACTTTCCCTAGTGCTTCAGCTAAAATTTCAAATAGCATCTATTTGGAAATACACTTGGAAATCTTTACTCAGGATCTGAACTGATAATGCTATAGGACTATCATGCCAGGCAATTACCAACACACTGCTAAAGGCTTTCCATAAATACGTTTATCAGCAATTCTGGGCATGTGCTCGGTGCCTGTACAACAACGAAAAAGTCCTTTTCATGAAGAGAAACAGGTATTGCACAAAGTGTAAGTTCACTTCCTTCACACCTAAACAGGTTTACAGAGGAAGAAATCACAACAATAAAATCAACACTGGGAATACCAGGCAATTTTGAGAAGGAAAGAGACAAAAGGACTTAAGCATGAGACAAGAGGTCGCCTACTCACTTCTTTTTTCTTTCTTTTTAAATTTTCCTTTCTTCTTCCCATGCTCCTTTTCATCATCAGATACTATATCTGGAGGCTCATGCAAGCTGTCGTGAGGTGGCGAAGGCTCACCAGTACGGTACAACCCAGGGAATTTTGTAGGGCTGATCTCTTCAGAGCTGGGAGTACGAGCAAGACCCCCACTGTGTTCTACCCGACGGTGTTCACTGGGGCTGCTGGTGGGAGGCAGGAAGCACTCGGTCATTCTGATTCCCTGATATCAAAGTGAAATCTTCTGCTACCTGTCCATCACACCTGTAGCAGGAAAATGAAAAACCATGAAAAAAATGTTAACAGTCATTTTCAAAGCACCTCGTTTAGAGCTCTATCTTGGAAATGTAACAAACATCAATGCCTTTTACAAGGAACACTCCACCTGATGTCATGAGGCAACAATAAAATAGAGCAGGCCTTAAGCTTAGTGCTTGCAGAATCTAGCATTAGCTGCCAAGTCATGCTAACACAATAGGAGAGCTGTTATTTTAACCAGCTTTGCTTTACACCACACCAAACATTATGTATTAAGTATCAGAATATAGATATAGAGAAATTCTTACAAAATTCAGAGGCAGTTGTTATGAAACAGCTAACTTTGCATCTTGAAATAAAATAGGGTTGTTTGGAAGCTCAGAGTATCTATGAAGACTGCATCTGCACCAAGACCACTTTCATCTTTCTCAAGCATATTTTATAAATGCAAATAAGAACTTGCCTAACCTGTTGCATAAGAGAGGGGAAAAAAAAAAGTCCTGAAATCAAATCCATCATCTAATTATGCAAATGCAAAGAAGATAGAACAAGAAGAACTGTTTTTTTTTTTCCTGGTATGCAGCAATCAGCACTCAACCTTTGAAGAGGCTACACCAGACCCTCTGTACCCAGATCCTTCTGCGCTGTTTCATAGGGAGTTCTGGCAAAATTAAAACTAAGATGAAGATTGCTAAAAGAAACCAATACGTAAATTCCCAGTAATGGAACTCATTAGCAAAGAGCAATTCCCAATGTAGATGAATTTCAGGAATTCCACAGGACAGTGATGCCACATGGAATGTCAGCTTTCTGAATTTGGCCCTTTGTGACTGAACACCGCTCTGCCTGGAGCAAGAAGCTGCACTCCATGATCTCTGTGGGTGCCAGAGTGTTTTATGGTTCTATGAAAAAATAGAGTAAATCCCAAGGGTGGAAAACAGCCATTTCCTACATCTGTTAATACACTTAAATGACAGGTCAAGTCACAGTTACATGCTAACTTGAACTTTAATCTAACTTAAGTCTGTGCTGCCTTGCTGCAGCTTAAAAGCCTGCTAAATCTACTCTAAGATAAATAGAAGGGAAAACAATCATTTTTAAAGCTGCCAGCTCCATAACCTGGTTGTCTGTGCAGCCATACAACGTGCCATAGCAACCACAAGGATGAGATTAGGAAGGAGGTGCTCTGCAGACAAAGAGATCAAGGTGACTGAGTAGCCATTGCCTTAAATTGCCTCAAAGATTCCACACAAACACCACATAAGACCTATCTCCATGAGAATTACGTTATTGTAACAACATATCCAGAAATAACAGCTCAGGCTTCTGCACTAGCCATTAGACTCTGCAGTCGTCTCTGGTACTCCTGCTGCTTAAGGTAGACATGCTGAGTAAACATCAGTCAATACTTCGCTAAGGAAGAGAAGCAATCACAGATACTCAGTATTTTATAAAACCCATATTTAGGGAAACGGGATACCTACTGGCTAAGCAGGAACTCCTGACACACCACACACACTGAACTAACTTGTAGCAGAAAGCCTCTTTTAAGGAGAACAGCATTAACACGACACAGATCCTTTTTCTTTTCTGACATGCTGCTTGGGTATTTTGATATTTTTCACGGATACTGAATATTGCACTGCTGTACTAATTTGATACTGTGTTTAACGGGTAAGAATACATTTTAGGAGAAACATCTTAGCCTTTACAGCTCCAGACTTAGACATACCAAAAGACCTTCAACTATGTTAAAGCACGTTCAGTACTACCAGCGACACAGACTGGCAAAACTGTTGCGTCTCACCAGAGTATCGGATCTGCGAAATTTGTTTACATCACCTGTTCTTAACCCAAAAAAACTCTACAAGCCCAAAACCAGAGCTGAAAGGAGCCCTATCAAAATCTACCAGAAGCTGTTAACAGCGGACAGCACTTCAACAGCAGCTCAGGGACGTAAATTAGAAACACATATTTTGTAGCAAATAGGGTAGATCATGTCTACAAATGGGTCTGTGCTTAATGTGGGCAAGAGAGGTAAGTGCAAAGAGTCCCTGTTCAACGCAGAGGAGTTGGATGAGACAATCTGTAAAGGTCCCTTCCAACTCATCCAACTCTGTGATGGAGGGTGAGAATGACGTCACTGTAAAGGCACACACAGCAACCTGGAAAACATGTCAGAATCAGCCCATCCGTTACACAGCACTCTGCAGTTGTGTTTTCCTCAGCTACTCAGCTCCTGGGGGCTTATTTACAGATTGGCAGAATAAGGACAAACATAATATGGAATGGTATTTTGCCAGGCTAATAATCTAGATGCGTCCTTTTTATACTGCATGAAACAGTATAAACAGCGGCTTTTGCTGTTGCTTTTGAATTGTTTCTGAACTCTCATCTTTCAACTGCCTGTATGCAGACCAGAGTGAGAAATTAATTACATATGAAGAGAAGTACCTCGCTACAGATCACTCACACAGTGCTTATGGAAATCAACAGTTCCTCAGATAAGAACTCAGATAGGGCACAGTAAGGCACGGGGTTAAGATAAGAAACAAAGCAGTCATGAGATCTTTTATATGATTCATTCTTTATTTCTGCTAGGATAGAGACACTAAGAAAAAGTAACAATGTATATTTGTCAATGCAAAATGACAATGCACCTGTGTTTGTTTTGTATGTTTTGTTTGTTTTACAGCCTTAAGAAGGCATTACTATCCTATACCGTAACTTCCCACACCTTGAAATAAAGGAGCAACTCCATCGCGCTCAAACTATACCATGGCTTATCAGAAGCAGACCCTTAGGCCTACCACAAACATCTCTTCCACTCCTACTAATGGATGTTCACGTACTATTACCGCACAGATCTGTGCTTCTCCTCTGGCTTTTACAGATATTTGCTGACAGCAAGACATGGCGTGACTGAACAATCACGGGTCTTCTCTGCATTTTGAGAAGGAATGCTCCTAATGGGCTGATTCTCCTGCCAAACTCTCCCTCACACTTGACCCCTTCTTCCCAGTCCGTGACTGCTCCAGTCCGAGCCTGCTGCTCTTTGCTTCCAGTTGCTTCTTTTCTCACTCAGTCACAAGGTTTAACAGCCCACTGCTGACACATTAACACCCCTTCTCCTTCCCCCACCTCAACTGCAGTAGATCAGTCACAAGACCCCTTTGTAGCATAGTTCAGCTCGCTACCTGCTCCAGCAGGTTCCTTCTGCTGAGCTGGCCGGTGGAAGAGCTCAAAACAAGCACAGTAGACAGAAAGCAGAGGAGCAGCAGAACCATGGTGTCACAAAGGCAACCTCCCCTCTTTGCACAGTTCATGTTTGTGATGCTGCAGACACAGCTTCATGACCCAAATTTCACCTCGTTCTTGCTATTTTCCTCATAACTACAAGCTTCGATTTCTTTACCGCTCACTGCTGGTACTCCCACAGTTCCAGTCTGATTTCTTTTTCACCCTCAGCACGTCACAACACAGCGTGCTTTGGCCTCTATGACCCACACTTCTTGCACAGTCTCATCCACTCCTCTCCCTTGATCTTCACTCGGTCAATTCAGGCTGCTTGCTTGCAGATACAGCTCTACCTCTTCTTCCTCTTTTTCTCATTAGCTACTGGTTCCCATTTCCTCCAAGATATTCTTCTCTGCTGCAGTCATTCGTTTCCTCCTAACTACAGACCTTCTCACCTCGTCCTCATTTCTCCCACCAGTCTTCAGTCTCTCCCAAGTAATGTAAGAAATTATCATCTTCCCTACCTCCCTTCCCACAGCAGACTCCCACCAGTTCCTGCTTGCTTGATATTTCATTCTTCTTCTCGAGGAATAAAACTGTTATATGACAACAGCAGAGAACTTTTCCCAGTCCCAGTGCCAGCTCAGACGCAGCTACTCTTGTCAATATCCCAAAATGCAGTTTCAGAAAGCATCTTCTTGCTCAGCACGGATTTGATATTCATCACTGCACGTAAAAACAAAAACCTGTTACTGAACACGTGCAGAACTGTGACCTTTCCTCTGTTCCCCAAAGAAGTGTCAAATCCAAATTAAAAAGGGTTTTAAACCTGGGAGACAAAGGTATATACTTAACACAAGGACTCCAACATCTTTCAAGATCACAAAGGCAGGAACATGGGCTAGGGAGAAAAAGAGAGATGCCTACAGAGCTAAAACAACCTTGTTCTTGAAAATAGTTCAATTCTCTTCTAAAATAAAATAAAATAAAATGATCAGCCCAAAGAAAAACAATGTAAACAAGTAAAGTTTGAGAAATCCGTAAGAAAAAAAAAACAAAAACAAATAAAGACGTAACAGACAGTTTTAATACAATCTCACTTGTTACAGTGTGACATAAAAAAATGGCATTAAGACAGAGTTGAAAGACCAAACTCACAGTTCTTTCATGCAGTATAAAAGTATATAAGTATACTTATAAAAGTATAAAACCATTATTCAATTTTGCACCACATTGAGACTTTGCACCCCGTAACCAATTACAATAGCTGAAATAAATTAAAGCAGGTGATTGCATGCACAGATGCTGTTTTGTAAAATTACTGAGCAGAAAAAAGGCCACTGGGAATTCTGCTGCAATAACAGTTATGTAAGACCACATCCGAAGCGTGGCGGGTGTCCCCCATGTCGTCCCATGTCCCCACACACAGCTATACTGAGAGATCTGGATGATGCGCTGAAAATAGTGCCAAGAAGTCAGCAATCAGAGGAAGGAGGTCAGGTGAGAACACTCAGCTGTCAAAACGCACTGTCACAGCTACACAAAAGCAAGATCCACAACACAGCAGCACCTCATCATTATCCATCTTCAGCCCAGAAGATGTGGCCATATGTGACAAAGTGATGTTATCCAAAGACATGCAGCATGCTGCACTGGGGCCAAAACCACCCCAGCAATAAGCAATGTTCCATTTTTGGAAAGCAGTGAGCCGGAAAAGAAGAAAAACTACCAGTTGTGGTCAAAGCACTTCAGAAACAAAGATGACTTAGAGACTAGATGACAGAGTACTAAGTAAGTTACTGCAGTTCATGCTGTCACATAGCAAACTGACATCTATTTTATTTAACAAACACTGCCCTTTTCTTTGCTGAATGGGGCAGCGCAGCCACAAGAAGAGAGAGGGAAGTGCATCGTGTAGGCAGGTAAAGCAAGCTTAATATTTCACAAGTTGGAGTAACCACACAAACAGCATTAAGCAACTCTCTCATGAGTCATTCACTTACCATGATTGGGATTAATTAAAGCTTCAAGAAGGGTCTTTAGTTTGGATGTTGGCTTTTTTTTGTATAACATCATTCAACTCCTAAACCTACAAGTACTTTACAAGATATGTAGTACTGTAAGAATGATAAAAAATTTAATTTAAAAGTTTGTAATCACATAATTCGAGTTACACAAGGGCAAACTATTTTTTTCCAAAACTAATGCCAGCATCAGAACAGCTCTAAAAGCAATATAAAAGATATATGCATTTTCTCATTTAACTGCATTCTGCTGTGATCACAGTACCATGCAAGGCATCTCAAATTCTACTCTGAGTCCATACCAGCTCAAAGGTGGTGACAGATAAACACATCAGCTGTCCAAGAGAGCGACAACACATCCACATTTGAATGGACTGCTGCAGGACCAGCTCACATTCCAAATATATAGCAGTATCTGAGTTACTCCCTTTCACCAAAAGTATTCTTCTTTACTCCATTCATTAGGGAGACAATCTGCAAATAAACACTAAAGTAAATAAAGCAATATCCAAGACATTTCAGAAACACCAGAAACGTGCTTTCCCATCACACGATGATGAAATCTCCAGATATGTGGTAACATACACCCTTTAATTTAGTTCACTTCAGGAAACGCAGTACGATAGCCTCTAGCCTACTAATTCTGTAGACCTCATCAGGATGCCATTTACAGGCTATTTTCTGTATCTATCTTGGGAAAAACAAATCTTGAGATCCCTGGGGAAGAATTAAGTGCTTTCCTACAAAGCGTGCCCCTAAAACGAAAGAGTGTAACTGCAGAAGGAAAAGTCCCTGACCACTCTGTGATTCCGCCTTCTGCCTTGGCCAGGAGCGAAGAATATTCCTGCAGCTCACACTGCCTGTTCTGCTGTACCACCTTCCTTCCCTGCTGCAGCCTACCATGACACGTACATCCAACTGCCTGTTCCACAGCCAGTTAAAGCAGGTAGGCCAGGGGGAAAACCTAGGCATAAATAGAGTGCAACAATCAATCCCTTATAGAAACATAGAATTGTTTGAGTGGGAAAGGACTTTTAAAGGTCATGTAGTCCATCTCCCCTGCAACGAACAGTGATGCCTACAGCAAATGAGACTGCTCAGAGCCCCATCCAGCCTGACCTTGTGTGTCTCCATGGTTGGAGCATCCACCACCTCTCTGGGCAGTCTGTTCCAGTGCTTCATCAACCTTACTTCAAAAAATTTCTTCCTTACATCCAATCTAAACCTCCTCACTTTTAGCTTGAAACCATTTCTCCTTGTCCTGTCACAACAGACACTGCTAAAGAGTCTGTCCCTTTCCCTCTTACAGCCTCCCTTTTAGATAATGAAAGGCCACTATCAGGGCTCCCCTGAGCCTTTTCTTCTCCAGGCTGAACAGCCTCAGCTCTCTCAGCCTGTCCTTGTAGAAGAGGTGTTCCACTCCTTACATCATTTTTGTGGCCCTCTTCTGGACGCCCTCCAACAGGACGCCCTCCATGTCTCTACTGTACTGAGGACTCCACATCTGGATGCAGTACTCCAGGTGAGGCCTCACCAGCACTGAGTGGAAGGGCAGGATCAGCTCCCTAGACCTGCTGGCTGCATTTCCTTGGATGCAGCTCAGGGTACGGCTGGTTTTCTGTGCTGCAAGTGCACACTGCTGGTTTATGTCCACCTTCCACTGCTACCCCCACGTCCCTTTTGGCAGGCCCTTCCCCATGTCCTCCCCCAGCAGAATCTACTGTCATGAAAATGGCTTCAAACTGGAACATTACATTATAATCACAGCCATAAGCAAGAGATACCCTTGGAAATAACTGGCAAGAGGAAGTGCTGCTGTTTAATTTTTCTGCATAGCATGTTTCCACGAAGTTACAAGCAGAACGTCTGGACCCAACCTCATGAGGCAGACAGGTGCTGTAACTCTGCTTTTGCAGAGTATTTTGACTAGTTGGATACCTCCATCACAACTGCTGCTGCCCACACAGAGAATAATTCCTCATTTTTCAAACTTCTTGGAAGACAGCTGGTTCAGTGTTTGGGATTTTCCAATCCTTCTGCATATCCTGCTCCCAGTTCCCATGGTGTTGCTGCCACAAAATAACCCAATCCCAGCACCTCCCCTCATCTTGCTCAAACCCAGCATACTAATTGCCCATTCAATGCTTTTGTGTCTCTGTTTCCCAGGCTGAGCTGCACCTTGTCTTTCTCACAACCTCCTTCTCACCACCCAGGTGTTCAGCAGTGAGAGCCGTGCAACTTCAGTTTCACCATTCCACTTCACACCCAATGTCTCACCTAATCTCAGCCCCTGGCTGCTCACCGTTTCCCAGGTTTTCCCTTGCCACCTTCTATTTCTCCCACATTCAATTCTAATTACGGCTTCTGAGAAGTACAGCCCACCCATGTGCAAGGAAATGTGGGAGGTCATCTCTTGTAAGACTTAAGTTGTCCCTCTAAAATACAGATGGCATTAACAAGGCTAACCTGATTACTGACATGTTTGTTCATTACAGAAATGGGATTTTTCTTCCCTGCCAGCTTAATTCTCAGAAACAGCTTGAAGAATTTGGTTCGTGCTTTTTAAATTTAGAACAGGAAATTTTACTTTTACCACATAACAGATAAAGAAAAATGTAGTAAAAGGTTGTGGGTTTGTTGGATCTTCTTTTTTTTTTTTTTTTTTCACAGAATGGCCTGTGTTGAAAAGGACCACAATGATCATCTAGTTTCAACCCCCTGCTATGTGCAGAGTTGCCAACCACCAGACCAGGCTGCCCAGAGCCACATCCAGCCTGGCCTTGAATGCCTCCAGGGATGGGGCATCCACAACCTCCTTGGGCAACCTGTTCCAGTGCGTCACCGCCCTGGAATTCAAACAGTTTCAACAAATATGGGATTACTTCAGGTTTTGTTTGCCCTCGGGACTATACACAAGTTTTGTACAATTCTCATCTCACCTCTTTTGAAGAGCTCTCTGGCCACCAAAGGAATGCAGCCAGTCATACAGCATGACCTAGAGAATTTAAACTAATTTTTATACTTCCACCAGGTGCTGGACCAAGATGACAAATCTCTTATTACAGAGACTTCAGCTAGTGCACTCACTCACTCACACTCTGCTCCCCCATCTCAGGCAGCTCCAGGACAGCAGTGCACTTAATGGAGTCAGTTTAAAAAACAAAAACAAAACCACTGAGTGACTGAACTATTAAAAGTGCCAAGAGTCTGGGTTTTTTTTCTTATTTTTATTTTAAAGCGTCCCTGTTCACTGCAGGGGAGTTGGACTAAATGGCCTTCAGAGGTCCCTTCCAACTCTAAGGATTTTATGTTCCTATATGGACTATTCAACTCTAAGGCCTGCAGTTCCCAGAAATAAGTTGGAAGTAAAAATAATGTCATACAAACCTTTACGGTTAAAATCACGAAAATTAAGATTCTTGAGTTTCATATTTCCTTTTTGCCACCACATACTAAACAGACAAAAAGTTCTGCAAATTGCAAGCTGTTGCTTGAACTGACAATCCTATAACATAAGGAGAAACTAAAAACAGCTTTACTTGGATGCCTTTCCAGTGTGACACATGACACAGATGATCAGTTTCTATGGATGATTTCTTTCAAGTTTAAAACCTCGCACAATGCAATAAAATGCAGGCAAATTGTACCAATGGTGAACACTAAAATAGAAGTATGGTGGCTGAGACAGAGCTCATTGTGCACTGGCAACAGAAGGGAAAAACAAAGGAAGACTTTGATCTAGAGAAACTGCTCATATAACAGCTTCTCTGACCATTTTTTAATGATTATTTACTAATTCTGTCTCAGCCAAAATCAAAGATGTTGTAGAAGAGTCTTGTATAATATCAAGCTAACGCTGGTGGCTGCGACCTTGAAACCAAAGAAGGAAAAACCTCCCATCCTGCCTTCACCAGCATTTTATTAGGTCCGCAAGTAAAATCCACACTAAGATGGGATTGCACTCAAATGCTTTCCTAACTGAACTGTAATAGACAGGAGTGACATTTTGCTGTCACAGCAGTTTTAGCAAAGTCTTAATATGCAGTTTAACACACCAAAAGATTTTTTTTCTGGTCTAGCTCATTTCATTTGGAGATCCATTTTGAGTCATGCCAACAGAATAATGGTTTCACTGGCCCATGTTATACCTGCAGGATTAACACTGCTGGAGTAGATGGTGATGTCTATCTAACCAATGCTATATGCAAAAGGATTTTGTTTAATACAATAATTTTTGTGAGTTTCCCCATAAAAATGAAGACCATATGATCACTTCTGATCAGGCACATTCCCACTAAGGTCAATGACAACTCTTCATCAACACCACATGAAGCACTTGGCCTTTATGCAAATTTATAAATGGTGTTATTTTGTTCAGTATATCTGGAGCTGGGAGTTTGCCATCTCTGCCCTAGATTCACTCAACAGCCAAGGGGAAAGTCAGTGTAAATATGTATAAACTTAGTAGATTATTCTAATCAACATCACCACCTCCTGGGCTGAGATGTTGCAAAATGCCACACTTGAGCACTGAAACACCCACAAGCATATACAGGCCAAGGAGGCTGTAAGGCAGGAATTGCCCCCTGCAGCCAGCTGCCACCCAAGGGGCTCTCCCAACCAATGTCCCCAGCAGACACAAGTCTGCCCTCCTGAAGGCCAAGGTGGCAGTTTTGCTGATCCCCTCCTGACTTCATGAAGAACAAGGAACTCTATCATTTCATGGTTGCTATGCCCACCAGCTCTCAACCACATCTCCCACCAGTCTCTCCGTTCAGAAACAGCGGGTCTAGTGGGGAGATTCCCCTGGCAGGCTCTCTTACCAGCTGTGTCAGGAAGTTATCTTCCACACACTCCACAAACTTCCCGGATTGTCTCCCTTCTGCTGGGTTGTACTTCCAGCAAACATCAAGTAAGTTGGAAGTCCCCTACGAGAACAAGGGCTAGCAATTAACCGACAGTGTGCCCAGGTGGCCAAGAGGGCCAATGGCATCCTGGTCTGCATTAGAAATAGTGTGGCCAGCAGGAGCAAGGAGGTGATCAGCCCTCTCTACTCAGCACTGGTGAGGCTGCACCTTGAGTATTGCATTCAGTTTTGGGCCCCTCACTACAAGAAAGACATTGAGGCCCTGGAACGTGTCCAGAGAAGGGCAACAAAACTGGTGAGGGGTCTGGAGCACAAGTCTTATGAGGAGCAGCTGAGGGAGCTGGGATTGTTCAGTCTGGAGAAGAGGAGGCTCAGGGGAGACCTCATTGCATTCTACAACTTCCTGAAGGGAGGTTGTGATGTAAAAAGGTCTGGCCTCTTCTCCCAGGCAAATAGTAGGACCCGAGGAAATGGCCAGAAGTTGTACTAGAGGAGGTTTAGGTTGGACATTAGAAGAAACTTTTTCTCTCAGAGGGTGATCAGGCACTGGAATGGCTGCCCAGGGAGGTGGTGGAGTCGCCATCCCTGGCAGTGTTCAAGAGGCGCCTGGATGAGGAGCTACGAGATATGGTTTGTGGTACTAATAGGAATGGGAGGGTGGTTGGACTAGATGATCTTGCAGGTCGTTTCCAACCTTGCGATTCTGTGATTCTGTAATTGTGTGACTTCCGCCAGCTGCTTTTAAAACATTTCACATGCCTCTTCATGCTGGTAGAGCAGTCTATAACAGACCCCCACCAGGATGTCAGCCTTGTTGGTCTTCCCCCCAATCCTCACCCATAAGGAATAAACCTAATCATGAGCTCTGAGCTCTACAAAACCAAACCACTCCCTAACACACTGAGCCATCCCACCACCTCTCCTTCCTTGACTGTCCCTTCTGAAGAGCTTACAGCCATCCACTGCAGCACTACAGTCCTAAGAGGGATCCCACCACGTTTCAGTGAGGGCAATTAAGGCATAGATTTCCTGCCACGCAATGGCTTTCAGCTCCCCTTTGTTGCCCATGTTGTGTACATCAGTATAGATGCACTTCAGCTGGGCTATTGGACACGTCCCAGCCATGGTATGCTGCCCCAGGCTCACATCTACTGAGTCTCCACCTCTAACTAAAAAAAGTTGATTAGCACACAGCACAGGACCACACAAGCTCTGGCTGCCATTCCCAACTGTTGTCTGCACAAGAAGAGTCATGCCAATTCAAATTAAATCAGTGCATGTAATTTAATGGAAGCCTGGTATACACCAGGCCAGTATAATGTCATCATACTCCCCCATGTCAAAACCAAAGTATCGAGACTCAGTTAACATAAAGTATTTTTAAGAGTGGTGAAATCCTTGCTATTAAGTGCTAATAACTGCTTCGTGTAAAGTACCTGTTACAAATGTCTGTGTAACAGACTGCTTTAATGATACACACCAATCACGGACTGCACTGACATATGGCTGCACGCTCTAGATGTTGCAGAATTAGGATTTCAGTCTGCATATAGGTATAGCAGCCACAGTAATTTGCTGAACCATCCAGGCAAAGTAAGAACTGCTTCAGTTCCTCTTTCACCTGGAAAGCTGCATTTCATTTTCTCCAAGAGCTTTTAAAACCATTTCCAAAATAAAATAGATAATAATCACTTGATCTACGAACTATGTAGATTCTGGAGAACTGCAATCCTAATTCCAAAGCACAACCTGGGAAAGATCATTTAAGGTTAGCTTACAAGTCCCTAGCACACAGAGCACTTACAGAATTTGGAAAGATTAAAACGTGTGAAGAATAAGAAAAGGTAAAACCACTAGGCTGAAATAATCCAGGAAGCTTATGGGGAAATCTACTCATCAGTTGTTTGCTCCCCAGAGTCTTACACTTTCAGTCCATTCAATCAATGAAAAGAAAAAAACAACCCTCCACTGAATATGAAAAGTGCTCTAGATTGCTTTAGAAGAACAGCATCACTTCTGAAGTAACCATAAGCGAGAACTAAAAGAGGAAGGTGACAGAAAACCATGTTTTCAACATTCAATTGAAAAATACATCAGGCTTTATAAAGATCGGTGTTATGCTTTTATGTAACAGTTCACAATATTTTCTGATTTCTGTAGTTTCAATATCTCCCAATTTACAATGTTACATCAGGCAATATTACATTTACCCTCAGTATTAATTAAGCTATTAATTTCAAGTTATTAACATTTTTTTAACATAATTGTTATCAATTAACTCTGTTAGAGGGAAAAACAACCAATAATTAGATTTCCACAGATAGCAAGATAGGGCAGAAGAACACTATTAATACAAGAAATGAGAGTTTCAGTACTGGTACATTTAACTTCAGAATTTATATTTTGCATTCAGCGTACTTCATGTTAATAAATATCTGAGACAACGTATTTTCACTGCAATATTCAAGAAAATGCTGCACTCAGAACAACGATATAAATTCATATTTAAAACACACGTGGACAGGCTGGAAAGCCTAGTTATCAGGGTGAGCTAAATGTTACATTTCACTAAAAGACGTTACAGAAATTATATTGCAAAATTACAGTTTCTAACTCTCAGATGTAACTCCTGTTTTAAAAAGGTAGGTGAGGTTTAAAGAGAAGTGAAGTACTTCCAAAATCCTTGCTGAAGTTTTTGTGAAGAAAGCACACTGCAGTTTTTGTCTCTGATATTTCCTTTCTTATAGGTGTCACACTGACAGCGCTGTCATCAGCTCCGGTGCCTTTAAACCCATTCATCCCATTCAAGCCCTGGCTGTTCCACTGATCCACGCTCAGACCCAGAAGCTCCTCCTTCCTGCCAGATGTCTTTTCTCCAGCAAGAAGCTCAGTGATACCACATACAAAAGCCCAGGCATGCTATCGGAGCAACAGAACAGGAACTAAGTTTCGAGCACTGACTTGCACCAGATCATACAGACAGAAGCACGGAATTTTCAGACTATGGAGCACAAAAATGAACTCTTTCCCCCAGAAGCTAAATCAGTGCATCTCTACGCACTCAGGCAAGGTCTTCAGCAGGGCAGACGTCTGTGATCTGCATTTTTGTTTGCTTTGTGTCATGGGAACTACACAAGGAAAGAGATATCTAACTGTATTCTCTGCTTAAATACATTTATTTACTTATCACAGGAAATACTACTGGCAGGCAGTGTTTGGCTGCTCAGCTATTCACTGAACATTGTGATCTCATGTTTTTGAATTGGCAGATCTCAGTCTCTCATACATGCTTGGAATTCATAGTTTAGATAAGGAAAAACAAGCAACCTTTTTTTTTTTTTTTTTCGTTTTAATTTACAAGTAATAAGCTACATTAAGAACCCCAATCACATCCCCCAGTTTGGTCAAACAATACATGACTGTTCCTGGTATGCTACTTTCACATAACACGGAACAAGCCCTAATTTTTTTTTTTAATCTGTTCCAGAAGAATGGAATCATTGGGTCACCACCCTTACTAAGGTGATACCCCCCTTTCCAGCCCCCACAAGCAGCCATCCCCCTTACAACACAGTCTGAAGAAGGGGGGGAGCACAAGATCCCTGATGCTACTCGGCCTCACAAGTGAGACTCCTTGCTGCTGCCAATATCAGAGGTTCTTTTGCTGCACAGCACACTCACAGCTTCACCCAACTTTATATTTGCTCATGTCAAGACAAAAGGTGAGGGACAGGTCCTGTTAGCATCTCTACCTGTGAGCACTTGTGGTGGGCTTGGCAGGATTTTCAAGCCCTACAAATACCTTGGGCAATGGCACAGGCTGCTCAGGGAGGTGGTGGAGTCACCATCCCTGGAGGTGTTCAAGAATCGTGTGGATGTGGCACTGAGGGACGTAGTTAGTGGGCATAGGTCGGTGGTTGATGATCTCAGATCTAGATGATCTCAGAGGTCTTCTCCAGTCCTAATGACTCTGATAGGTTGTTGGAATGGGCAAACAGCCTTCCTTTTGCTACAAATCAACCTGCATCCTCACCTTTGTTGTCTCTGCCACAGCAGGCAGAAGACACACTGGCTACTTGGACAACAGTCACCTCTCAGCATCACCATGTCTGGGATCCTGTCTGAGCACTGGCTGCTTGCAGGCTCCTGTCAGCCTGACCATGTGCTCACTCCGTTGTTCTGGTTTCCTGTTACTGGTGTGTTTTTTTAAGCCAGCAGTTTGCGAGGTGAGGTCCACAAGGCACTGGTGAACAGAACAGCAAGCTGATAGATTCTTTAGGTGAAAATCTGAAGCCAGCATATGGCAAACTGACTATTTTTAAGGGTGGTGAGTCATTCACTGATTTAAAATAATCAGACGTGTTAGCTCAGAAAGGCTTAGTATGTTACACCAGGCATACAATTAATGAAGATAAGTGTCATACTATACTTTATTTTGACATTTTGAGGCCAGCCACCTGACACCAAGCTTTGTAGAAGGAAACAACATTTGCATTTGTGGTTATTTATTACTAAACAACAGCATTTCTTCATATAACTCTGACATAGTTTCATCAGAAATAGCAGCATGTGCTCCACAAGCATTCAAAACCTTGCTGTTAGAAAACACAGCCAGAACGTATTAGGGAAGTGTCTAAAAGGTACAAGTGAGATCAGAACTCTAAAGAGTACATATGCACATCAGCTTCAACTACACCTACAGCTTGGAAGCAAGAAAGCAGCCACTGCAATACCAATGCAACATATCACAATACATAGAAAAAATGGAAACAAGCCACCATACAGAAGAAGTACCTGCATAGCTACAGTAACACTTGGAGCTCTACAATGGAATTATTACTTTCCAAGGAAGATAACAACACCTCCACTCCTCCAGTTGTACCTTTGCTAAGAGAGAACAATGCCAGAATAGCACTGCATTCTAACTTAGAGGCAGCTCTTTCTACCATTTATTACATGCATGAGAAGAGTAAAAAACAACTGATTTTCTCAAAGTTAGAAATAAGAGCCCTAGAACAGATAACCCAAAGCTCCCTGCTTATCCTTTATAAGCAGCCTATTCTTTCTTATTTTCCTTCTCTGTAGAAAAAAGCCCCTACAGAGCACGTGTCACACTGACTGTACAGGACTATGAAGAAACAGCACACCATGCTTCATAAGAACCTGTCCATGACATTTCAAATGGCATCAAAAGCAAAATAAAAGGGACTCCTTCCTATTTTTGTTGTTGTTGTTTAAGCTTGCTAATAAACTCACATCCATTACAATCCTGGGTCATATCCAACAGAGCCTCACTGTTATGCTCAAATGGGTGCATTATAGCTGAGGTTCACAGCTCACATCATCACAGAGCAGTTTGGGTCTAAATGGGTCCTTAATGCTTATCCAATTTCAACCCTGCCTTCCAGATGAGAAGTGGGGATAAGAATTCAATTGCTGCTGTCTTGAAGCACTAGAACCAAAACATTTACACAAATCTGCTTTATGCAGCTAACAAAATGGTCCTACCTCTCTATTTTTTATTATCTTCTCATTAAGGATGGCCAAGATACTGCATGAACTGAGGGTGGGGGATGAGCACAACGTTCTCCTGAAGGGATGCTTTCATTTGATCGGTGTGCTCGTGCCCTAACACACACAGTCAGATCTGCTCTATTACTCACGCACCTCACGCTGATATTCTCCGCCTGCCTGCCGAGACACGTTTTCAAAATAACACCACGAAGTAGCCGACAGCGTGCCGAGCACTCGACAAACGCACAACAAACTCAACGCAGACAACTTGCCCAACACGCGGAAAAACGCCGATAGCGGTAAGGGCTGCTCGGACGGGACCTCCAGGTGAAGGCGAACGGGCGGACGGCTGTCCCCAGCCCCCCACACGCCGCCCTCAGCCCGGCGGCAGCCAACGGGCCAGGTGAGCGGGAGGGGCCTGAGGCGGGCAGCCGGCCGCCGGGGCTGAGTGAGGGGTTAGGCCCCGGGTCAGCCCCTCCCCCGCCCCTTATCCCTGCCCCCCTCCCCCGTGCCAGCCCCGGAAGCGGCTCCCTCGCCCTTCACAGAGAGGCGAAGGGTCCGAGACCGGAGGCGTCCGCACTAACCGTCGGGGTCCCGCTCGCTGGCGCAGCGGCTCCGCCTCGGCCTCACGCGCGCGGCTCCGCCTCGCGCTCCATCCCGCCGCCTCCGCCGCCCGGCCCGCAAGGACGGCTGAGGAGAGGCGCGAACTCCACACCGCGCAGGCGCCGCCGCCCTCGCTCGCACCGCCGCTCGGGGCAGCGGCTCCTGCCGCTGCGCATGCGCAGGGCGCCCGGGGGCGAAAGGCGGGGTGAGGGAGGCGCTCTGCGCGCGCGCGGTGGCGCGAGAGTGAGGCGGGAAGGGGAAGGAGACTCCCGCGCGCAGAGCACTGTGGGCATTGTAGTTCTCTCGGGGACGCCTACCGAAAGCGGAGTGGGGCGGCTTCCCGCCAGCCGGACTACAACTCCCGGCGACGGGAAGAGGGGAGAGAAGAGCGACAGTGCAGCAGGCGGCGGCGCTGGGTGGAGCCGTGGCGCTTTAGTCCGTTCGCCTCGTCTCGTTTCTAACGCCCCGCAACGGCCGTGCTGGGCGCGGCAGCTGATACTGTGAGAAGCAGCGTGCTCTTGCTATTCCAGTTCCAGCGGCCTCCTGGCCGAGATAAACTCACAAAGCTGGGTCAAGTTCACAGAAACCCTCGGGGCAGACAACCCCATTTGAGCAGGTTTACAAGGAAACGTAAGCATTAGCGATGTCCGACTGAAGCCTCAGTAAGCCACAGTCCTTAGAATTTGTGACACAACCGGCGAGATACACGGCTTGTGAATACAGCAGCTGGCACAGCTCCATGGATGTTTACACCCAGCCCGTCTCGATAGCCTTGCTACTGAGTTTTACGCTGATAGCCCGGAAG
Organism: Lagopus leucura; assembly: GCF_019238085.1. Lineage (NCBI taxonomy): Eukaryota > Metazoa > Chordata > Aves > Galliformes > Phasianidae > Lagopus > Lagopus leucura. The sequence continues at coordinate 41,469,680 of NW_024962263.1, forward strand.
CGAGCAGCCGTCATCCTCGTGTAACTGCTTTGAACTTGAATTGTCTGCTGCTCCTCTTTGCTGTTCTGTGGAGGGTGAGAAAATGGAGAAACGCTGGATGCGGCATGAGGAGACCTGTGCCAAGAAACACATCTCCATCTCCACACACATCCTGTTTACAGAGATATTCAAAAGAATTTTGTATCCCTCGTCTTTTCTGTTACGTGAAGCACCTGCGTATCTTGAATCCTTTTCAGGATTCCTAACCAACAGGGGAATTTGTTTCAGTCAGAAGCAGCCCGATTCATTCCCACAGCCTCGGACATAATCCCCGAGCTTTTGGACACATTAATACAGTGGCAGCGTGCCACCTGCTTCATTTATTCACTTGAGATTCAATGCTTCTTAGTCCCTGTCAAATGGGCTCTTTGTGCAACCTTCTGTGGTAATGTAAGAGGTCCCCCACAGGAATTTGTGCTATTCAGTAGGAAATACAAAGGGGAGGGTTGTAAACACTCCGATTAGTGTTGGAGCACAGAGATATTGTTGGAGCACAGAGATATTGTTGGAGCACAGAGATATTGTCTCCACAGCGTATTACATAACCATGCGACTTCCAACTTACCTCCTCCCTTCCAGAAGAAACAGTTTAACAGCAAGTACTTGCTGGTGTATTTAACTTAACATCACAACTAATGTCTTGGGGTTTTTCGCTGCACAAAGGCTGTATTACTTCTGGCAAAAGAAGAGAGGAAGGTTACTTCAGAAACATCCGTAGTAATTTGAGATGATTGCCTGTAAGGATCTCCACTTGAAGTGAGGTCGCCAGAGGCTCTCAGCTCTGAAGAATGAGCATTATCAAGGCTGCTGCCAACACAAGTTCACACACAATGGGCTCATCAGCTAACGAGCACAGAACGAATCTTCTCCCATTTTTGGATAAAGACAAATGAGTGATTGTGTGCAGAGCTTAGTATAACAGTTTACTGCCGTGTGAAACACATTTGGATGACTTCTGACTTCACAAAACTCACTGTGGTCTGAAGCTTACTTGAGGGAACATTCTTACCCTTCACACCCTATGTTTACTTAATTCTTACTGTTTTAAGGACAAAGTCGAGAAAAGATGGCAAGCAAAGCGGCAAGCTCTCTGCTGTACGTGACTCTCCTAAATGTGCTAAGGAGAATACTAGAATTTTAGAAAGCCTTTTTGTTAGAAAATAGGTGGGAAAAAACAGCTGTGTAAATTAGTAATTCCCTGCCATTTTCTCAAGAGATGCTGAGTTTGCCTTTTTATTAAAGATAATGACTACATTTTATGGCCGGCTGTCTAAAATAAGTGCCTCAGAAGCCATTTTAGTATCTCGGGTTCTAAGTTTGTCCATTGTTAGAAAAAATTGCTCCTTTGAACCATTAAAAATGCCAAATAATAGCAGATTAATAGGCAGAGCAAGTTCAGTATCTCATTGGCATTTGGTCTGTGTGATCGGATCTGCTGGTTCCATGATGAACTCCTTGGCAGTGAAGCACTGTGAAGTCCTTTTTGCTTATACAGTTAAAAGAGCTGTGCATACAGTGGAAACCAGAAGTATCTTCCAGCAATCAGTTCCTTTACATCACCAAAGGCCAAAGCAAGTACACTCATGTTAGCACAGAAACCATCAATCTTACTTGACTAACCACATACTTGAACTGAAAGCTGAACGTGAAATGTTGCAATGAAACACCTGTTCCTTTAAAGGTGAAGAAAAGCTGTGGCAGAACTTGAAAGAAGGGCATTCTGTTCAAAGTGAAAAATGCTCACTCAAAACCCTTGCAGGGAGGGGTGTCTACATGGGATGTACTGTTCCAGAATACAACAGAACACCTAGAAGAAATATTTTAGTTAATGTCTTCAGAAAAAAAAGTATCACTTATACATCACAAGTACCCTGCAGCAAGAGAAAAGACAACCAAAAGAGCTGCCTGATACCAAACTGAGCCTGTGGTTGGATGCCTGTAGGGGTTCAAGACTCCTTATGGAATGTACAGGAAATGCGTTTTGAGATCACAGAAGACCTACTATGGGGTTTGTAGAAGGACCAAAGGCAGAGAAAAGGCAAGATCAAAGTTAACACAGAAAAGACTTGAAACACGTTCTGAAATATTCCTAAACATACATAGCTAATGCTTTACTGATGCTTTAGCTTTAAAGGAAAGCCCAAAAATAAATTTGCAGTATCTTTTTTTGCGAAACAGAATAGGACAAAGTACGCAACCATCCAAAACAATTAGTTTTCTGTCAGAAAGTACATTTTGGCTATTGAGAAGATTCTATTTTATTAATTTATACAAAGAAAAAACTTAAAAGGAAACTACAGTTTTAGTTTTGGAAGAACAGTGTTGAAGAGTTAATTCTCTGTATTATTCCAGCTGTTTAAATTAGTAACTTTTATAACTATGTTTCCTGGTAACATTTGCCCTGAGAAAATCATGAGAACAAAAAACACATGAAACAGTAATGTCTTTTTATTAAAATACCTCTCAAAACACTCATCATAATAAAATACATTTGCTGTTACTGTATGACATTGGCATACAGGCAACGCTTACAGCAAACTCTAGACAGCATCAAGAATTACAAAGTTAAGGCAAGCCCCAGAAAGCGTGCATCCTTGCTACCTACTCTCAGGCCATTACACAGACAAGTGTATTTACATTTTTATGCTGTTCCCCAGGCTTGTTTCAGGCGAGTCCTCTCCACCCGTGCTGCTCCTCTGACTTGACCTCCCATTGAAATTCTAGTGACATCAATGTTGTCACAGATGGAGAACAGCAGGCACCTAACCAGAAACATCAGGCCCATCTTCCACTCTCAAAAGATTCAGTGCTTCAAATCATTTAACACTGCAAGATCTTAACTGTGCTAGTGAGCTGTAGGAATGCTTACTGCCCACTTCCTATCTTGGTGAAGAACAATGCATCATCCTCCAACCAGAAGCAGTCACGGCTACTTTTAACAAACTCTCCCCCTCCACTCATTTTAAGAAAGCCAAGAAAAAGATAATATGAATCATCAAATATTCAAAGATCAGCTCCTTCATTGAAAGCAAAGGTTTTCTGTTCAAATCCATGATTTATCACTTAATTGCAAGTTTAAAGTATGCAGGTACTTCATTATCTACTAGCTCAAAACAATAAACACCTTTCAAGTATTTCTTTACAGCTGAGAAAAGAGATTGAAGAAAGTAACATTATTTCACGACAGTATATTTAATATATATGTTTATTTTGTCTTGTTGAAAGAGCTGTATAATGAGAGAAAATAAAAAAGCATTCAGGCAACCTTTTCAAGAAAATATATTTAAAACGACTGCTTTCATTTGTACATGGTACAGATATTCAGGTGTGACTAGAAAACAGTTTAATCCCTCTAGACAGAGGGCAGTGAGAGAAACATGAATAGGCAAATTCTTTTGTGTGTGTGTGCATACAGATATATGCATATATGCATAAAAAAGTCAAGGCACTAAAAAACACATCATTATAAATACCAAAAGCTGATCATTAACTACTCATACACTTCATTTTTGCACTTAGTACCATTATCAATGGAGTCTTAGTTGGGGCATAAAATTGCCACACAACCGTCAACATGCTCAAATTCTTTCTTAGAAAAATGGACAGTGTCCTATGCTCAGAACATCCGATTTTTGCCTCTGGGGGCACATCTTCCCTTCCTTGGTGATGACATCTCATGGGAAAACAAAAGTAAGACTTATGGTTTGGAATAAATATTCATAGCAAACTGCTAAATGTGAACGCATCTGCGGCCAACTGTTCAGCTGATAACCCTGTAGCACTTGCTAGTTCGTGCTGTTTTGTTTTCTCATTTATTCGTTATATTCAAAATAAAATGCCACCTTCCCTTTACTGCACTGAATGTTCAAAGATTAAGTGACCCTAGAGAACAGTGCAAAGGGGAGGAGATGCAACTGCACCTAACAGCCTTGCTTTGGTCTCTCAGAGAAGACTGAAAAGATTTTTTCAGTTGCTAATGTATCTAAGAGAACATGGCAAATAAAACTGGTAAGGGAAGCGTCCCACTCAGCATTTTGTAGGGCAGCCCTTCTAAGAAGTCAGGATTTTATCCATGACGGCCCATGATTTAGACTTGAAGCATTAATTATTCTTTCTCCCCAGATAACATTTTCACAATAGAAGGCTAAGCTCAGAAACTAGAGGGCAATAAAGTTAAAAACAAACAAACAAACAAACCAGGAAGACCAGGCACCTCAAGAACTCTCTCCCTGCAACTCAGTATACATTTATTTATTTGTTGAACTTGAATGGTGAGAAACTCATTACCGTATTCTTAAGTTTTTCCTACTCTAAATACAAGATATTGCATTATATTCTGAAAACCAATATAGTCAATAGTATCAAATCAAAAGAAAACAATCAGAACAGCAAGGATGAGCACGGCTGTACCATTTGAGCAGAAGAAAAAGAAAACATAATGTTGAAAATTCTACAAGTTAGCCTTGCTTGCACGGATTTAAAAAAACAAGTTTCAAATTTTATACATCTTCTTTCAACCAGCTCCATTTAATTGCAACCATTAGGCACTCCACCGAAATGCAGGATTTCCAATCCGCTTCTCTCTAACTGAGAGGGATTACTTTGGCCTCCATGTTAGCGTATTACAATTTTTCTGCTTCAAAACATACAGTTCATACATTTTACAGTTTTACTGCCATAGTCGATGCACTCTGGCCCGATACACTCACAGCAGGCGTTGTGAAACCATCGGTATTTGGATGCTCCCATGGACTCGCAAGAGATCTTGCACTGATGTATTGACATGCAGTCATCAAAATACACCACAGTACACATGTGTTCTAAACCAAGAGGGGGAAAATGGTTTAAAAGGTCTTAAAGTATCTAAAAGGTTACTTGAAAATTAATTACACATGCAGCTATTGAAATGGGAGTTCAAATCATTAAGACCATGAGGCATAAGGAAAAAAAAGTGATAGAGAAGCAGAAAAGAGACAGAGACCCTATGTGAGAGCTATCAACTTTCAGTTTTTACTCTCTGCTCCCCCTCTGGATGATTTGTTTTTTTTTTAAATTAAATTGTGTCTTTTTTTTTTTGTCCTCCGCAAAGTCATGAGGGATACTTTATGAAGTGTAACGATGGGCTATGCCAAAATAACATGCAGGTGTCCTCTGAAGGTACGCAGCCTTAGCATTAAGATACCACTACTGCAGTTGCTAGCAGTTATTACACGTGATCAAGAAAAACAACACTTTTAGATCAGTTATTTTAAAAACTTATTTAAGCATAAACATTTTCTTCTCATCCCCAACAGTATTCTTCGACCACATTAAAACCACATGTTGCTAGAGCTACAAGATCCCATTTTCCTCAACATGAGAACAGCACAGCATGCTTTTAGTTATTATTTTAAGCAACACCAGTTTTACTACTAAGATTAAGAAATCCTTTCTGCCTTTTGCCTAAGCATCATCTTTGTTGTTCTAACCACCACGCAATTACTTGAAACACCATGAAGTTTGGCACTATAACCCCAAACTGGAGCTGAGGCATTCACCACATCTATAAAATTTAAACATCCCTCCCCTGCCTACTTCTAATTCCCCAAGCTGATAGATCCCACCATCTTTTTTCTCTGCCAACTGAGTGATTACACCGTGGTTTGTCCTCTACAGGATCTCTGCACCACATCTGCCCCCAGCGTAACTTGGCACGCTGTGGGTGAAAGCACAACTGAAAGCTGCCTACAAACATGAACACCTCACTAACACACATCAGACAGATTTGTGAGCTGCAAATGTCAAGAGGCTTTCTAGCCTATTCCTGCTCAAATTGCACGGATCCAGAAGAAACGTACTGACCTACATTCCAAGGAGGATTAGAAAAATGTAATCCAAACATAGATGGTAAGTCAGACAGTTTATTTTTCATTTTTTAAATGATTATGGAGATATGGAGAAGGATGAGTAACCAAAGGACTTGGAGCAGTGCAATTGTTAACCACAACATTTATTCAGTCTCTTGTATGTAAGCCTTGTGCTAAAGTCAGCGCAACCCCTCTCTTCAAAATACGGGTACCTCACAGATTAGCAACCTCAGCAGCACACAGTTCTCTTGGCAAGTTCTTAAGGTGAAGGCCAGAGATGAGCTGAGGCCAGCAAAGGGCTCCATCACACTACAGGACATCAGATCTACGCATTCAGTTTCCCCAGTACCAACAGTAGATGGTCTTTGTGCTGTCCAAGCTGCAGGACAAATGGCAAGGGATAGCACAATGTATGAGAAAGCACAATGCAGCTGCTAGCTTTTCCACAGATGCTTCCTTCTTCTTGACAGCTGGAAACTCTGCCTATCCTGTGTAAGAATTAAAATCTGTCAAAACGCTGATGAAGGAAACCTGATAACTGCCAAATTATTTTACTGCTGCCTGAACAATTGCAAGATAGTCACAGGACATGCTGCCAGCTCACTGAACACAAGGCAGTATTCTTTGTTCAGGCTCTGGGCTGACATACACTTCTTGTAGACACCACATACAATGCAAAAGGCATTAAGGATCTCGAGGAGGAAGTGCAGATCCAACACCAAGGCATTTTTCTGCTTCCAGGAAAGCTATGCTGTGAGTAACGCTGCAGTCATCTAAGAAATCTTGGAGTACCTGAAGTACTGCTGAGAATGTCAACAACACATGCAGTGGTTGTGCAAGTCCTGTCCCACTCTTGGCACTTCTGTTTCTCTAACACTTCAAAATAAAGCCTAAGGCCCAGTAAGCATAGAAAGTTCTCACAGAACAAAACCTCCACCTGAAATCTACCAAATATCCACAGCTTCACTAAGAATGCTTTCTTTACAGGTGGGAGGGGAAAAAAGCAAAACAGGAACACACATTCTATGGTAGCACACAGAAAGAGTGACCTCCCTAATATGCACCTAAAGGGCTCAGTTAAAGCAAAAATGTGGTAGGGAGATGGTACTGGCAGCGACTGCTGCATCCACCAAAGCACACAGGTAAGAATCCTCCCAGGGGCCACACAGAACTGTGGGGGTTGTGAGGGAGCTCTGGAAATCAACCTGCTGCATGTTCCCTACAATTGGCTGCAGAGGAAAGAATCCAGGTGGATTTTGTATCAGGTCCCTTGTTCTACGAGCCTGGTCCTATCCACTGAGTCTCACCCTTCAAATATTTATAAGCACTGATCAGACCCCCCTCCTACCCCAGTCTTCTACTTTCCAAACCAAGTCTCTCAGCCTTTTCTCATCAGGAGATGCTCCAGGCATGATTGATCATCTTTGTCTGACAGACTCTTTCTAGAAGTTCCCTGTCTTTCTCTTCCCAAGGAGACCAGAACTGGACACAGTAGTCTAAATGTGGACTCACCAGGGCAAAGCAGAAGGGAAGGATCATCTCCCTTGACCTGCTGGCCACGCTCTTCTGATGCAACCCAGGATCCAGCTGGCCTTCTTGGCCACAAGGGCACACTTCTGTCTCACAGTATTCAGCAACTCTGTCCTGCTTCAGAGAATTTGCAAGCAGTTGGTAACCTTTTGGCACCAGCAACAAAAAGCTGGGATTGCCAGAAAGGAGCATACACACACCCTCTAGTCCCAGGATGCCCAGACAGCCCCATGTTTGTGCCTCCCTATCTTCTCACAGTAGCCATTCAGGTGTCAGCTGCAAGCACAGGACTGCCTCTGTCCCAAAACAAGCAATCTTTCTGGATCTTTGTCTACCAGAGATGCTGAGATGTCCTTCTACAGAAGTGAACACTTCTGTGAGTGGGAAGGAGGTCAGTGGATCTGCACTCCTAAGACCATAATCCTGGTAGAAGCAGGTGAGAGCAGTGAGGCCTTGTGATACTGGTCCAGGAAATCAACCTCTCAGCACTAAAGTGGGGACAGAAGCAAGATCTCAGCCATATTAAGGTAGCAGCAACAACCAACTGGACCATTAATCTTGACAGACCAGAGAAGGAAGTTTATTTTCACGTGCACATGGAAGCCAAAAGTTGGTCCTAGATGGCCAATCCAGAAATGCTACAAAATGGGGAAGACAGCTTGTACACACCAGGCCAGAGCTAGCGGTACACCTGGCTGGTTCCCAGTAGCACTTGTAAGAAACTAGAGGACACACGTAATGTGCAGAAGAGTAAACTACCAAACACATTTGGAAGTTTTCTCATTCAGAGGCATGCCAGCTAAACTGGTTCTTTCTTTATCGCGCACCTTGTTCACCACATGCTAACCTTGTCCTTCGCTCAGTAGGGTCAGTGTTTCTACACAGATAAAGAATTTTGGAAAGCAGGAAAATTGCTCTCTCATCAAGCACTAAATCCCTCTTTATGGGCTACAAAAAGAGTCACAAAGGAAAAAAAAAACCAAAACCATCCTACAGGCTCAGTAGGGATCTGGGAAAGTATTTAAATTGTTTCACAAATGTAATTGCCCAGACAATGCTGACTCCCTCAGTGCAGATAAAAGGATGCTACTTGCTGCATTAACAGCTTTCATTAGCATTTTGCCTGTTTTCACACAGAAAGGACTATCAAATACAGATGGGATAGGAAGGAGAGAGAGCAGTGGGGGACTGACAGCTACACAGCTCTTTTCAGAACATTAATTTTTCTCCTTCTCCCCACAATTCATAACACATGAAGGTTGTGTGGGAGAAACAACAATGCAGAATCAAATTTAAATTCAGATGACTAGAAGAAACAGGCTCGTATTTCTGTCAGACTTTGCAACAATACTCTTGGTGCTTCAAGTGAGATCTGTATCGGTACTTGAAGAATTTGGCAAATCCAGGAAGAGAAAACAGCTCTGTTGTAAGTGAAGGAAAAACGCTTATCTGGAAGAGGAAGGAACCTTCCTAGTTAATTACAAATCCCATGTGCTACCTTGAAAATTAAAGGTGCTATGTAAGGTAAGTTGCCTGCTTGTCTGTTTCATGGTAGAAGAGAAGGTAACCGTCTGCCTGGCAGCCAGTTTGGTGTTAGTCAGAAGTTATTGGGGGAAAAAAAAAAAAGGCATTTTTTAAAAATGTGTTCCTAGCATACCTACAGAAATAGGTGCCCTTGACTGGACTGCTAGATCTTCACTACCTGGCCAGCACTCAGTGGAAGCGTAAGCGCAGAGCTGACACCATCCATTGTGTCACTGAGCGGTTTAAGTCAGAATCCCTCAGCTACAACACAGATTTTGTTTCATCAGCTGCCAAAAGATTATCCACTTCCCCCCTGTCTCTCTTGCCAACATCCTGTCATCATCTGCAGCACTTAAGCTTATTTATACATTTGAACTTGCAGTTCAGAGCTCTGAGGGTATCAGCTAAAAACAAAGCAAAAAAATAAGAATAAAGTACAAATGTAACTCTAGGTTAATAATCACTGCAAGTAGCAAAAGTCACTTGAAGCAGCTGCTCAAACACCAGAAACCACCGATACAAAGAGCTCGATCCAGCAGCTCGATGTGCTTTGGCCACTAGAGTGTTAGAAGACCGCTCTAATGCACTAAGACAATAATAATTCAAGGTCTGGTGGCTGCAGTAAGCAGCGGCAGGACAGGAATGTTTTATGTCTCTCTGCATTCCACTTCCACACTAACTGGCGGCCTGGCTCCGTCCCACTGTCAGGCACAAGGCCCTCAGGTTCCTGGGGCCAGTGCTGCTTTTCCTGGCACCCACCCAGGGCTGTACATAGCAAGTCTGGCACCCTAGACGGCTTCACATTGATCTGTGCATGGACACGCGTTGAAATGAAAATCAGAACTGTGTTACAGGATGTGGCAAGAGGTCTTTATAAGCAGAGCCTATCCAAATTTTGGCAAGTAATCTGCAGGACAGTACGCAGCCTACTGTCCCCTCACCAAAATCTACATCTCATTACCCCCTCTCCCTTTCCAGGCAACAAAAGAAACGGCTGCTGCCGGCACATCACGATGAAGTGAAGCACGCTGCGTGTGCCCATGCTGGCTAGTCTCTTTGGCTCTTCACCTCCTACCCCTCCACTTTCCAGTTATTGCTTCCTCAGTAAATTCACCCAAAACCTTTTAGAAACATTGCCACCGCATGGGTCACACAACATCCAACACAAGAGTTGCAGCTCCCCACGTGCCCTTACTTTCACCATAATCAACACCAACTGACCGAGGCCAGAGGTCAGTTTTTTCTTTCCACTTATTTTTCTCACGGATCAATTCACTGGAGTTTTTATAAGAAAATCTTAACATGATGTTCTGCAAAATCAGATCTCAATCTACTTTGTGGCCAAGAAAAGACCAATAGCCAATGATTACAAGAAAAGCTTTGACATTTATTTCTCTTCTGAGTACCTACTGAAACCCAAAATCCAGTGGCATTTGGTAAGTATTTCCAAATATAACTGTTATTTTTGGAATGCCATCATTCCAATGAAAGCCCTCTCAGCTTAAATCTCTGATACGACCTTAGCAAATGAAACAAAGGAGACCTTTGACTAAGAAAAAATTGTAGCTATGTATTTGTGTTGTTATACTCAGAACTCCTCCACACCCTCGAGATGCAATTCCAATTCCAAGTTTAATCCAAAGCTATCATTAGCCCATCCTGTTGGCATGGTAGTAAAGGACTGCCAGGGAACAGCAAGTCCGGCTGCAGTACCTAAGTACAGTGGGATATATTCAAGGTTGTTCCAAGCATATGTTTTTCTTCCAAGTATAATTTACGTCTTTAAATACTTTAGTATTATTTGCACACATGGCTTTTTGTGGCTTGCCATTTAACATGGCTTTCTGCATCACTCTCATGATGGTAAGCAAGCGTTTTATTAATGTCAAAGACACATGAATGAAATGTTTTCTGCCCATCTGGTTTCCCAGTTCTGGAATTAATATTTTTTTCTAGTGTGCCTTAACCAAAGGAAGTCAGAAAAATTGCCATTACAGTTCCATGTAATCAATAGCAGCCCTACTCAGTAACAATACTAGGTCAAAAGTTCAAGATGAGATGGAAAAGCAGCGTGTCCATCAATTAGGGAATCTTGCTTTGATAAGACAAAAGAACCATCACAACAACAGCAAATGTGGTTACCAATACTTAAAGCGAGCGTTGGGAAGGAAGCGAAGCATTAATCACACTACAGTAAAACAAATCAGATGCTCTTTTCCCCTTTTAATCAGCTACTTTACTAAGAACTACTTATGAGATTCTTTCAAGGCTTTGAAATGATTTGCACAGAAAAGTATTTCAGGTTTAGTATGGAAATTGAGAAGCAAAGAGAATGTTTCTTAACCCACTGCTGTCACTACACCAAACTTCTCATCTTTTACCCTGCCACTCAGCCAAAAAAACAAAAAAACAAAAAAACACAACTCTAAACTCAAGGTGGAAAAAAATATATACATAAATAAAATAAAGGCAATAAGTTCCTACGCTGTTTTGTCATGCTCAGAAGTAGACTGAACTTCTCCCCCATTTTTATACACAAAAAGAAGAGGGTAGCAGAGACAAGCACAGAAGATGCACTGAGAAAGCTGCACTGAAAAAGCTGCTGGAAGAGACCAGAAGAGACGCAAGGAATTCAGACACTGTATTTATTACCTTTGTCACTAGAGTAAGGTGCGTGGATGTTGTTGCTTGGAACGGAAACGTTCTGATGCTGTGGCTGGTTCACTGTTTCTAAAAAGGAAACTAAGTTCTCGTGATGCGACAATTCTTCTGCAACAGGGAAGGAAACAATATTCCAGTTCAGCTGAGTATCCCCTTCTGTGAGCGCTCGGAAAAGCGAAGGAATTGGTTCATGCAACTCCTCCACAGTGCTCTTGGATGTTGGAGGTGTGTCGCTGTAATTGCGAGGGTTGCACATACCTGCAAAGGAATGAGAAGCTAAGTTATACAAAAATCCTTTCTTCCTGGAATCTGTGGGTGTATATACATACATACAGAACCCTTCTGCTGATATAATTCCCTCTTAACTCTTTAACTCACAACTCAATAGCAGAAGTGCCACCAAAACCAGCAGTGCTAATTTTCAATAGTGGCAGGTTTCAGATCTCTGCAGAATTCCACAAAACACATCTGCAACTCGTGAGCTCCAAGCAAAACGGAAAACCTCTTTTTCACTTCCCTTTCTATGCTATAGCATTACACTTCAGAACACACAGTTCAGCTCAAGGTTTGTTTCCCCTGGGAAATGTGACAAAGCGCAGCATGACCGACACTGGCATGAATTCGGAATGGGAGCCTACAACTGAACAAAGATAGTATCTCGACAAGTCCTGAGCTTTGTGAAACTTTTGATCACAATTCAAGTATTTGATCTCATCTGCTTCAGCAGTGCATAAGATCTTACCAGGCACCTGCCAAAGGTGCAAAGATCAGCACCAGGAGAGAGCAAGAGTCTGCTGTCTTTACCTGCTTAGACACGGCTGAGATGAACCGAGATTTTCTGCTTAGTTGGAGAGTCATTGCAGACAAAAACACTTATTTCCACATTACCCCTTACACATCTTTTTCAGTATCTCCTGGGGAATCTTTTTTGAAATCTGTTGTCCTCTACTGTAATCCTCTTTGCCTCTTTGTTTCCGTAATATGCCATGCAGGTGCCAGATTTTCATTAAACATTTAAATGCAACCATTTATTAACTGCGATTACCTTCTTTTAATCAAAACATTGAAACCTCCAAGACTGAAAGCAAAAGTTACACATGCATAGGTATTTAGAACCAGAAGCCATAAAATGCTATCAGAAGTCACCTGGCAAGAGACAGAGAAATTGATTTTCCTGATGCACATCTGGATATAATTTTGGGTAGTTTTACAGTTACACTTTTAGACAGCTACAGCTGCAAAGCAAATCAATCCTCTTCTTCCAAAGCAATACGAAGCACGTATGTTTGAAGTCCACCTGCCCTACACACTCAGCAAACATCTCCTGCCATGTTGATGCATTAAGCCTCCAGTTTCAGAAATCATATTTAGCTATGACTTTATAGAAAAACACAACCTCTTCAAAGTAAGTGCTGAACAGTAGAAGTAACTCCTGACTTCAGAGCAGACATGACCTGAAGGACAGCACAACCCATCTGCTTTCATGTTAGATTTGATCAGTTTAGAGATTCAGCTATCAGAATGACAGTGAAATCTCCCACTCCAAATCTACATTAATGAGAAATTATTTCAGAATAGGACGACGCCATACAGCCAAGGTCTGAAGCACCTGCAGAACCACCAGTACTGGGAAACTGAAACTAAAACCTGCTAACTGCTTTACTGGATAGCACTGAGGGAAGCAGCAACAGAACAGGGAATCATGTTCAGATTTAGAAAATAAACTATGTAGACTTTTTTCTTTATAATCACAGTAGCTAGGTTCTTCTTCCTATAGAATATCTGTGCACAAAACCCTGCTTTCTGAACCAGACAGCACTTCTGAAAAAGCCAAGTAGCCTGCTCTCCTGTTCCCTACCCCTCTGACTGAGTAAGTCTACAATACAATTCAGTACTGCATTAAAAAAAGCAAGAACACATGGGAAGGGCAAAGGGAACGGGGGGGAAATATACACAAATCTATTTCGCTCTTCAGTGAGTCCATTAAAGTATTCCAGCTCAAATAGAAAAATTAAACTATAACACCTCTTTCAAAATAGCCAGCACAGGGAGATGGGCTGAAAATCCTTTTTGCCATTGGGAAGAATCTCATGTGCACCCAAGTGTTCCGCTCCACTCCTTATTTACTGAAGGACAGACAAGCAAAGGTAAGCTGCTGAGAACCAAGCAAGAAGCAAGTTGTCAGAAAGCATATTCACATCATGATGGAATGTGAGAAGCAATGAAATGCAGTGAAAAGGAGCACTCTGAAGCACTCATCCTCAGGAACTCAGAGAAGAATCGACCAGCCAGAAGCTGTGAGAAGGTACAGTGATCAACATGCCTCCTATTTATGGGAACCAGATGGATCTGTATGGCAGTGGAGGGCCCAGCAACCCCAGGATGATGAATCTTTCAAAACATTTATAACATGAGAAGGAACAAGAACATATCCATCCTTCTGCAGAGGCACCATTCACTAACAGAAATCTTGGCACTGTGAGCATGATCTGTTGGTAATAATGCTGTCCTTGTTAGGGCTGTCATCTCATCTTACAGAAAGAATTTGTATACCTTCTTCTCACGCTCCTGAAACAGATCTTTTTGCAAATAAAAGAGTGATGAAAAACATGGACTGTGCGTAATTACAACTAGTCCCAAGGACTCATGGGGGAACTCACATCTCCAATTGCCCCTACGTGGAATCCAACCCCATAATGAAGGTGCTGTGTAGTTTCATTGAGATGACAATTGAAAAAGAAGTCCACAAACAGATAGCAAAATTGCTGTGTAGTGATGTTGACATCACCCAAGCAAAATTTGGACTGCTACTGTGTACCTCATAAAGCAGATGCAGCCTTCTGGCATGTTGGTCCCCACTGGCATGTTCCACTGCATGCTAACTCATGCAGTACCCATAGAACAAGTTGCAAGATAATGAAATAACAGATTTTGTCCTCGTGCTTAACTTCTGCAGTAGGGCTGCGACTTGAACACACGGCAGGGAGAAGTTTCTATAAATAAAAAGAAATCCCCAACAATTGCAAACTTACCAACACAGTCACAGCACTCATCCCAAAGCGTGCCAAGGCAGAGCATGCACTCCTTGCAGCAGGAACAGTTCCCTTCCCCTGGGCGGCACTGACACAGCTCCTGAAAACAACATGAACGTGTTACACCCAGCAATCCCAGACATGAAATGCCAGCAGGGCACAGCAATTCTTCCTCTGGCCACAACTCAAGTTAGGGTTTTAAAAACAGCTTTCTACGCTAATCAAGTGAGAAAACAGTAAAAGAGTTCTAGCCAAAGAACCAAGCTGAATTTACAAATGGATCTTTTCAGACTGTTTTGTTTTTTAGGCTGAAATTCTGAACGCAAATCTGAAGTTTGCTAACAAGCGTTCAAAAGAGAAAAAGTCCTATTCATGGTAAAGCTTTGTTCACCTACGTGTTCCCTGAATACTTTTCCCACTGCAAAACCAAATTCAAAGAAGGACGTTTCTTTTTGTATAAATAGTGCAGATGAGGTATAATTCAGCTAAAAAAAGGAAGCTCAGAAGATGTGCAGTGCCTACCATCACACCTATTTGTGGATCTTGAAATGAATGTATTTGGTTTAGCCATTGGAACACACTTATTTTGCACATCTCTGAATGCTTGCTACACATTGCTCTCTGTTTATCGTATTAGTAGCTGTATGTGGGTATATATATATTTATCTGAAGTCCAGCTGATTCATTTCTGCTCTTAATCTATCCCCAGAATAAAACCCTGGATACTTCAAAATTGTAGTCTCTTGAAAGTAAAATGGTACACATACACTCTTTTCTCTAACTGCGATTAAGACAGAAAACAAAGATAACACTTTCTGCTTCCTGCTTCCTAAATCTGAGGACTGGTTTGTTTGGCAGTCCTCCTGAAGCCGTACAGTTGAGGATCCTGAAGCATGGGAACAGCCTGCACGTACAAAGGAAATCTAAAAACCAGGTGGCCCCCCTCCCTGCAGCTCACAGACACGTAGGAGCAGCTCCAAAGGACCTCAGCTCCCAGATGGCAGCCTGCAGGCGTGGCTCGTGTCCTGGTCCTCAATGCATCTGGGAGAGAGAACCCAGAGCCACGTCCCTCTTTCAGGGGACTGACACAGAACCAACCCCAAAATCCACCACAGATGGGCCCCTCTGTACTAATGCACTTCATCAATCCATCATTCTTCCATTTGCTTTGTCCCAGATTAAGAATTAAAAGCCTTCTTGAAGCCAGCAAAAAAAGCCACACAATCCAGAAACTATTGTGTTTCGCACAGCGCTGAGATGCTGCCATTGCCTGCATAACTTAATGTAAATTGTTTGCACTTCTGAGTGGCTGAGCATCAGCCTCCTCCTCTCCACATGCATTTCTGCCATACACAGTAAGTCTTGAATTTTTATTTACAAACTGGAAACCTACCAAGATTTTCAACTTTTTCACTCTCAAAGTTTACTCGTGTCACCTATTACTATGCTGCTTCCAAGTGAAGGATGAAAAACAGGCCCGTCACTGAGAAATACAAAGTTTTCCACAAGAGGAGACACCACAAACTTAGAAAGATGACTTATGTGAATGAATGACGCATTTCTAAAATATTTATCTTTCTGTTCAATAAACAGATTGTGTCACACTTGAGGAGTAAAAGCCTGAATAAAACGATTTTTAAAAGCAACCAAGAGTACAGCACTGCTGCGTTGGCCACTGAGCTCAATTGGGATGTATTCACATTAAACATATCCTACACATTTGCTCTTCAACAGTAAAACTGGGCAGACAACTTCACACCTATTAAAGACATTGCAACACCAACAAGCCGGTATGTGGGTGGAGGCTACTCTCCATAAAATATTAAATGCAATGTATGAATCAAAGCCAGAAAACTCACTAAATTTGAGTTATTTCAACTTTACAGCCTGCATTATGCAGTCTAAGAGTATTCTCACAGAATTAAAAATAATCTTAACTTTTGCACTTGCAATACAAAAATAATATAACAGAATGGCTGATTGGAAGGGAGCCCACCCAGTCCCATCCCGTGCTGTGGGCAGGGCTGCCACCCAGCAGCTCAGCTGCCCAGGGCCCCATCCAACGTGGCCTTGAGCACCTCCAGGGATGGGGCACCACAGCTTCTCTGGGCAGCTGTGCCAGCGCCTCACTGCACTCTGAGCAAGTGTGTGTCTGTATTCTTAGTGCCTATATGCACGAGGACTATCTAGGGATCTCATCACTATACCTACCAGTATTTTAACAAGTTTATTTTTATACGCAAGGCTTAGGAACATTTTAAATTTTTTTCTTTTTCTTTTTTTCTTTTTAACTTGGAGAAAGAAGATGGAAGAAAGAGAAATCACGTTGGTCTTATGCACAGCTCTTCAGCCCCTCCTCCCCAGGGCTGTCCCTGCAGGGCAGTAATCGTATGTTTTTCCATCCATGCGTTTGCATGTCCACTGTTTCCTTAACCACACTCAAGTTCCTACTGACTCACCCAGACCGGACACTTGTGCAGGATACATCTCCTTAAAAGAATGCTTCCATGGGACGTGGGTGAAGTGAAGCAGAAAGAGAAATGCTCCCTGTTGATAGCTGGGGGTGGCAAGGCGTCAGTGGAAGAAAATATTACTCATAAGTGAGTCTGGCAGCTGCCCAGGCTGAACTACTGAAGGTGCACCAGTATTCTGCTAGGCAAGAAATGAGCCTCCCTCGTCTAAAAATACAGCATTAAGTAGGAAGCAGACAAGTTTGTACAATAAAGGTATTTCTGCTTCAGAGAGCAAATAAAGCCTTTTACAAGGAATTTAACAACTCCATTTTTTCAAAACTTTCTTGAACTGACAGAGACTGTTTTCTCAGCGTGGCGAGAAACAGGACCTGAAGGCATTGGCAACCTCTCTGCAAACTGGAGGAGGGAATGAAAGAAAATAGCTCATGTTTTTTTCCTAGAACAGTTTAATAACAGCAAATCTCCTGGAAGCAAACCAGACGGGATTATTTTGCTAACCCGACCACATTACATTCTACAGCTACAAAACACACACTAGCAGAAATTTTTGAATACGCAAACCTTGAAGTTAAAATGTGAGAGCTATTTCATATCGCTGGCCAAAAAAAGTCTTGTAAACACTTGAAAGCTCGGAAGCTCGTGCCCAAGTTTAACAGGAAGAGAAGATAAACCTTCAGCAGGCATCACCAATGGCGGCATAAATGATGTAAGTCATGGTGTCCCCACTCAGTGTTCTCATCTTCTCTGTGCATGGGAACTCCAAAGCAGAAGAAATGCTGGAGAAGAGGTGCCAGGCACCACTAAGGCCACCAGCCTACCCAAGGAGTGGGGCAACAGCACTGCAGGGGCTCAAGGACGAGCTGTGCCCAAAGCCAGGGAGGGAGTTGAGCTCATGGCCCCTCTCTGCTTCTGCTCCTGGGTCTCACCCAGAGCTCCTCCAAAACTGCAGGAGCCACCAAGTTTCTGCAAGGGTGAAGCCAAAAAAGGAGAGGTTCCTCAAGCTATTTGCTTATGGAAAAAACATGACATCCCAGCACAGAGGCACCAGAAGAGCTACAGCCATTAAGACCTAAGAGGAAAGCGTGCAAGTTGTTGGTCTCACACTCTGTCCTGGATTTAACAGAATAAATATTTATGTAGGGACCACCCTCGAGCTGAGCAGCTCCTAAGGAGTGGCAGTAATGACTGTACTGAAGCTGGCACAAATATTTGTATTAACCGTATGATTTTTGAGAGCCCCACTGCTCCCACAGATGCAGATGGCCAACACTACGTCTTGCCAGCTCCCCAGTAACCTCAGAGCCACACTGATTTGGCTTCAAGCCACAAAGCACACTAAACTAGAGTGGTTATAGAAACAGGATAGGGAACTGCACGATGAGATAGTCCAGAAAACTTAGTCTTACCAAAGTACTTTTAATTCCGATTTCTCCAGAGTGGTTTAGAGGGAAACAAGAACACTCAGACATACCCTATTGCACACAACCCAAGAAGTATGACATACTTCAGAGAGCACTGCAATGCTTCTGCTGCAACAACACTTGAACATTTAAGAAGAAAGAAGGAAAAAGCCAAGATGAGAGATAGCAACAGCTTGGTCATAGCTTCAGGAGCCTTCCCATCTGCCTTCTGATCCATCTGCCTCCATCAGTCATTGACCTGTGACCACGCATGACCCCAACACTAAGGGGTAGTGTCTCAAAGAGCAACGTGCGGTCCTGATTTGAGAGAAATGCTTTAAGAGGGTGTCCCACATCACTGATATAAAGCAAGAGAGCACATCCCTAGGGCTGTGCTGCTAGGAAGATGCCAATGCCCAAGCAAAACACAGCATTATCACTGAAAACCAGTGCCACAGTCACTGGAAAGGTAAGTCAAAAGCCTTTCTCTCTCTCCCTCATTTAACAACTCTGTAGAGAATGGCTGAGAAGCAGCACTGTTTTCAATTATTTTTTCCATTTAAAGTAATGGCAGCGCAGGAAGTCAGAAGGATATTTACTAGCATTTGTGTTCTCTGCTTTTCCAATTCCAACCTGCAAAGAAGCAGTAGGAAGCTGGAGCTGACCACAGGAAGGTTCCTTTTTTCCAATGTGGTGTCAGAAAGCGTGCTCAGGTCACTGCCCATCAATTACTAATCAGTAGGCAATGGAACTGCTCACAATTCCTCTAAAAGGACCTCTCGCTCTGCTCCCAACCACTGCTGGAAGAGCAGCTGGGGCTCAGCCACTCCTTCAGCCCTACGGACAGCACGCAGTGAGCCAAAAGCAGCAGCTGGGCTCAAGCTGAACATCCACTGTTCACAAGCACAACTCAAGAGCCCGTTTTAGGCAAACTCACACACTTTAAGAGCTTGCTCATCCCCATTAGTAGCCAGAGGTACTTCAGGGTTGTGAGGCACATTGGAGCTACACCAGCATTTGTTCTCTCAGGGGGCTTTCAGCCATTTTCAGCTTTACAACCCTCTGTCACAAGGAGTGCCATTCAAGGAGATGCTCAAGGCCAGATTGGATGGAGCCCCAGGCAGCCGAGCTGGTGGGAGACAGCCCTGCCCATGGCACGGGGTGGGACTGGGTGGGCTTTAATTTCCAACCAACACCATCTGTGATTCCATGATAAAACGGCCTTAATTTGTATCACTGGGTCTTCCCAAGGGACAGCTTCTGAACTTAAAGACAAGCACAGGCAGCTCTACCTGGATGAGGCACTTGCTGACATCGCTGGCGCACAGTGCCTTGTTGCAGCCCACTGAGGAGCGGGCCCACACCACCAGCAGCAGCAGCAGCAGCAGGGATGTACTCAGCGCTGCACACGGTGACCTCATTGTTCCAGCGGTTTGCAGACGGAGCTCAACCAGCACTAAAACCATTTTTGACCACCGGGAAAAAAAGAGAAAAAAAAAAAATCAAACATTAAAGAGGCACGATAACAAAACCGACTGCTCCTCCTCTGCCGGCAAACTTCTCCGTTTGAAACTTCTCTGCTGTTGCGCTCACGCGTTAAAATCGCACTGCATTTCAGGTGAACGAGGTCAGGTTCGTAACATCAGATCTGACGGCCTATGAGCAGCGACAAATAAAACGCAGCAGCGAAGCCCTAACCGCGAAGGCATCGTCCGGGCAGACACCTAGAGCCATCGCACAGAAACGAAGCTGCTACATCAGCGTCGATTCATTAAAGCGAAGCTCCCGGGGGCTCCGAGCGGCGCATTCTACAGGAGCGACGCCGCGAGGGCTCAGACCGGCAGGAGCGGAGAGCGCGGGTCCGCAGGAGGTTCTCCGCCGCCCGCGCGTGCCTCCGAACCCGGGCCGAGGGCCGGAGCCCGGCACACAGCCCACGTTTGGGCAGAGCTCGCGGCGAGCCCGCATTGTTCTCACGGGAGGGAAAGGCAGACGGGCACGGGATGGCCGCCGCGCAGCACCCGGCGCCGCCGCCCCCGCCCCCCCGCCGTCGGCACCCCCGGGCCTCAGGTGAGGCCCGCAGCCCGATGGGGAAGCACGCGCGAGCCGCCCGGCCCCGGCCCCTCCATCAGGGAGCGCCCCGCCGCGCCGCCCGGCTCCGGGGCACCCGCGGGGCCCTGCGCCGCCCCTCCCGGCCTCCTCCGGCGGGCAGCGGAACGCTCCTCACAAAGCCGCCGCCTCCCCGCCGGCTCCATCCTCCGGCGCCGCGCCTCCGCCCCTCGCCCCCCTCACCG
>NW_024962263.1:41492088-41625392 GCF_019238085.1 Lagopus leucura
GCATTGCTTGGTGGAAATAATGGAAATACACTCTGGAGATCATACTGCAGCACAAACCTGGAAAAGCACAACTGGAACACAGCTTGGATCCAGGTCACAGAGGGCAGGAGAGTGTGTGGTGTATGGGACCACAACGTGGGTGCCAACACTTTGGACAGTGGGATGTTCAGTAGTTGGCATCAACTGAAAACAGCCTGTGTGAGATGGTTAATAGGAAGTTATCTCTCCTTGCTCAGGAAACACAGGCAAGCTAAACCTGACAAATAACCAGATTCAGACCTCCTCATAAGGTAAATTGTCAATTTTAATTAACCAAAAAATGTGTAATCCTTTCATTTGTCATGCTGTGAACTGCCTTACTCCAGCCAGCTCTGATGCTTACATTTGCAATTCCCTTACTCTGTTTGGTTCTATGGTATCAGTAGGGTGGTCTTGCATAAAAGCAGGAGCTTCCCCTTCCTCCAGTACCTAGCAAATTAAAAGTGGGGGGGGGAAAAAAGAGCTTCAGGGCAGGAGCTACCTGTGAATTTGTGCTTAATCCAGTATTACTGCGCTCATGTTACTATCACTTTATTCTTGACTGCAGCCTGCAGTGACGTGCAGCTGGAAGGAGTCTGTTGTCCACAGCCTCTAGCTCAGCATCAAAATGAAGGAGTCCTGGGTGTTCACATAAGCACAAGGAGCAGCAGTTCACCTGGTATTTAAAAATCAGTTCAGAGCAAGTACTTTAATCTCTTTTGCAGGTAACCATCCCTCTTCCATAAAGCCCCATTTCTTCCTGAAGTAATTTCACAGACATCAGATCCCAAGCACTCTTGAATAATTGATGGCCTAGGTTGTAACAAATCTTTTTCATGAATATCTATAACCTCCTGCCAATAAATAATTAACTGTTCATTAACAATACTAGGGATACAAAAATGTTAAAACAAAAGCTTTTCATTTTTTTAGTTTTTAATTGATTCTCCCTACATATTTCCTATCACGGGAATGATAAAATTTGATCATAGTACCAAGTGTTACAATATTAAAAAATTCCAACCAGTAACATGACCAATAAAATTTATTAAACATTATATTTACAACTATTTACATATCCTTCCATAGATTAATATTAAAATAGACAATATACAATTTAGAATTTTCATTCAAAGGCATTTTGTTGGAAAAAATAGGCTCTATTACGAGACCACCATATAAGAGAAAAAAAGTTGTTGCTTTTTTTTTTTTCTTTGTTTGCTTTGTCTTCGTTTTACACAAAAATATTTTCAGCATAGTAAGTCATAGGTATGGCGTTACAACAGCAGACTAACATGAAATATGGTTTTGTAAATGCTACAGTTGTTCAGGTTTCGGTTATTGAAGTCAAGGAGCTCGGGGTTCTGTGAAGCATGCAATATGGGTCAGTTTCAACTCTTTTACAGTTATGGTGATGAAACAAGCAGCTAAATCAAACACATGCCATAGTAAAAGAACTGCCAACCAGGAACACACTACACTTAATAGAAACGACAACTTTGGTCCAATAAAACATTAGACAAAAACAGTTTTACAGTTAAAATATCTATTTTGTACAGGTTTGAACATTAATTACAAGACTATTTACATTTGCACAATATGTATAAAATAAATTATTTAAAAATGAAGACAATATTACATCTTTTTCCAAAAAGAAAAAAACTATACAGTAATTTACAAAATACAATAAGATTAATAGACTATTTTCCTCCAAGTCTGATTTTTCTTCTACAGACTTTTCATCTTATTTCCCCCCCCCCGTAGCAGTCCCACTGTTACCCAAGTTTCATGATACAAAGCTTCCTAGCAGATTTTAGGTATCATTTTGTTTTGGTGGCTGTTTGTGTTACAGCTGCCAGCGCTGTTAACTCACCATGTTTCATCATCCTTGTCAGCAGTAAGCCCTGAAGCCATAGGCAATTTTGTAATACAGGTAATGCTATTTTCTAGGAAACTGACTTCAGAATAAGCGTCCATCTCTGTGTTGTGACCAAGACCCCGTGCCACATTTCTCTGAATAGTTATTGGGAAAGGCAGTATTCTACATTAAGTGTTCATTAATAAAGTGTTCTGTCTTAAAAGAAAAATACCTTTGTGAATCGCTGCACCTCAGTCTCTGGCAGTCCAAAGGCAAAAGCCAGTAGGTACTGGTTGTCATATTGGTGTCAATTCAAAGTCGTCATTAACATCAACAAGAGGAACGTAGAATTCCTGAATTTCATAAATGCTGATGGATTTGTACGTAGCAGGATCGAGTTCTTGTAGTTTAAGCTGCCACTCCAGTCTTTGTACTGCATTTAAAGCTGCTGCTTCATGCTGCTGCCTCATCAAAAGGCACGTCTGTTTTGGAATGCAGAAGGAAGTTATTTCAATATCAGAAAATGCTGCAGCACGAGCTTCAAAACAGAAAAGACATCTACGAGCCTCTTTGGTGGCAGCACCTGCCCTAAGTCTCTATTTAAATAATCAGATGATTCCATCACAAAGCTCGTTTTTTTGTTTTGTTTTTGTTTTTAATATTAGCAGACCTTCTTTCATGTTGCCTTTATAATGTGGAATCATGGAATCATTTGAGTTGGAAGGCATCTTTAAAAGCCATCCAAGTCCAACCCCCCTACAACAAACAGGGATATCTACATTAACTTATGATACTGCATATCACGTATCAAGTGCATATCAAGTGCTTATCACATAACAGATGTATTTATTCATATATTGATTCATGTTTACTCCTGTCATCTTTGCAGTGACATCAAAGGCACTATTTCCCCTAAAGATAGGGAAAGACAAAGAGGAATACCTTTAATTTGTCAAACTTAT
The DNA here is from genome assembly GCF_019238085.1 of Lagopus leucura. Taxonomy (NCBI): domain Eukaryota; kingdom Metazoa; phylum Chordata; class Aves; order Galliformes; family Phasianidae; genus Lagopus; species Lagopus leucura. The sequence goes on from NW_024962263.1 coordinate 41,494,927, forward strand.
CATCGACATCCTGTAACCATGACATAAACTGTCGCGCGTTGAATCGATCCCTCACTGATGTTTTGCTGTCATCAGTCTGCAAAAAGAACAAAAAAAAAAAACTCCACCTGTAAGTTGTTTGATAACTCGTATCAGACATGCTTTAAAACATGAAAACATACTTTGTGGCACCTTCATAAACAGCACTTCCTTGGAAAACTAAACTCCAAGTCAATGTATCAAGGTACATGCAAGCATATGTCTTGATCTCCCTTCCCTCAGCTAGCTGCTCTCCAGAAATGGTTATTCCCAGATCCCCTCAGGTTAAAGCTAATCACTGTCCTCTATTTTTAAAATTGGAGTGGAGGCGTCAAGATTTATGCCTTAAAATCTTAATCAGTAGAAGGCAGATCTTCCACAACATTCTCTTTTTGTTCTTTTTAAAATTCAGTTACAAATCAAACAAACGTCCCCTCAGGGAAAAGCAAAACATTCATCAAGAAAATCTTAAGCAATCCGAGTTAACTGGCCACACAAGTATTCAAAACCAATTTAAGTAAAAATTACCACAGAAATCTGCAAAAGGGATTTTAAAAAGCAAGAAGGCATATCTTATTTGTCCTGCCCAGTTAAATCCATTCATATATTTAAAAGCTACTTAATGAGTCTGGAACACCAAATCTGTCCATTGTGAGAAAGTAGACTGTATAGTTTTTGCATAGCCAGATCATGTCCCTGTAATACTTCAATAACCATCACTAACCAGCACAGGCCCCTGTTGCATTTTTAGAAAAGAAAGCCTCCCCTTTTGCACGCTGCAGGAGAAAGCAGCAATGAGAAAGAATGGGGGAAAAAACTGCAAATGCTGAGGTCTCTAGAAAACTGCTGGCTAAGATTACAGATATTCCCCAAAGGAAATGCAAACAGAAGGAGGCCTCAGCAACACAGGTTTCATGATCCTGAACTGCAGGTGTTTTGCTGGGCTGTAACCAGCCTGCTCACCACAAATGGGGGCCTTTTTCTTCCCTATCTCTGCTCTGCTGCAAATGACCACAGGGAATGGTCCTTAAGGTCTGCATAACATTAGCAGTTATAAAAGCAAGCCTCAAAACACCAAGAAATCGCTCAGAAGCAGTTGTGGGAGTGTCATTTTCCTACAGAATAAACCAGATCTTTGCTTACAAATCTTTGTCAGCTATTTGCTCAAGTAAAAGAAAACCGAAATGATAATTTTTTTTTTTTTTTTTAAATCACAGAACACAATTAAGAGGTAGTGAGAGTTGTAGTATTTTACTACAACTGCTGTAGCAAATAAAAATGGCCAGAACAGCTGCAACACTTTGTGAAAGAAAAATAACCTCTCCTCCCATACAGATCCCTTTTGTTTTGCAGAATTCAAATACAAAAATCAGCTTTTTCAAAATCAATTGCAACATGACAATATAAAAATGCAGATCCATGCAGAGCTCAGATGCACCCTCAAGTTCTAAAGAGGGTGCATCTCAAAAAGGGACAAAATACACCCAAGGACACTAAACTCCAAAACCAATAATGACATTTTGCTCATTAACAAAAGAGAAAAATCTCTTTTGAAGATGATGACTTAAAAATTTGGCAGTACAAAGCTTTAAATGGGCAAAAACCACAATCTTCATAAAACTGGTATTTTCTACTGAGTTGCTTTGTTCTGCATGGTTCTTTAAAGGTAGGAAAAAAGTAATGGCACAGGTAGAGGAAACACTGGAAGCTGTAATTAACATGTAAAGAGTTACAGCACTAAAGTAGAATTCCACACACGTCTGACACGTAGGTGTTTCTTTGTATAATGCTCAGCATTCAATGCATCCAAATGTTTATTACATCTGTAATAGCAAATTTCTTCCTTGTGTTACGTCTCCTCAGTTACCTAACCAGGTTCTGAGTGCAGTTTCTACTCCTCTTAGTTAGTAAACCTGTTCACAAAATACTGATGCCATCAAACCATCTTCTAGATACATAGCTACAGTAAACTTCAGAGTGACAGCCCATAAATGATGCAGATTAAAAGTATATTAAATTTGATTTCATGAAAAACAACAGAGTCCTGGTTTAATCTTTCACATCATTTGTGGAGATGAAAGAAAACCAGGCAGAGTACAAAACATGAAACCAGCATAAGTACCTGTGTCCTCTTGTTATTGCACTTCTAATGTGGTGTGCAACGCTGAGCAAAATGAGGCCTAAGCAAAATAACAATCTACAATATACAAAATCTTAATCCCAAGCAAATCAGTGACAGCTTCGGTATAGCAATGGAATTCTCTCCAAACACTCATTTTAAGTCAGACTAGAAAGGTACATTGGTCTGAAATTTACCTGAGCATCCAGGGGCACATTGTAAACCTCGGCATCCAGCAGAACAGTGCAGGCACTGAATGGTAGTGTTTGATTAGCTAGAGTCCTTGCTGCTCGGTAATGAACACGGAGGACTTCTTGCTCATTAGAAACAATAAGCTTTTCCTAATTAAAAAAAAATAATACATCATACATATCAACATATAAGCATTTCAGTTTGATTCATAAAAACGCTTTTGCATTTAAACTCATTGAGAACTTCCTGTAGGGACCTACAGCAAGCTGGAGAGGGATTACTTATCAGGGAGCATGGCAGTAGGACAAGCAGTAATGGCTTTAAACTAAGAAAGGGTCGATTTAGGTTAGATATTTGGAATAAACTTGTCACTATTAGGATGGCAAGACACTGGAACAAGTCACCCAGAGAAAGTGTGGATGCCCCATTCCCAGAGGTGTTCAAGGCCAGGCTGGACAGGGCTTTAAGTGACCTGGTCTAATATGAGGTGTTCCTTCCCATAGCAGGGGAATTGGAACTAGATGATCCTTATGGTCTCTTCCAACCCAAACCATTCTATTATTTTAACTGTGTGTCATCTACCAATACAGCATTTATTGTTGCTTAAATTCTTTTAATTCAGATGCTTTGATTCTGAGATTGCTAACACTCCTTAGCCTTCAGAACTAGAGTCTACAGCTTTCTTCCCACACTCTGCTGCCCCTAGGAAAAATCTGAGCCACATCTTAGAGCAATTAAGAAGAAAAAGCCGCTGTCTTACTGGCACAAGTATTCAGTTAACAATCGTTCAAACTATCGCTGAATTTGTCATTACCTTTTTTCTCTTTTTTGTATTTACAAGTTCTTTCAATTCAGAAATTTAGTTAAAAGGCAGTGTAGTTCTAAAGCAGTGTTCAACTGAGCAAAGCCTATTCACTGAAAAATGAAAACCCGAGATTGAGAAATGATAGAGAAAAGTACTTCAGTCTTACCCTTTCAATACTGTGCTGTAAACGTAGTTTCATCCTTACAACCTCCTGTTGTTTAAATAGTTCCTTAAGTGGGTCTGACAGCGAGGGAGGAGGTGTAATCTGTGGAAAATGTTTTATAAATAGTATAATGAGTATGTATTTCATGTATGTTTAACACTGCCTGAATGATTTGAGCATCTATTAAAAAAATAAAGGGAGGGGGGGGGTTCCTAGGGAAAAATAGGAGTTTTGTACATTAATTCTATAACTTTAAACCATTTGCAATGAAAAGTTTTAAGGCTTCTTTACCAAAAAGTTAATAAACTTGCCTGCTTGCAATGGCATTTCAAACTGTTAATGCTTTTAACCAGTCACAGCCAACATATCACAGCTATTTTTTAAAAGGTCTATGCATTAGAAGATACAACTTGCTTTCAATTTTCTATAGCACAGCTGTTCATTTTGAAAATAAGGTAAAAACTGCCTAACCAGCCAGTTTCAAACTGCTACACAACACACACTTCACCTCTCTCCTAATGAAAATTGTTTGGCTCCCACAATACTGAGTGAGGTTTGACATCTCTTGCCCCTTTGTGCAAGCCATCATTATTAAAAGCAAACCCCACACTGACTACAATAACCTGCCTCAGCTGTAGTCAATTTCAGCATGTTTAATGTTCAGTCTGAGGTATTTTGCAATCTAGATTTGCCAAGAAACTTTGTATTCATGACACACTACCACACTGTTGTCCCATCTTTTCAGTGAAGTAAGACAAGATGGTCATAATTACACCAAGCTTTGATGTAGCTAATATTACTAAAAGTGAATCGATCTTTCAGAAAACTCAGTGCTTCAGCTAATAGAGAAACACACAGCTTAAGCAACACAAGCAGACTGCCTATAAAGTTATCCAGAAATAGAAATTTCACAGTTGACAAGCATCTGTATCACCTGAACAATATAAAATTTCATTATCAACTGTTTTTCCTTTGAATTCAAACACCACGTAATTTTGCAGGAGAAAGAAGAATTAACACCACCGGAAATAACTGGAAAGAATTTAATTATATAGGCAGCTAACTTGTATGGACTTCTATTAGTGAATGTAAGAGAGCTCTGCGCCTGTGAAGCTGCTATTGTGCAATAGCTTCTATTGAAAGTAAAAGCATTTTTCAGGTCCCAGAACTCTTCCATTACATTACTGATCAACAACAGATATATTTTCTAACCAATACTCAAAAAGAAAATTAAAGTTTCACTTAATCTAGCAATTAGCAGCTTTTCAGTAGCCTGTATCACTAAAACCCATGGCACAAAATGTTGTTTCAAGCAGCAGGTGGCAGCCTAAAACTGTAAATCAAAGTGCACTGATGTTAAGCTCTTGCTGACTGAGATTTCTTTTGAAGGGCTCCCGATGTTAGTTAACCATGCCTCGATTCTGTTTCAAAACTAAAATTTTGTTTCTTGCTTTCAGGAGTTAAGTATGCATTCTAGAAATTCAACCACGCTAGAAGAAGCCACCCCGCACTGAGGGCTTCTAAACTGCAGTAATAGTGGTCTTCCAGCAAAGGCTGAATCCCAAATACCCCAAAGCTACTCTCTGCAAACACTATTAGCAGTATGAAAGGCAACAGAAGGTTCTTCTGACCTCAGAGATTACTACAGCCTCTGTCTTCGAAAACATTAAACTAAGCACAGGACTGAATTTGCTTATTGTAATTTTCCCAAACAGTATGTTTTTCTGTCTTCTTGGAGAGTTTGGAAGAGCCTCAGCTACTCGATCCCAGCAGTCTGACACCACCTACTGGAAAATCCCAGACTTGGAACCGATGCTGGATTTGGACAAGAGAAATAACCTTCACAGCCTGAAGGGAAACTGAAATAAAAGGTTTTGAGGGAAACTGAGGAACGAGTCTCACTCATCTTTGAGTCAAAGAGACTGCTAGGAATGAGTCAATTAAGAATGTGTAGGGAAGAGATGAACCTGTATGGTGGAAACACAAGAACAGAGCACGAAACTGGATGCCACAAGCAAAAAGTGGCCTCAGTTTCCTGCACAACCAGGTCCAGGCTCCATATAGAGCATGATGGACAAGTGACTGCTGCCTTCTCGTGTGTTCTCTAATCCTGAGCAAATGTCCAAGAAAAATTCAATGGTGCTCAGCCCTTCAACACTCTGATCCACTGCATGAGAAGGCAGCCTCCTGAACAGTTTTGTTCAGTAATAGTTAGGCAGCAAGATGTATCTGCAACATCTCCAGCACATAAAAATAAATTACAAGCTCCCTGCATGTTTTGCATCCTTCAGATCAACAAGAATATTGATGCTTCATGCTGTAAAACCTGTAATTCTCATTTGCGATTGCTACAAGAGCACTAACTCAGATTCACACATATACAGCATTTCCAAGATTATTTTTGTGTGTCCCTTTTGCTATCCAAGTCAACTGGCTTACTATGCTATTTAACATTTAATTAATTTAGGAAGTAAGTATCTGATAACATCACTAAAACAAGTTTTACTGCGTTTTTCCAGCAATACCAGAGAGACTGGACAGAATTCCATTTGTTGGAAATACGTCTGTTAGATAGTCAGGGGAAGCTGGAAATCTTGGCATCTGTCCTCAGGAGGCAGTACAGACAAAGCTGACAGAACCCCCATTGAATACACTGATGTAGCAATCCAAAGACACCATAGCTAAGTATGATTTAAATCTATTCTTAGGACATTCAGATGTTTCCTTCCATTTTGAATTGACCTCATGTCACTGTCTTATATTTGCACTGGCAGAGGGAAGCCACAATTCATATTAACTATCACTACTGTAACCTCAGGTGATCTGGGTCATAAATTACAGTATATAAACAAAGCAGAGCAAAATCAAACTCGAAAGCACCATCTCCTGGTTCCCACCTACAGGATGTTTGAAGTTCCTCATACAAACAACAGCTTATCATTAAAATCTCAATGCGGAGAACAAGCAGTACATTATGTGAACTACTCTGAGTCTCAGAGCTAAATAAATTTTCTTCTTGTAGACGTTCACACAATGATACAGCAATAACTTAAGAACAAATATCTGCCTTCCTACCTATGAGTGAAGCAAAAATCAGGTTAACAGAGAATCATTAAAGAACTACTTAAGGAAAAACATAAAAACAATTCCAACAGAAAGGTCATTTTATTGTTGCACATCACATTATGCATTGAGTTACTTACACTCAAATGACTCAAAACTATGAGGGCAGCTGATGTGCCAGAAGGTGTGCTGCTGCTATCCAGAGGGAGAGGATGGAGAAACGAACTGGCAGAACCCTCATGAAATTCAGCAAGGAGAAGTGCAGAGTCCTGCACGTACAGAGGAGCAATCTCAGGCACCAGTATGTGCTGGGGAACTGCCCAGCTGAAAAGCAGCACTGGGGTCCTGTTGAACACCAAATTGAACATGAGCCAGCAAAGTCCCCTTGCTGTGAAGAAGGCTAATGGTGTCCTGGGCTGCCCCAGGGCAAGTACTGCCAGCAGTACCGGTAGGGCCACATTTGGAGTGCTGGGTCCAGTTCTGGGTTCTCCAGCTCAAGGGAGACATGAACATATTAGAGACATTCTTACAAAGGACCACGTGATGATGACAAAGGGACTGGAGCATCTCTGTTATGAAGAGAGGCTGAAAGAGATGGAGCTATTCAGCCTGAAGAAGAAACAGCTAAGGGTAATCTCAGCAATACCTGAAGGGAGGGTGCAAAGAGGACGGAGCTACACTCTTACCCGTGCTACCCAGTGCCAGCACAAGAGGCCATGGGCACAGACTGGAGCACAGGAGGTTCCCTCTGAGCAGCAGGCAGCACTTCTGTGCTGTGCAGGTGACGGAGCACTGGCACAGGCTGCACAGAGGCTGTGGGGTCTCCTCCTTGGGGATCTTTGTAAACCACCTGGATGTGGACTTGGACTCCCTGCTCTGGGTGACCCTGCTGCAGTGGGACTGGGGAACCCAGAGGGCCCTGCCTGCCTCAGCCATGCTGCGACTCTATGATTAACATTCCATTTGGCATAAGTTACCTAAGAAATTACACTACACAATCATCTAAATTTATTCTCATGAACTAAAGAATCCCTACTACACATAGTCAGAGAGACAGGAAGGAGGTATGAGGAAGTACTTAGAAGTTCTTCCTTCTAGTGCCATTTGTGATGGGGAAATGAGCTTATTGCCAGGGTAGAAGGGCCATTGAAAAATATTAACTACACTTCTTCATTTCCCAATAATCTCAAACTAAGCATTGACATTTAATGCCAAACCTGTAAGCTGTAGCTTAGAAACTGCATGTAGTTGGCTAGTAGCTGCCATAAAAAAAACAAATACATCTCTGCTTCTGGTGATAAAAATACACTACAAAAGCTGAAACAGCAACTGAGAAAGATTTCTAGACCAAGGAAGGCCTGGTATATTGTAGCAAAGTTTAGGATACATCCTAGGTCACTTGCAGATCAAATAAAATAGTAACCTTATGCGCATCTTTCCTCCCATAGTTTTCTCACAGCTAACTTGCTAATTTCAAAGAAATCCATCAGTTCCTATCTGAGAGAGAAAATGTTACAGGATATACATACTCCCTCATGCAGACATGGGGCATATATGGTGGAAAAAAATGAGAGGAAAGAGCTTCCACAGTAACAATGACTACCTCTGGAATGAAGCAACACAAATTTTAAAATGTATTTTTATATACATTAAATTTCATTTACAAATTTACAAATTTAATATACATTGAAGTGTTCACTGCTTAATCAAAAAGGATCTTCAGCTCTAGTGGAAAAAGCTATACTGCATCTCAGGTAGGAAGTTATCTTCAGTGAGTCAACAGAATAGCTGGTCCATTCAGAAGTACAGAGCCCCAAACCAGGGGCTTTGTAGCAGAGCCCCTTAACCAGGTTGCTTACAGAGCTATTTCATATGCACAGACCAATCAGTTTAGCAGGTATTTCTGCTATCAAGGGTTTACAATATTCTCCCTACTCCTCCTAAAATTGGATTTTTCCTTGACACATCCTAAGTAACGTACATACAATCCAATACTATTGAATTCTGACATTATCAAGATACTGTATGTCAGCCAAACAACTGCTTTAGGTAATCAATGATCTCTCACTATTCCAGCTATTAAGTGTATCAACTGAAACCATTCAAACAGGTTCAAGCTCCTTTTACTTCAATACTAGACAAGGTTAACTCTGGGTTAATCTCTAATCAGTTAAACTCTTAAAACTCTAATCAGTTAAAGTACATCAGATGAAAACCACCTTCTATTCCCAGGAGCAAGAATGTGGCTAGCAAAAAGCCCCCAATGCACAATGTATTGGGTCTTCTCCATCCCCTCCACCTAGAACAACAAGCACAAGTGTGCTGAAGAACAAAGGAAGAGCTACCCTGATTGCACTGACTTCAAACAGAGACTAGCAGTAATCAAACCACTGTTACACTGTTACATGTTCTGAGGTGTAGTGCCACAGTAAAAAGTGATATTAACTACACTTCAGCCAATTCTGTGCTATACTGCACAGAGGACTCCCAAATTACAGGCCTCTTTCACAGCTGTCATTAGGAATATGCCCAGCAAATCTATAGAGAGCTTAGAACTAAACAAGTGTCCCCGGACTACAGATGGTCTTCAACAGAAAGGACTTCACATGAACTACAATTCAGAACACTTTAAATTGATGGATGACAACAGCTGGGACACAGCATATTATATTCGCTGCTTTGGTGAGTATTAAGGAGACTGCAACAGCTAGCAGGCACTCTCCTGCTTAAAACACTGATAATAGACTTAGTATCTTAAAACACTGCACATCCACCACTCTCCAAATAAAACAGCTTTGAATAATTAGTTTTACCCACACTATTGTTGGTAGAAATTTGGAGAAGCTCTAAACAGCTACTTCAGTTTTAAAAGTGTAGGCATTATAGTAGCAAATACTTTGAAATATTTGTGTGTCTTTTACAGATACTATACACGATGGTTTATCTTGTAATGACTTTGACACCATTGCTTGTATGTCCATCAAACGCTGCTTTTAAATTCGTCATTACCAGTAAATGTTAATTTGACATATTGCAACTTAAGATTTTTAGCTCTGGTAATCAGAAGCAAGTTAGGAAGAAAATGAAAGTGACAAAAACAAACAGAAAAAACCAGTGTCTTTCCTTGAAGTGCATATTTAAAGAACACGTTACTTACAGTTGGAATGCATATCTTGCTCAGGGGATTGCCATCCAGTAGATAAGATCCGTTGAAGGTCACATATTCATCATAATATTGAGGTGCCTGAGGAATAACACTGCACAGTAACTTACGCTTCTCTTCTATCTTTTTTCGTATGTGCAAGTATTCAAAATATGGATTTGCTCTCTCAGAACAATACGGCTGGATCTCTTCAAGTTTCAAAGAATCAACAACAGCTGCCAGTGACTGCTGGGTTTTCTCTTTAGCCTGCAGTAAAGAAGGGTTCGCTTGCACAGGCTGAGGTACACGAGACACCTTTCTTTTACGTGGATGATGTACCTGACCATCATCATCTTCAGTTAATCTAATCCTTCCTTTCATAGATGCTAATAATTCAGACTCCTTTTCTAACGTCTGCATGCAGCCAACAGGATTCTGTTTGCCCTGGTTTGCCAGTACATTTGCTCTATTTCTTGTGATTCTTTGAGGTACTTCTTGCTGTTCCATCTTCTGATCCTCAGCAATTTCTTCTTCTAGTTTAACTATTTGACTGTATTTATGCACCTCTTCTTGTATAATCTCTTGTGAACTATTTTCTGCATTAGATAAAGAGTACTGCAGTGCTTCATCTGTCAACACATTCTCTCCGTCGGCAGTGCAGGGCTTTTTATTAGATGAATCGTTCATAATTCCCTTTGACATTGCTGAACGTAGATCACAGAGATCAGTGTCAGCTTTACTGTTAACAACATGCACAGAAATCAAATTTTCTTGCTGGTCTTTTTCATTCCTGATGTTCGAAGTATCCACTGCGTTACCATCCACTTCAAACTGAGTATTCCTGCAAACAAGTTTATTGAACGCATATGAATTTACATTTAACTGTGAACTGCCATCAGATTCAGGAATATCTTTTTCTAACACCACCACAGGTAAATCATTCACCCTTTCACAGGTCTGTGAAATATCCTTCACAGAGCTCTCAGAATATACAGCATGTGGTGCATCAGCCTTCTGAATGTTGGAAGGGATGAAAACATTTTCCGTCTCTCTGGTGCTACTAGCATCTGTATTGATGGCAGAACTTACAGTTTGAGCTAGATTTTGTTGTACAAGTAAGGAATCTTGATTGCTAATGCCTGGTAAAGAGATGTGTTTAGATCCATCTGGAAGTGGCTGGATGGGTAAGGAACAAGGTGACTGTGAAGGCAAAAACGATGCAGATTCTTGAGAACTGGAATTTCCCTTGATCTCAGCATGCTGGGGCAAACATTCAGCTACTTTTTGCTCTTTTAATGTCCGGTTTTCAGAATTATGCATTGCTACAAAATTATTATTATCTTGCTCCGATACATCATAACCTGAGCTGCTACACTCATTGTTTATTGAATTAAGTTTGTCAAAAGGCACATCCCAAGGTTTGGTTTGCTGAGTCACACTACTTTGACTACATGGTTCTAAATGAATATTGTATTCTTCTGAGGGATTCATCTGAGCAATATTTTTAGTGGTACTTGTACCCACTGTTACCTGCTTGTTGCTAAAAGCTCCAGTTGGAGATGACTGCAAACCAGAAAAACTGCTTTGAATATCTCTTTCAACCATGCTACACGGGAGTTCTGGTTTAGGAGAAGTGCTGGGAAAAGTCTGAACTGACATCTGAGCATTCTGGTTATTTTCCTCTGATGTTCGAGGCGGTTTGCTGTGTTCAGAAACAGAAGCAGGCATGCTGCATCTTCGAACCTCTACAACAGGTCTACACTCATTTAAAACCAGTTTGAAGTCTTCAAAAGATGCTGATCTGATGTATGCTGGTGGAAGCCTGTTTGCAAAAGATGGCTTCATCCGATCAGGCAATTCGGCAACACCATCGGTCTCTCTTTCAAGAGGGGCTGGTGATTTGGCAGCTGGCAAAAACGATGATTGTGAAAAAGACATTTGGGAATCAGCGCCTTCTAGCACAAAATCTGAGTCATGTTCCATTGAAGGTCTTGGAGTAGTTACTGTGGTATGGCAGGAATCCTCAGAACTTGCAACTGAAATGATGGACACTGATCTGGAGCTCTTTTCACCTTCTGATTTGGGGGATTTATTTGAATTATCCAAAACCAATAAAGACTTTATAACATTTACATTTCTTGTATCTACCGACTGGGATCTACTACTCGTAGCTTCTTTCTGCTGTTTCTCCTTCACACAAAAATCTGGCAACTCTGAGCTTTTTGAACGAGTAAGTTCTTTGTTTTTTACTTCAGGTAATGACTGCCTTTGTTTTTCTTTTATCTTGCTAAGTTCTAAACAAGCGCGACTTCGTAAACGTTCCTTCTCTTTCTGTTTTATTTTTTCTTTATGTTTTCTATGCCACTGCTCAATTTCCAGATCTTTAAGGCTAAGCATTCTTTCAAAACTAGTTTGCATTAAATCATCATTGACTAACCTTTTTTCTTTAGGTCGAACATCCTTTGGTGCAGGAGATGTTTTAGGCTTAAGTTTCTCATGCTCGAGTTTTAGCTTAAGTAAACTACTTTGATGCTGTTTATGCTTGTCTCTCTCTTTGTATCTGTCTATATCTTTATCTTTTTTATCCTTCTCTCTACCGTCTGGAGTTTTCAAGAAATCATCTTTTTGCTTTTCTTTCAAAGACATCAGTTTGTCATGCATTGATTTATTGCTGTCTGTAATGTTGCACCTTCTTTCTTCTTGCACGTGTTTTGAGCTCACTACTGTTGAACTCTCTTTGTCTCTGGATTTGTCTCTTCTTTCAGGTTCCTTTTCCTTGTCTTTAGTTCTGTTTTTTTCTGACTTAGTATATTCAGGTTCTTTTTCAGACTGTTTGACTTTTCTTTCAATACTGTGTTTTTCTTTGCTGTCAGCCAAATGTCTGTCTTTATCAACCTTTTCTTTGTCATGCTTCTTTTCTGTCTTTTCTTTATTTTTTTCTTTGTCATCAAGTTTCTTAAGAGTACCTGTGCTTTTAATTTTATCGTTTTCCTTATGGCATCTTTCAGCTTGCTGGGAACTGATCTTTTCCTTTACTTTCTCTATATTTTCATTCACTTCTGCTTTCTCTGCCTTACACTCGTGTTTTATTTTTTTCTCTTTTTCCCCGCTTTTTCTTTCTGTCTTTTCAACATCTTTTTCTTTGGCTGAGGTTCGTTTTTCTCTATTTTCCTTTAAATTCTTTTCATGCTTTTCAGTATCTGTTTCTTTTTCTATTAAGTGCATGCTAATCACCTCATCTTTAACACTTAAGCAGAACAATTCCATTTCTTTATCTGCAAGTATAGTTTCTTTTTCTTCTTTCGCGTCTTTCATTTTCTCATCCTTAAGAAACTTCTCATTTTCCTTTTTGTTCTTCTCTCTCTCCTCTCTAGCATTTCTCTCCTTGTGGAACTGTCTCTCCTTAGCTAACCTGTCTTCCTTTGCCACAGCTTTATCCAACTTCGATTTTCTGTCTGAAGGAAGAGTTTCATGTTCTATATTTAACAGTGTTTCTTCACTTTCATCACTTTTGAAAAAATTTTCTTTCCAAAATTCTCTGTCAAACTCAATACTTCTTTGGGACTCTTTAATATTATGTTTATGTTTTTCCTTTTCCCCATCCTGTTCCTTCTTGTCCTTATCTTTTTCTCTTTCTTTGTGCTTTAATTTATGCTTTTTAAGTGCTTTACCTTCCTTGTCAATCTTTCTCAGAGTATACTCTGAGTTCTCAAACGTAGGGCTATTATCTTCATCTTTAACTTTAGAGCTAGATTTTTCACCAAATTCTAACTGAAAATCTTTCTGATGATGCTTGCTTTTTTCTTTATGCTTACAAGATTTGCCACTAGAGCTTTCTACTAGATACTCAGCATCCGCACTGTGATCGCACCGAACCAATTCAGGCTGTAATGCTATTTCAGAGCCTCCCGGTGATAAGCAAGTTTTGGTGTTTTCTTGCTTTAATGCTGTTGCTTGCTTTTCACTTAATCCACAGGGATGCTTAGGAGATTTGCCAGCAGCAATATGAAATAGTTGTAAAGAAGAATCTTCTTTTTGGCTGAAAGACTTCTTAAATGTTTCTTCATCTCTAGGTTTATCTAAAGAATCTAACCCTGAAGTAGTGATATTTGTTACTCTAGCATTTTCTTTTTCTTGTTTTAGTTCCTGATTCTCTTTATTTTTACTTTGATTTTTTACTTTCTTTTTAACTTTGCCTTTTTGCTTGTGTTCATTTGTAACAACACATTCTTTCTTTGCTCTTACATCAGAACTTGAGGTCTCTGAAACAGAACAAGGAGAGACTACCTTTTTGTCCTGGAGTATTTCTTCGTCTGAGCTTTCAGAACTTGAATACAAAACTCTAGATGGCTTTTGTTTCTTGTTTTTAAGTGATTTTGAAAATGTAACTTTTTCTTGTTTCGCAAATAAGTTGTTCTTTTCAACTTCTGTTTCATCCTCTTTCCTTACATCTTTTCTAAGAATATGTCTGTTATCAATCATTTTCTTCATTTCATCTTCATCATCATCTTTAAACTCATATTCATCCAGTGCAGGTGGATGTGGTGCCTTACTGTGAACAATCTGTTTGCTGCCGTTGGCTACAGAATCTTTTTCCACTTCTGAATCAACATTCCCCTCTACACTGGAAGGATTTACAGATGGAGCTTCTTCAGAATCTACATGGAGAAAACCAGAAATTAGCTGAATGTCAATGGAACGTTCTCATTAAGTTCAGGACAAAAGGACAAAACTGGCAAACTTACAGAAAATAACAAATAACAGAATATAATTAGAAATGTGGCCTATTCAAAACAGTGAGCAACACTGCCTTAGTCCCTACCACATAACAGATTGCCCTGACAGAAACTATAACCAAACAAATACAAAGATTTCATAATGTACAGTTCCTACCAATATCCTCAGATATCTTTAAATACACATTTTTAAATCCATTAAGGCCTTTTGTATGCAGCAAGATTCTTAGTTTTTATAAATTAGGATTATTAATTTTTCAAAATAATTGCAAAACAATTAAGATCAAAGACGCAGAATGATAGACAGCGAAATTTTAGGCAACAGAAGTCAAGTTTATAATTCACAAGTTCCTGTACATTTTATAAAAACACTACCCTTACTTTAATCTTCACTTGTAACCATAAGATGCTTACCACATCAACAAAAGGGCCATTAAACAAGACATCAGTTACACTGCTTTACAACTGAAAGAAGACAAATCCTCAAAACACATTATATATGTTCTTTCTAGAATTAAGCTTTTCAAGAAAAATCAAAAGAGAAACCAATGTTCTCACAATTTACAAATGTCACACAGGTACATAAGCACATGGATTATCATTTATATCCCAATCAAATAAAAGTAACACTCTAAGTTTAGTAAACCTCATTTTTAATGTGTAGTACCTGCATAACCCCTTTCTCAAGTGTGTCTTTCTGCTGATGACTCATTCCTCAAGGAATTCATCAACTTTTACACTTTCCAACAACTAAATCATATTCTCCTTCACATGAACTGTCAAAGTACCTTGTTTCAACAGTAGGTGAACTTTAATTCTTAAAAGACAAAGAGCTCCTATTGTAAAGAAATTCCCCTATGAATTTTTAAGCACCTGATGTAGACAGTCAGAAGTCTGCTAGGCTTTCATTCACTGCAACTGGTCTCTAGTATGTAAGTGCATGGCATGAAACAAGTATGCTGTACTGACTGTCCTGATTTGCAAGTTCAAAATTGCAAGCTGAACTTGCAATTCTAGCTGAACTTGAATTCAGTTATTCAGTAATTGTACAACTGAACAATGGAAATCTCTCAACTGTTTGCGAAGTTAGATTTTACACAACATATGCAGTGTTATCACCACTTGATCATGACAAAATTAGTACTAAAAAGTCTTTCAGAAATATTTCTGGATATATTGTTCCCTCCAAATAAGGTTCTTCCAACTCAAGTCTCTCCAGCTGAATTTATCATTTTGTTGTTTTTCTTAAAGGAAGAGAAATCACAATATCAATAAAACAGAACTAAGAAGATCCTATTATCTTCCGTATTATCTGTAGCATTCAGAACATGTTACTTGTTTGTGCTATCAGTTTTTTTTTTTATTCCTGGTTTCTTAGGAAGCTGCAGAGAAAGCTCTGTTCCTCCTGGAAACTATATTCCCAACTAAGAAACACCCTGAACAGACAACCATTGATGAAACAATTACTAAGTAGTAGCAAGTTTCTATTACACATGTGGAAAAATATTCTTCTTAAGATCAATAGTTAGGGCAAGCTTTAGTAAATCCTGTGACAAAATGCCATGACTATCCCTTAAAATGGGATGACTATGCTTTGCTTTTCAAGCTATTTTTTTTTCAAGCTATTCTTTCAATATGCAAAAAAGTCACAACTACATAGGTCAACATGACTACTGTGCTTCAAGTATAGAAAAACACTGAATAAAAAGCTTGCTTTTAAAGAAAATGAAGTTTGTCAGGGAAAACTAAAATGACTCTAACAATCATGTGGCATGAGTACCTCCTCACGTAACTTTACTTGAAAAAATATGAATTCCTTCCTCTGTGATAAAGAAAAGTTTGTGCATAGCACTCGAGCAAGTTACTCATGGTCAAGAGTCCTCTGTTTCCAAGGAGACAACAGTTCTTTCCATACCCCAAGAGGGGATACCTTTCCCTGACATGGCAGAAATAAAATAGGGGTCAAGAATCCCTGCCTGCACTTAAACAAGATACTATCTGGTCACCTTTACAAGTCAGTGATTCCTCCATGAGCAAGAACTTGTTTACTGAGCAAGCATTATGAAGTCACCCCCATGTGAAATTCTTGCTCCCAGTTCCTCTACTGAGGATACAAAGTGACTATGGGAATATTCTTCCCAGTAAGACCTCTTGAAAACATCTCTGTACTCCAAATAAAGTAAATAAGTAAAATTAATACAATAAATAAAACTGATAATATAAATACTGTATTATCTCATATTTTTCTCCAACAAAATCATACTGAGATAGAGTTGATTTGGAGGGTGGAAAGGGATTAATGGAGAGAAAAAAAAAACACAAATACATTATGGATAATTCAATTCAGTAGAAAGATCTGAAAATTATTTCTAAAATTAGAAAACAATCTTAAAAATTGCACTTGCTATCTGCAGCAAGTCTTCCCAGGTAACACTACGCAAAAGATTAAAACCATCAAATTTCAGATTAATTGATGCCCTGAAAGAAGTATGCAGTGAAATGGGTACTGTTACCTGAGCAACTGTCCTCATCATCAGAGATAGGTACCTCCCTTTTCAATAGCATTTCCAGCTCTTCAGTTTCAGCTACATCAACTGGCCTCTCTCCGTGCTTATTGGCCTGAAATGGATTTCCACCATGTCGAAGTAACAACTTCACAATCTGCAGCATTAAATAAAGGAACCTTTAGGTTTTCCAAAAGCATTAATTAACCAGCATAAAAATGGCTCCACTGGTCACAAAAGGTGAATAATGTGAAACTGAACTCCAAACTTCTCTCTGTGAAGTTGGTATCATAAATGAAGACTTCAACAACTAAAACGCAAAGACCAAATATCCATAATCAGCTTGTTAGAAGAGCAAATGGAATAGAAAGTTGTCCGTAATTAAACGGATACAGTAACATCAGAAAGAAACACAACATGACCCTTTTGATTCTCACTGTTCTGGCATCACTTCACAGAAATCACCTGGTTTCTCACCTACCAAGCTCTCTATTCATCTGAACTTAACCCACCTCATCGCTACAAAATGTGTACCACTGAAATCTAACAGGACAAGTTTTCCAAGTAGCAATATTACAAGTTTCCACGGCATTTCAGAAAAGTTCTGTTAGAATCTATGTGTCATTGGAGGAATAAATTATCCCTTGTCCCCAACTGAATATTATAGAGTGACATTATCAGTGTCTGTCATTAAGAGCAGAATTATTAAAGTTGCAGTGATACTAAGGCTGCTGCATCTTCATCACATATCCAATATCAGTTACTTTTTATTGTTTTCTTTTGTTGGTTTTTTTTTGTCTACATGAAAAAAATGTGAAAATTTAGCAGTCAGTAATATGGTTGCAAGACACATCAACATTTTTTTGACACGTAACATCACTGAGACGATCAGAGATTCCAAGGCCAGACCATGATGTACTATCTCAAGCAAGCTCTATCTAAAGGCCCACTTTTGTTTTGATATCCATCAGATATGATTACCAAATCATTAATAAAACTTTCACAAATCTTATTCTTGTATTTCTCTTCTCTAACGTTTCCACAAAACCTTTCCAAACTGGATAGCTTGTTTGAAAGGTATATTTTATCTATACGTAGATAAAAAGTATATTTCAATTTTATAAAGCAAATCACGCACAGTAATTAAATGAAGGAGACATAAAAAGAGAGAAGACTCATTGTTGCACCTAGCTTACAGAGAACAAATTTGGAAGCATGCAGAATGCCTATGATACTCCCTTTATCTTCTCCTCTAACTCACCATGTGTGAGTACTGAAAAAAATAGTAAGGATATACATAACATCGTTCTGTTTCAAAGTCCACAAACATAAAAATAACTGTTAATTTTTATATGTATATATAAAATATATATAGTAAAACTATGCATATAACAAACAACATAATAAATACATAGTATTATTATAATGCATAAAATATAGAACTGTTTATAATTTAAATACGTAGTATTATTATAATGCATAAAATATAGAATTGTTTATAATTCACAAATATTATACAGATTAAAATAATATTATGCAAAATATCACATACTATTATCAGATATATAGAAGGATAGATGATTATAAATAAAAGCATGTCTTACACTCTTGTATGAACTGAAATAAAAAGCATTTCTTTAAACTTGCAGTATATGGTTTGGAAACATTTTGTTATTGAGAATTCTACATGATATAAATCTCTTAAAAATCATTAAGATATCTATTTAAAAAGTAAAAGTGAAATTTAAAGCATTTAAGAAAGCAGATACTGGCAGAAAATACCTCACAATAGAGTTATGATGAAAGCAGGATGGAAAAGCAAACCAAAAAAGCTTTAAGATGTCCCCAAGACAGCAGAAACAGTATTACAAAACCCCATGAGACTAGTCAGAATAGTAATGATTTGTTCTAATGATTCAGCATTTCAAGCCACTTATTTGCTTCCCTTACTCTCACAGCACACTCACATTTCTATGCCCACTACTAGCAGAATCATGAAGTGGTGTATCATCATCCAAACCCTGCGTGTTCACGTCAGCTCCTGCTGCAATCAGGACTTTAGCAACATCATAGTAACCAACATTACAAGCTTCATGCAGTGGGGTCCAACCTACAATAAAGAGTGGTAAATATAAGTTTGAAATTTAGGAATTAGTTTGGTTTTGCTTTCTCCTGTACTGTAGAGCTCTATGTCCTTGAAACACTTCAAAATATATCATAGAGTAGTGTGGGAAAGGGTAACACCATCCATCCAGTGAGCACATGCTTTACCAGTCTTACCCCTCACAATGAGCTGTAGATTTTTATTTCCACATCAATAATCTTAAATTCAGTTGCTTCCCATTTTCTGCAGTAGAGCCTCAAGCGAAGATGATAAATCTGTATTTTCTACACTCCATACTTCAATCTCCTCTCCTCCACTTAATTCCTCCCATTTCATAGATACCCTAAATTTCCAGGCTGTTCTTCAATAACTTTCCGAAGTCTAATTCTGAAAGGGGACTCAACTTCCACTCTATAACACAGCCAGTGCAAGTCTGGAAGAGTTTATTCACTTCAACTCTACATTCTGTAAGTCATGGTCTCATACCTCTGTTCAGAAACTCATGATTTATCTAGTCCTTCTTTAAGGAAATTTCTTATCTTCATCTCTCACTCAACTTCTGATACTTATTTAAAAATATATTTTCATATATTTTTTATTTTATATTACCTATTTTATATTACTTACTTTATATAATTTATACTTATTTAAAAAATAAACAAAAAAATAAAAATCAAACCAACAAAACAAAAAAAATCAACCACCACCACCAAAAAAAACCAAGGCTTCTAACTTCTTCTGTAATAAAACATATCTTCCTGATCTTCAAAATCTTTTTTTTTCCATCATCACTTGGTTCATTCACTTCTAGCACTGCCTGGCTACAACCACTTCTTTCCATTTTCTTGACATTTGTCTTTTTTCCACTCATCCACACCAAAAACATTATTTTGCTCTCAATCTTTCGATCTCTGTCTTCTTCCTAACAGTGACATACTTAATTCTCTCCACAGTTCATACTTCTCAGTGTTTTATTGCTTTGCCTTTTTATCCTATCAAAATATCTAGCACGCCAACCCTAGTCCTGGCTTTCTCTCAACATGTGTTTCCTTTACTCCAGTTCTCACACAGCAATATTATTCTGGCAAATACTGCATGAGCAGGGTACTTCTTCCATTACTAATTCATTTTCTCCTCCTTTTGTTCCGCCAACTTCTTAGCTAAAAAACTCTTCATTCTCTGAGCTTCATTACACCCTGAATTCTTACTTTTCTCCACTCACGACTTACTCCTCAAATCTTCCCCTTCTTCTTGACTTCTTCCTTTACACAGGAATTTCAAGCTCAGCCACCTCTTCTTCTCACTTTGGATTACCAAATAGAGATGATTCCACTTGATCTATTTCTATGATTCCTTGATCTATTATATTATCTATTCACATCTATTCCAGTGCTCTGAACAAAATTCCCAATGACTTGCTCCTAATTGATTTCTAGAACAAGCTCTCAAGCGTTCTCATCTTTTCTCCTACATCTAAAATTAGTTATATGTCTGTGCTGGATCTGCCTGGAATGAAGTTATGAAGTTAACTTATAGCAGCCCATATGGTGCTGTGCTTTGCACACACCAGTGGTTTGACTACTGCTGACAGGTGCTTGCAGTATTAAGGCTTTCTCTCTCTCTTTGCCCTTCTCCCCCACATAAACAAACTGGGAGTGGGTAAGAAGCTGGGAGGGGACACAGCCAGGACAGCTGACCCAACTGGACCAAAGAGACATTCCATATTTATGAAGTAATGGTCAGCAATAAAAACCTCTACAAAAGGAGTAAGAAATTAGGGATATTTGTGGCTATAGCAGTTATCATCCAAAGCAAATACGTTGAGGTCCAGGTTCTCAGGAACTTGTAGGACATCACAAAATAGTGAAAGAATTCCTTTTTCCTTTGCTTGCACATTCAGCTTTTGCTTTTCCTATTAATCTTTTTCCCTATCTTCTTGGATCTTCTTGATTCAAGATGTTTTTTCCTTATCTTTCTCTATTGTTCTTCAAAAAGGGGCAGTGAGAGAGTGGCTGGCTGAGCATCAGGCAGCTGGTCAAAGTTAATCCATAACATCTCCTTTTGAACTGTTTCTATTCCCCTTGTGATTCTATGGTTCTGCCTTCTTCTGAATATCCTCATCTCCCCTCACAGCTTCTCCAAAGATCCCACTGGATTCTGCTTCTGCTTCCTTTCTCTTCCTGTATAAAGCAGCCCTGGGCAGCCTCATCTTCAAATACAAATTCAGTCACCCCAAGAAATCACTGATCTGTTTCTTATCTACAATAAAAAGTTCAATCCATCTCAATAATATTTTCTCTTGATGTTAGCTAATCATATCACATCATTCTTAACTTTACTGAGACCTGCAACTTTACCTCATCTCATTATTCCCATAGAGAATATAACTCTCCTTAGAACCATTCAGGCTTACAATCTGAGCATCTGTAGCAGGCTGCTCCACAGATTTAGTCAAAATTCTAATTCAGACTTCCATTGTATTTTTGCTTCCATTATGCAATGACTATAAAAACTCTAAACTGGTTATTCTGCTAGCTCTGCCAGTTAACAATACCAGCAAGCACTCTCAGTATTTTCTTTATTCCCTTGGGATGCCATGAACTTTGTCACATTTCCTTCAAGTTTTATCCTCCATATCGGGAGCACAGCCTTTTTGGAAGAAAAAAAAAACCAAACCACCAATGACGTTACTCTTTTTCTTATTTCCCTGCCTTCCCATAATCCACTTATTCCTACTGTGAATGTAAAAAAAAACCCAACAGTTAATGGCTAGAGATGAGAAGCAGACAACTGGGGCAGTTCATGATGCTGCTTGTATAACGTGCACTTACCATTCATGTTTCTAATTTTTTTAGCAGTTGCCTTTGCATGCAAGAGAAAAGCAACTACTGAAACCTACCTTTTACAGAAGCCTCTTAGATCCCAACCCCACAATAACCCTCTCATCACACCCAATCCCACATCCCCTGGTTTATTCTTTCATTCCCTTCACTGTTTCAACCCCTCCTAATTACCGCAACCCCCTTCAAAGCTATACATCTCTATCCAATACACGGCTTCTTACATCTTTTCATAGTGGCCAAGGTAAAACAGCAAGTACTTATCTCAGTATGTAAATGCATTTCATTTGGTATCTGGCCAATCAACAACTGGCAATTACTGAACTCTAACTACAGATTGTATCTTCTGCGGAGATATTACTCGGGGGGTCTCACATTTACTCTGCTGTTGTTGGTTGGTTGGTTTTTTTTGGTCTGTTTTGTTTGTTTTTGTTTTGTTTTAGAGATGTAATTACCAGGAGACTGTGAAAAGGAAAATACGCAAAAACTCGCCATCAGGTTCTAAAAAATCATTTAGGAGGTCTTACAAAGAGAGAGGCAGTACCGACATTTCTGTACCAAAAGGTTACTAAAAGAATACCAAAAAAAGGTAAAATATCAAATAAAGGGCACTAAAAAAATACATTACAGGTTACAACTTATCCTAACATTTATCAATCAGTGATGAAATCAGATACTTACGTACCAAAACTAGTGTTAAGCCTCGATGACAACTGTAACGTACCCCACATTGGTTCCGCTTTGGTGCATATTAGCTGTTCCAGTAAGACAATGTACATTACATGCTACCCTTTGTTAGTCTTTGCTTGTCTTCACATGTTCTATAATCCCATTATCAGTCACAGACTTTGCCTAGTATAATTCTTCAAAATTCAGCAAGCATGCACACATTTTTATACGGAAAGGTCCTATCCACAACTGAAATATCCACATATTAACACCATATTAGTAAGGAACCATGTACTAGCAACCAAGTATCACCATTACTATCGGGAAAAAATAAATTTAAACTTTTTTTTTTTAATTTGCATACAGCATGTCAACTTAAACCTGTGTTAAGAGCTTCAGCATTAATTTTGAATTTGTACAGTCAGGCAAACATATATCAACTTACCTGCAAAATCTTTTACATTCACATTTGCACCTAAACTGATAAGCTCCTTAACTTGTTTAACATCCCCTCTAATTGCTGCCATATGTAAAGGAGTTTCCCCTCGTTCATTTCTCTTGTTAACTTTGTCTTTCTGTCTTGAAGAGGAGCTTGGAGTTTTCTTTTGTGCTGGTGTTGTTTGCAGAGGATGATTCAAGTTGGAATCTACAAAGTAAGTTTTTAAGTGGTCATTTATACTTACTCAGCAGTGTTTTTGCTTCATTTTAATGCTTGTATTTGAAGATGATAATTACTAGTGAATAATAAGGGATATGATTGACACTTCAGATGTATCAGCACAATGACTACTTGCAATGTAAAAAAAAATGCCTTGCAAAGTTTTACCATTTTAAATATAGGTTTCAAGAACAGATGAATCCTATCCAAACTACAAAAGTTCACATACTCTGATATAATTTTTTTCTAAAACAAGACAAAGCACCACCAGTATTTCATATACGAATAGACTTTTCCAGCATGAGAGAATAAAGAATATGCCTTTGTCCCATACAGTACTCCAGAGGAGCCTTATAAAGACACCTCCTTTTGCCATGAAACTGTCTTCCCCTTCTCTACATATAAACAGTTTTAAATACAGTGGGACACAGCTATCTGGCTCTCTTAAAAAAAATAAAAAATAGAAAATTAATAACTAACTAACTAAATAATGCAGCCTCTCACTTTCAAATGCAGATTTTGTAAAAGCACCTGTAAAACATCATCATGCATAAAGATTTTTTTATTTACAACTGAGCCATGGACAGTTTGAAATTCCAAGTCAAAAAACAATGCATCTCCTTCCCCCATTAAATCCTGAAGAGATTATTCAGTTTCCTTCCAAATGAAAATAAAAATAGATATTATTTCACCTTAAATAAATGTATGGTACTATATCTGGGTAAATATTCAAAGGAAGAAAACTCATTTTCAGCTTCCACAGCTATCATAATGCAAACATTTACACACAACAAATACAGAAGGTCAAGACTTTTTTAGCAAGTTTCTCTTCTACAGAAGATAGAATTCTACCAGAATTAGTAATAATTCAAAAGTCTTCCAATCAAAATCAAGGATTGTAGAAAAACTGCTGGGTTCATAGTATTCTAATGGGGACAGAATTAGACAAGGAAAAAGAAGTGTTAGCTTTGTAGGATCACCTGGACTGTTGTCTCTTGCTGTCATCTGCATAAGAAGTGCCATCTGTTTGCGCTCTGACAGAGGATAACCAAAAAGAATGCTAACTGGCGTTGATTTCTTATTTCCAGCATCCTTCTTCACTTTCTTTTTCTCCGGACCTTCCTTCTCTGGAAATATTAATGTTAAGAGACTCAAACTACTGTTATACTACGACATTTTTCTAGAAATAAAACCATCCTTTCAATGTATGCGAACTGGAGACCGATGACAGCTGGTAAAAAGCAGAAACTGCACCTCTGAACTGCTGCATTTGCATTACATTTGGTTAACTGCTTCAATCACACCAGGACAAAAAAACAAGGAAAAAGAAGGAATGAATAAAAAAATTATAAAAGATGAAAAACCTGTTTCACAGCAGTAAGACTATCTAAGTCACAATTCTAATTTTCAGAGTATCAAGTCAGATACTTAACAAAATATTTAAGATCAGCTTTTTTACTTTCAGCCTCAAATACAGATTTGACATTCTCCTTTAGTTTTCCTCTCTTAAGACACCATGTTAAAAAGTGAGTAAAACTTCATACTTAGATCTGTTAGATAATGGATAAATCATTGTTTTTCTTAAGCTTATTCTGCTAGTTGAAGCCAGAGCAATTTCTTCTCTGAAATATATACCCTTCAAAAACATACAGCAATTTCATATATTTTATATACATAACTTCTTTCATTTTATTAATACTTACTAAAGCTCTTTAACAGTACTCCATGCCTAAGCTTTCAGCCAGGAGCTAAAATCACACGTTTGAATAAACAGATAATTTCTAAAGCTGTTCAGTACCTATGAATTCTCACTGATCTCCCAATCAGTTAAGCGTGCTCTGAAATTGGATAACTTTTTAATACCCTAACAAATTTAAAAACTAGAACTTTGTGCAAATTAGAAACTTTGGTCTGTCTTCCATCCTTTTCAAATATTCTTCCTTCATTCTTCCATATCAGTTTCTCCTATACCAATCAGAAGCATTTAGCTTGAAGTACAGCAAAACAGCTGATTTGTGAGTAGTGACTAGACAGCTTTTAAGTGGAACAACATCTCATGATCTTAATATAAGACAAGCACAATACATCTCAATCCATCATATTTCTTGTACAACTATTCCACACATCTCCCTGTCTGGTAAGTATTTTTTGTCTGTGTTTTCTGGATATAGATATTAGCTTGCATTTATTTAAGTCAAGACCATTGATTTCTTCCAGTTATCTCAGCTTTCCAGGCAATTGCTCTTTTGCTATCTTGAAAAATTCTTGTTTCTATTTTATTCTATTTTTCAACTGTGTAACAAGATTACAAAAATTAAAAAAATTAAAAAAAAAAAAGAAACACTTGCGCTTATCTTCATAATGGAAAGATTTTTTCCAATCTGCAGTTACATTTATTACACAGAGAAACACATTTTTTTTCTCTTCAGGTTAGTAAAATGGAGTGAGCAAACAAACTTCTTTGAACAGCAGCACTTGCTTGCTGTTCTCACTCTGATGCAAACAGGAGTTATTTAAAAACAATCTGACCAATTACATTACTGAAAATTAAAAAATGACATTTAAGTATTGTGAGTGATGGTATTTCCATCAAATGATGACTTTTTATTGGATAACTTCTGATCAAAGAATTTATTAAAGAAGGTATGAAAAATGTTTCTTCTTCTACCATCAATCTCACCAGTTTTACACAAAGCTGGCATGTAGAATGCTTTGTAAGATTATTGGAGATTAGCTTCAATAAGGGCTAAAGCTACGCTGCAATTAAATTTGGTATCTATTCATCATACCTATCTAGCTCCATAGCATTAGCTTTTTTGTGGCAGCTTTTGATCGCAGAACAGGGATGTAGCAAGAGAGACATCAACTTAGGATTCAAACAAGGACAGTACATTCAATATTTGGGGGTTGGACTCGATGATCTCTGGAGGTCCCTTCCAACCCCTACAATTCTGTGAACATAGATCTGCTCAAACAAATAATAGCAACATACATAATAGACACAGCCTGCACAATAAAAGAAACTAAGACTAGATTGCTGTTGACTGAAGATAGGCATATAGTGCCATTCAGTAGTTGCCTCACTGGCCCTTTCAGAAGGCCACAGATCTCGCATGGCTCGTGCTAGATGTCAGCTCTTGGCAGACAGCCACCAGAGGCATCTGAACTGGCATTGCATGACTGCATTAGACAGCAAGATTTGGTCCTAACTTGTATGAAATTATTAAGGAAGTAACCTAAAATCTAGACTTGAAAGTATTTTCCATTAGTTTACTACAGCAGTTTCTTAAGCAAAAGAACTCTTAAGTCTTCCTAACTCAACAGCAATGCATTCAGAAATTTGCGATGTGTCAACAAAGAATCAGAGAACAAGCAGCAATGTTTGCTACGCAGTGGTTAAAGCTAAGCACCCTCTATTATTCTATTAAGTATTTCTCACCCTGCTTGAACTGTTTTCATAATATCATTCATGAGATAAAAGCTAAAATGACTTCCAAATATATTTAGTTCCATGAAGAAAAAGAATTATGATATAATATCAAGCAATAAAATCAACAAATCAAATGCTGGAAGTGTACTTGTAAATTAAATATGGTCCTTTCAGAACCAACTGGTATTGTGAATAGTGTAAGACATCAGAATTCTATAAACACGCTAAAAACTGAACTCTAAATCCAGAAGTATTGTTTTTATAATGCAGCTATTTTTAATTTGGATTTCATAGCACATTTTCTTTAACAGAGATAAGTATGTAACAACAAAGAACCAAACCATCTGCATGAAACCAATCCTAGACAAAACTTCAGCATGTACATCAGTATTTACTTCTACCTTGCATTTAATTCTACGCATGTTAACAGAACTTTTCTTAAAAAAAATTAAAATTGTATAAGCACCATATGAGAAACTGCTGTACCGAACCTACGAGAACACATCTTCTGGTGGCCTTACAAGAGGGCATGGTTATTGTCTTACTGGCAAAGGAATTCTTGCTGGACTGTGGCATGTATCTAATCACTTAAGAAGTAACAGTACTCTTGGACTTACAACACCCAGATTCTTTCATTATAACTAGAAAAGAGCCATATTTTGAAGCCCTGAAATCCATTCTAATAGAATATACAAAAGTCAGGAAAAACAATTTGCCTGTGCAGAAGAAGCATCCTGAACTGATCGAAGGAGATTAAACTGAAATAAACGTTTGCTCTCCATGGGTAGTTCAGTTAGTTCCATAAACTTAGCAACTTCTTTTACACAGAGGACAGAGCATCTCCCCTTCTTTCCCACTCTCCCTCTCTCAAAAATGCTACAGAAGGCTTCAAATGAAGGCACTTACATTATATTTTCATCTGTTACTCGCTTAAGCAAATGGACTTACAGAGATGACAATGAAAAGAAAGACTTATGAATAAAATAGAAACAAAAGAATGAGGCTAGGAAAGAACCAGAAAATGCAGATAAACTACACTAGCACACAAGCTCTTGGTAATACTTGAAAGAAAAAACTTATCAGACAGAGATGGAACAATCAGAAACAACAGCTGTACTTACTATCCTTTTCTACAGGAAAAAAAAATCATTATAAAAACATAATACACAATTAAGATGTGTTTTATCAACAAATAATTAGTCAAAGAAATAAAAAGGTTCTACCTGTGTCTGAAATGCGATCTTCATTTCTGGATGGACTAATAGTAAAAGGAAGTTTACGTTTCATGGAAGACTTTTCTTTCATCTCCTTCCCCACATCACTCCTATCCACTTTTGGAGATTTGCTGTAGGATGCAATCTTGTCCTTGCTCTAATGTAAATAAAAAGTATACTAAGTAATTTTTGCATATACCAGAATAGTCTCATAATGCATACAGACTGCAAAGAGTGCTATGTAGAAGTGTATGTGTATGCAAGAGTGTGTATTACATAGTAGATCATTTCAAAATGTTTTGAAGTATTTTTACTAAAATAACCAATGACAATTCTTTCTTTTTAAAGTGAGAATCTTCTGTGTTTTATGCATTTCCAGATACATCACTGTAGAACTGCTGTTCATTATTAGAGCCTTGACTAAATGCAAAGGAACAGTACAAATTGGATAAGAGTTTGCTAAGTCTTACAGTCTTTAATGACCACCCCAGTTTGCTTCTCTGACTATAGCACAGTAATCACATTAAAAACACCTTAAAAGCTCACACTTCAATTCAGACTGTGAACTGTAGTACAATAACAAAAACCTCTAAGAGCCTTCCCCTGCCTCCACCCTATCCACAAATTCACCCCTGTACAAAGCTCTCCATTTCAATAAGGATAATAGCGTAGTGTATCAACTTCTGAAACAAAATTTACTAAGATCGTAGAAAACCTATGAGAAAATTATTCAAACTGGTATCACATTCAGAAAAAAACAAGTAAAAGTTATTTGGAATGTTCAGATGCAGAACTCCAGGATTTCAAACTTATAAAGCATACTTTATGAGAAAAATAGGATGGGCACAACAGCAACTTCAAATATTTCATAATTTAGGAGGTTGAACTATGAGGAAAAAAAGCAAGTTAGTGAGACGACTGCTTGGGAGAAACCTCTGCAAAGCCCGAAGTTTTTGCTTACTAATCAAGAGACAACACAGAGACAGCATTTTCTCTCCACCATGTACTAGCTGCATCATCTACTCCATAGCTCGATTAGTCAACAGATGATTGAGTAAATACACTAGTAAATTAATTTTCGAAAGGTGGAAAAGGAACATCCCCTCACTTGACAATCTGAAAAACAAAAGGCTGCTGCTTCTCTGATTAGAGAAAACTAGAAGCAACCCCAGGTAATAGACACTGTGAGTATGTACAAGTAATAAAGCCTACTGAACAGACTAAAGGGCCTTTGAGAATGACAGTAATAACCAGTGGCTGACTTTCCAACCCACACAACTGGGCAAGAGAGAGAAGAAAAGAGAACTAGCAAGTGAATAACAAAACAACTAGCAGATATGAAATGTGGTCTAATTTGAATAACAGTCTAAGCACAAAACAAAAGGAATAGAACTGAAAAAAGGTTACCCAAACTGTTAGAAGTAATTTACTATACAATCACAAGACTGCACATTAAAATTAGCTCTTAACAGCTTCTTGGATTAAACTTCCAGTAAAGGAAGGTGAGAAGATGTAGCAAGTGCTATGGGTTAGAACATGCTGTTCAGCTTAAAGAGTGAGTATTCACTGTTTCACCTACTTCTGGTCCTGTAACAGCACAGACATCTCTTCTGTAGCATTCAAGCAAGGTACAAAATTCAGCCAGAACAAATCTATTAATTAGTTTCAGGTGATCTGTGAAATGAAACTACAACAAAGCTAGTATCTTTTCTACATGTGATTTAGAACATTCGTGGATTTTCTAAGGAAGGTCAGAAAACTACTAACCAAATAAAATACGGAATAAAAACAAAATAATGTTGAGATACATAAACTATTGCTCCAAAAAGAAAGGCATTGTACATTCTCATCTTCGCTACACTTATAGAACATCTAATGGTTTTAGACTGCAACAAGGGACAAGGAAAGGTTATTTATCCTCCCACTTAGCATCTAACTCCACATCAGTCACCATAATTAAGTATTAGAACAAACAGCCCAAGGAGACTGTGAAATTTCCACCAGTTAAAGCTTTACAGAAAAGATCTGGCCAAGGTTTGTCAAGAATCAAGCACAACTTACTCTGCTCTGGGGCAAATGGATGAACTAGAGCTGCACATCTCAACATTTAATGCATGCCTCACTGGAAGGTGTAGCAACAAGAAGAATTTTTGGTGTTAGCAAAACCATCCTAGATGCTATGAAGAGGACATCTGTAATCCGTTTAACAGAAACAGTCTTAGAAGGCTAACAGCAATCAGTACAATCTCTTGATATCCTATTCCAGCTCTATTTTCTGGTACATCTACAATCAATGGCAATACACAAGAGGAGACAACACAGTCCCATATAATCTGTAAACTAGCACATATACTAAGCCTCAGAAGAAAGTGTTTCTTTTCATCTATCAAAGATAATTACATACTGAAACACATTCTGCATGGTATTAAAATGGTTTTGGGAACAAATATTGTTGGAGTCCTCTGAGATGAAATTTGCTTCTTACAGAATGATGTTTTTCTGCTTTGAACCACAGATCTACCATTTACTTCCCGATTTTCATTTAAGTTCTAAAGTCCAAATTCAGATAAATTAAAGTTTCCTTATGTTCTCACCTTTATAAAGTATTTCATGCAAACACTGAGTGGAACGCCTGCTGTACACACTCTAGCCAGCTTTTCATTTAAGCTCCCAAGACAAGCAATCAAAACAGAAATACATGTACCCTGAAGCATATTTGATATAAGCTTCTTTTTTGTTATTGTGGATGCTACTCAATTACTTTTTTAAGCTCTGAAAAGACCTGAAAATATAACTAATTCACATAGCAATGTACTGGTTGTTAGAACAGCATAGTAAGCATAGTATCAACTTTCACTGGACAAGTATTAAAGATTAAGTCTTGTAACAACAGAAACTTCAGTACATTCCTCTGTTCAGGAGCTAAGCTAATTTCATAGCCAATAAAAGCTAAACATTTTATCAGCTGTGAAAGGAAAAACAAATCCTAAAAGCATTTTTCTTTTGTCTTAATATACTAACCACTGGAATACATTTATACCATATCTTTTGGCCATTACTTAGGGAGGTTAGTCACAGCCAGCGTGGGTTGACAAGGGGAAAGTCCTGTTTAACAAATTTAATCTCCTTTCATGACAAGGTTACACACCTAGTTGACTAAGGGAAGCCAGCTGATGTAATTCTTTGGATTTCAACAAACCTTTTAATAGTGCTTCTCACAGTATCTTCCTGAAAAAAAAAAAAAAGCCAGCACACAGCAAGAAAAAAACATAATATAATGGGTGAGCAGTTGGCAAATGGGTCAGATGCAAAAAAATATAGTAAATGAGGTTACATCAGGCTGGTGGGCATCACTAGTGGGGTGCTGCAGGCCTCTATTTTAGAGCCAGTTCTCTTTAATGTTTTCATCAATGACTTGGATGTGGGACTTGAAGATATATCGAGTAAGTATGTGGATGATGCTAAACTGGGAGGAGCTGTTGACTCCCTCAAGGGCAGAGAGACTTTGTAGAGAGATCTTGACAGATGGGAGGAGTGGGCAATCACCAACCACATGAAGCTGAACAAGAGAAATGCCAAATGCTGCACACGGGATGGGGCCACCCCGGATAGATGTACAGCCTGTGGACAAGAGGCAGGAGGGCAGCCCCACAGAAAGGGATCTGGGGTTATGGCTGACAGCAACTCAGACCTGAGCCAGCAGTGTGCCCTGGCTGCCAGAAGGGCCACCCACAGCCTGGGCTGCACCAGGCCCAGCACTGCCACCGGGCAACGGGTTGTGTGCTCTGTGCTGTGCCACCTCACCTCCGGCACTGGCTGCAGGTTTGGCCCCACTGTATAAAAAGGACATCAAACCATTCAAGGGCATCCAGAGGAGGGCTACAGTAACAGTGAAGGGTCTAGAGTGCGCCATGCAAGTTTAGGTCCCTGTGTTTGCTCGGCACAGAGCAGAGGAGCTGAGGGGAGGCCTGATGGCGGCTGCAGCTCCTGACAGGGAGTGGAGGGCAGCGCTGAGCTCTGCTGTGTGTGACAGCGACAGGGCCTGAGGGAACGGCATGGAGCTGTGTGAGGGGAGGGCGGCTGGGGGTGAGGGACAGGGGCTGCAGCACAGGGCGGTGGGCATGGAACGGGCTGCACAGGGCTGTGGGCACGGCCCCGAGTGCTGGAGTTCAAGGGGCATTTGGACAGTGCTCTCAAACACTTTGAATTATGGGTGGGCTGTGTGGAGCCAGGAGTTGGTCTTTGTGGGTCCAACTAAGGGTATTCTACAGTAGTTTTTCAGGGAGCGGGGTCATTTAACATTACATTTCAGAGATAAACTGTTACATGTGAAAATAATTTTATATCAGGACTCCTTTGCCCACAATGCATTTACGAGCATATAGGAGAACATCTGTAATTGAACTACTTATTTTCTGTTCATTTACAGTCACTGAGATTAAGCTCCAGAAGTAGCTCAGAGATATTTCTGCACCAATAACAAACATGTATAATTGGACACAGAAACAAATAAAAAGACATTTAAATGCCAAAGTGCAGAAGTAGCTTGATTGCACTGTTCTATAAAAATTTAAAGAAAAAAGCCAAAGCTACGTGCAAAGTAGTTAGAATGTTTTTGTTTGTTTGTTTGTTTTTCCTTCTTGTATTAAGGACCACTGATCATCTGAATGTTGAAGACGTCAGGGTCCTTTAATGCTAATACTAGACAGTGACATCCCTCACAGCAGTATAAATGGTCATTCATTAGTCACACAGCACTAAGAATACTGGACAGACAAGAAATTGTTCAGATTCATCAAAATACTTCCTTGTGAAAATACTGCACTAAAGCAAAACTTTTGCTTTAGTATTCTTTATACCTGGATCATCATCCCCTCCCTTTCATTAGGTTAACTAACCTGTAACATTTTTATGAAGTTTTTAAAATCAATGTTTTAATCATTAAATTAACAGTCGCAAATATTCACATACTAGGAAAAATCTATTCTACAGAAATTACCACTACTTTCTAAAGATACTTCACTTAAAATTATCACTATAAATTCAGCCTTTGCCACTTTTATGTTTTCATACAATATAGATTTGCCTTCACAATTTTCTCTGGTTGAAGCACAAATTTCAGTGTTATCCTGTTGAATTTCAAATAACATAAAAGGCTGAATCAAAAAAAATCACATTTTAGCAACATTTTGTCTGTTTGTTTCCTAATACAAGTGAAAATCCTCAGATTATTCTAGTGCCAGCTAAATACTTCTGCCAATTGTCTATTCATGTGTTAAATAGCACGTGTGACTGTTAAGTGACTGTTTAATATCTTTGCCATACATTCAATTTTTCTCAAAATAAAGGCGAAGCCACCAAACTCTATTTATTACACTAAAAATGTGGACACAAGGATGTTAAGTGCAACACAGATTTATGTAATTTTACTTAACATCTCACATTTTCCATATTATGTGTTATTTGTAGTAGTATTGTATCATACAATTCCAAGCCAGAGCCTACATTTTGCTCATCTCATGCTACACAGTGTTCCAGGATGGATAATAAGACTGAACGTAAAAATGCAAGCAGTTTACCAGTTTATTTTTTGGTATCAATGTAATTAGTTCATCATTATGTTTCCATAGCCGTATTTTTGGTCAGATTCCCACCTCCTCCTGGTCTTTAACTAGCCAGTGAAGGCAGCATTTCTTTGAAAATTAATCTCAAATACTGAAGAATGTAGAATCTGAACTTAGCACACTTGTGCATATTTCTAACTCATGTACTGTAGTCTTTAATAACACACCTTCCTTTTTTACAAACCTTTCATCAGAACCAAAGTGACAACGAAAGGGGTTTATATGACTACTAAAAATAGAATGTTACTTTATTCCTTTCTAAAACAAATAAAAATTTGCCATATTTTTGCCACCTCTACTACCTGCTGACAAATAAAGGACACCATGTTCATTTTTCTGATCCCCAGAAAAATCATCAACTTCGTGTAAAAGGTCTGTCACTTATGCACAGTTCTCTTTTGCCAGAATGTATCCGTGTTTCAGAAGCTTTGCTACGTTTTACGCAGTTGATGGGATATGGAGGTTAAATGATCCAGCAGATGCGCGCTGCTACTGTTAGTAGCAGAATGGAACAACTTATGGGGATCACAGGCAGGAGATTCCTAGAGAAGAAGGTCTCAAGGCAATCAGCAAATACTGAACTGGGAGCAAGCGTCACTGTTAAGGCAGCTCCTTTGGCAGTGGGTGCAGATTCAATGGCCACTTCAGGACACTGGCATCATTTACCCACTACAGTAACATGCAAGAGGGAGAGGAGGTGAGAGTCAGATATAGAGCACAGAAGAGGAAAAGGAGCCTGAGAAGTAAACTCATTTTGACCAACTGATCTATTTTTAACTTACACTGTAGAGCTGTTTGTATGCAAAATTCAAAGCTGATGAAGAAAAAAATGCAATATGCACAATAAAAATATGAATACATATATTTCTATATATTTTCATAAGCAAATGCATTTCATTTATAAGCAAAAGCTTTTCAAACCATATATTTAGCAAAGAAATACTGAAAAAGGAAATTTAGAAAACCCTCTATTTTTGCTTAGATGAAAGTGAAAAGATGAAAACTCATTTTAATCTGTTATATATTTTTTCTTCCTCTTAAACTCACAAAATTTGAGAGGGAGTTGTTTTTCTAGCAATTGCAGTTGTTACTTGTACCATCAAGATTTTCAAGGGTGTCAGAAGGTTGTTTGCTGTTTTTTTCAGAAATACTTCATTGACAAGATACTATGCCAGAAAATATTTTTATCAGATTGATTATTTAACTAATAAAAACCAAGAGCTTGCCAAAATGCATCTTACTTCCAAGAAAGTAAATAAAAAGACAATACTATCCACTAGATTTGACTGCAGTAGCCTTTCTATTCTTCCCAGTTTTAGGCCCCCAGAATTCCCTTCTTTTTCTAAGTGTTAAATTTCCCAGTATTTCAGTTAACTTGACCATATGCCAAACAGAAACAAGAAGGGAATAAATAAATATTTTTATTCCACCTGTTTAGTAGAAAGCCAATTTCCTTTCTGCATTTTACTCCACAGTCTTCATCTAATTTATTTTATTTTAAAATTTTAACATTTTAATTATTATTAAATTAATTTATTAATTTATTACAGCTAGCAGAAACGTCTGCCTTTGCCTCACTTTACTGGGGCCCATAAAACAAACTGAGAAGAGACTAAAAAGTCTAATGCTCTGTATAAATCTTTTCCCATTTTTTCATCTCCCTATCTTGTATGCACTCATCAAGTGGTCTTGCAGGAAACTTGGACTTCAACATAACAGTAAGTATGAATACAGACACAGTCTCCATTTATAAACATAGCTTTAAACATTGCTTTGGAGAGAAATGGATTGTCTCCACTGGGCAAAACACAACTTAGAATAATGTTTCTTATTGTGAACTGTATCTTTTGTTATACAATAGAGCTAAACTATAGCAGTAACTGAGTTATTTGCAACATGATTCAAGAAGTTACAAAGTGATGGGATACTTTACATTTATGAACAAACTATTTTCACTAGTGTTACTACGTCTCACATATCCTTTCATTTTCCATCACTCAAAACTGGACTGTACAGTTTTAACACAAACTCACTTGCACAGGTGTTACTCTTAACCCTTCCGCAGCATTTGGCTTTCAAATCATTCTAGCAGAGGGAACAAGTTCCTGCCTTACGAAGGAACCTAAGACACTTGTTTGCTCTTTGGTCTGCACTGTCACAACCCTTCAAAAATGTTTCATGTGTTTGTTACAGAGTAAAGCATTGTAAATTTAAATTAGATATGAATCCTTGTTCTTGCAAGTGTATAAAGACTTCATACGATATAAGATATGAAAACCATGCATTAACTTACATTAAAAAAAAATTCAGCTTCCTTTTGAACTAAGTTGCAAGCTGCAACAAAAGACTTATATTCTGTTCCCAAATTTACATGTGAAGGCATGTAAAAAACTGCATTCGATTTTTTTTTCTGTGCATTCAGAATGAGAATATAGATAAGTATTTATTTTTCATGACAGCAGGAAAAGCTGTGATGCAATACATGTTCTTTATTTCACCAAACTTAAACAGACTTGAATATAGTTTTATTACCTTTCTTGCAGTTGGTTTTTCCACCATGGTGCTATCACTGTCAGAATTTTCTATTTGAGCTGTTTTTGCAGATCCAGATTTGGGCATTTTATAGCTGTTTACTAGCTGTATCTTGTATCAGTGGGTTCATCGTGTGTCTGGAAAAAAAAAAAACAAACTACTAAAACCAATTCTATAAATAATTATATAAATTAAAATGTCATACCAGAAAATAATGTTGTTACAGCAAATGGTAGCAGATATATATAAATATATATATATAAATACTGCTCCAAAAAACCAGACTAACAACCATATCTGACTCCAAGTACCCTGTTCAGCAACAGCTCCCACCCTAGAGTGAAAACCAAAACCAGAAACACAGCTACCGGTGGAGACAGTAGCATCAGAAAACCACAAAGTCAGATGCTGAAGTGCCTCATACTTCTAACCTATGTTTCTGACAGACTTAAAGCTTTCAGGTATTTGACCTCTCTTTGCAGTTCAACATGTCACTTTGTTTTATAGGCAATAAGACCAACAGAACACATAAAATCATTTTTGGCCAAACAGTCAACAAAAGCTTATCTTTCTAGTCCAGGAAACTGAAATATTGTCTATCTAAAACACTTTAGAAAAGCGGCCCATTTTGGTGAAGTGCTGATGGAACAAGAGATATATCAGAAGAAAAATATGTTAAATGTTTCAGAATGTTAAAAGGTTAAAAATGATTTCAAAATGCTTCTGGAAGTAGAAACTTTAATTTCCACTGTCTAGCATATTAATTACATAATCCATCATTGTAGGTACCTGCGTACGAAACTAAGAGCTCTGTGGTATTTCAACTCTGTGTCACACCAAGTGTCACAGAATGGAATTCTGAATTTTCTACGTTACTTGCTGTTATACTTTGCTGCTTCAATACAAGCTAAGCGCTTTTAAAACCTGACAGGAAAGTCAAGTTGTCCTAAAAACTTATGTCAGGAACATCACAGAAAACTGCTTTTCACTTACAACACTGCCAGCAATATCTAGTCTGGTGCTTTCTAGCATCATTTATTATCTTTTTAGGAGACACAAAGATTTTAATACAAAGAAAAAAGTTATGATAAGCTCAAGGGCCAAAATATCCTGTCAGCACACTAGAATTTTTACTACACAAGCCATGAAGCACTATGATAAGAAAGAGAGTCAAGACACAAAAAAAAAGAAAGAAATATTGCAAACACTATGAATTCTGAATTGCAAAAAAATAAAAATAAAAAAATAGAGAAGATCTAACACTTCTCTTCATGTTCTCTGGTTAAGGCAGTTGCCAAGGCATGAGCTACAATGAGCGGTGAATAAGCAAACTCAGCTCTCCACTTAAACAAAAGGCTAGAAGGAAATCTGGCAAATAACATTAGAAATTTAACCTAAAGAAATGTGTATCAAGATCTCTCATCTGACTTGGAGAAGGTCACGAGCACTCATTTCAACTCTCTGGAGGTGTGCTGTTGGTTCTTTCACTCTGCTCAGGCTTGTTAAGAGTCAAGCACATTGCTAAGCCACTATGGACTGCTCCTCATAAATCCCACAGCGTGGTAACATTTGTGGCTTAGCTAAAACTCAAAAGCCAATTCCAGCTCCGAGTGAAAACCAAGAGATCTAAGAAAAAAAGTATGTCCTACAGCAAGAAGTGTCATGACCAAAAACCCCTACAAAATCATCTGCTGAACTCATTCGTCTGACTTGCACTTGTAGGAGTGCCAAGAGGAAAAGGTCATGTGAAAATTAAAACTGCATTTGACTTCATTTTAAAAAGACCCATGAAACACCCCGAGCTTTGAGCTGATGTATCACGCTATAAATATTTTGAGGATCACAGTCTTACTGAATCTAGTAGTAATTATTTAGCTAATGTCAGCTAGGTTGTTTCAGGTGTGATGTTTTCTTGCTGCTTCACAGCTAAGATTTTTGGGAACATCGTGAAGAGAATTTGCCACTGTAATAGGACCAGGGCTGCTGTTTTGGTTTGATGCAGGTAACTAACTGGTATATTCTAGCATATTATGCGCTAGACCTGCCACTCAAAACTTCCAGATTTAAACATATTTCTACACCTCCACTCCCTCCAGAAGACCTAAATGTATGAGAAATTATCTTGCAGAATACTTGGTTAAGATGAATATGAAGTACATTACAAAGTATCATCTTACTTCCTTATTCCTGCATAACAGGGGAGGAAGAAAAGTTCAAAATGCCCAATTTAAATGTCAGAAAACAGTAAATGCCATGCTAAGTAAAGTCTGCTCCTTTCCTTCCTTTCTCTACACTTAAGCATTTTCTTTCAATATTAACCATAAGCTTATAAAAAACAGGAAGTTTCTAATTAAACTCACACCTACAATAACCTGAATCTCGACCTCAGAAAAAGGAAACCTGGGGAGAGACTTTTTATGAGGGCAGACAGCAAGGGGAAATGGCTTTAAACTGGCAGAGGGTAGATTCAGACTAGATATTAGGAAGAAATTCTTTACTGTGAGGGTGGTGAGACAGTGGAACAGGTTGCTCAGTGAGGCTGTAAACGCCTCCCTGGAAGCATTCAAGGCCAGGGCTGGACCAGGCTGTGAGCAACCTGGTCTGGAGAGAGGTGTCCCTGCATATAGCAGGGAGGTTGGAAGTAGATGATCTTAAAGGTCTCTTCCAACCCACACCATACTATGAGTCTATGACTATGTCAATATAAAAAATAAATACAGTGAAATTCCTACTACTCTGCTCCTACCCAAGACACAACAGAGTAGCGTATCTCCTCATTTAGAGAAGTGTCAGTATGCAGCACTAGTGGCAAAGAAAATTATTGAAGTAATTATTAAAGCATACTTCCATGCCTTTCATTCTTTGTAGGTTGGTGTTGTTTTTTTTTGTTTGTTTGTTTGTTGTTGTTTTTGTTTTTTTAACAGTTGCAGGAACAAAAAAGGTTATCAAGTCAGGGGAGAGCACACTAAAATTAATCTCTTCTATTTCACAAAAAAACATTTCTTAATCCTACAATATGCAGTGAGTTAGTATCCTCACTGACAGCGACTGCTGGTTATCCAACACCCACAGTACTACCATTAACAGCAAGTATTTTTGCTGTTTTGCTGGGCTTATGAAGAAAACATATGCTACAAATATGCTTTTGCTCAGTTAGTCTCTCAAATCCTAACCTTCGGTTGCAAAACCTCCAAAAATTACTGTTTCAGTAACCACTTTGCAAATAAAATTTTTATAAAAAATCATTTCAGTAACAGTACTGCTTATAAACTGAAACTGCCATTTATTTTGATAATGTAACAAAAGGGCCTCCTTCCTGTCAATATTTTTATATACCATAATGATAACTATCTTCAAACTTTTCAGTATGTAAAAACTATTACATTAATTATTTCTGACTGCATATTCTGCCTTCCTTTCATTGCATTTTCTTTCCTTCCTTTATACCTACACTACTTGACTCCCTGAAGTTACCTCCATTCTTGCTTTGATTATCCTTCCTTCCTGGCTTGAAATGCCCTCCCCTATATCCTTCTGCTTATGACAGTGAGAAGCCCAACTAAGTGACAGCTTAGTAACATTTATTAACATCAGCTTGGCTCCATTCCTCTTACAAGTCTTTCTCACAGTAGGGGCTGAACCACATGAGCTGAATAAGAGCTCTGCCTTCATGAAAGGCATGGCATCCCTATGTGTTCTTTCAAGTCTTGCTACACAGGAATTTTTTTTTCTGCTGTTTTTTTTTTCCTTTTCTTTTTTTTTTTAATTTGTTTTGTTTTTAAATAGTGTCATTTTAACTCATGTTCTGAACACAGTCACATTTGCATTCAAAGTGAAAATGTAGAACATTAGCAGGTTTTTCTAGGGAAACCTATAACTGCCTGCTTTGAGCTTCCTTCAGTGATGTTTCTTAATTTAATTACTGGTTCAGCAAGGAAGTCTTGATGGCCTATTTCAAATCATCAGAATCCTACATTTGAAAGTTACATTTTTTACATCCAAATTATTCTTCTTTGTCACAACACCATCAAAACAAGCAGTTCAACACTTGGTCAGATAGAGAGCACAACTGCACTTTTCCTCTTACAAATGGATCCTTTTCATGCTTTCAATAAAACACAAGAACTTCCTCCTGCTTAATAAACTTCCCTGCATATAACAAAATCAGATACTCTGACTGCTTGGTCTTTATGACCGGATGTCTTTCCAGCCCATTTATTATCCACTGTCAGCATCCTATTACTCATAATATCCCATTAAATTTTTCTCTTAATTTTCCTTAAAGTAAGTTAAAAAAAAATCCCTATTTTTCTCATTAAAGTACCAAGGATATGCATTTTAACAGATCTACAAATTATCTAGGATTGTTTGACCTAAACAAGATTTTCAGTTAACCAGCTACAGAAAACTGAAGTTACATTAAATCCCCAATACCTTCAAGTCACTATATTAGCTTTGTATAAGCTTACACTTAGCACTAAGGCAAGGCCATGCCTTCACACATGAGAAACAAGGAAAGTATGCAGAACTCCAACAGAGCCGCTGCTGTTGCTCAAACCCTTTGAAGAGCTTCTTACCTTCAGCTCAGTTTCTTGAGAAACTGAGGCCCATGTGATTGAGCTGCACCCATGTGGGTGATTCACCAATGGCTTTCAAACTCAAACGCTACACCTATCCTTGAGCTCTAGAATGCATATGCATTAAAAAAATAAAAACACAAACAAGGAAGCTACCATAAGGCACCTTTACTCTTCTGCATCTCCCTTCTTTTATCTGCAGAAGGGAAAGAAAAACAAAAACCAAACCACCTCTCTTCCAGTAAGGATTTACTCCAGACTGGAAAACAGTGAATCAACTGTACAAAATTTCTGCTATAAATATTTGACAGGAGTAGTCCAGAATGTTTTGCTAAAATTAGACTTTCAAAAATGACAGCTGAGGCTACAACTCCATTACTGAGAAATGCTGCATTTCAAGAGCAGATCTGTAGAGTAGCACAAATTTAACATTTGCCACATGTAGCAGTTTTGCTCGGGACTAGGCCTAGTGCAATCCCATGTACTAAACACACTTCAAAGGCTGAAGCCCATTCAGCACATTCCTGAGTGCATCTCTCAGTTTAGCTTTGGCTAGGAGAAATCAAGCACCAAAGCTACTCCATAGAGCAAACTGAACTACAGCAAGGAGAAACGCTGCAGACAGTTATTCTACAAGTACAGTCCTGATTCACCCCAAGGCACTGATACAGATATCTTCTTAGACATCATCTCCTCCTTCCTACACCTCAAGACTTTCTCTCTTTCAAATTTATTTCAAAATGACTGATCTGACCTAGATCTCAGTGATACTGAAAGTCTGTTAAAGAAAGGAAGACAAAAAGTTGGTGGATGAGTGCAAGAGAGAAGCCCAAGAACAGCCAGGGCATGGTAGGAAAGAGTCAACATTCAGTATTTTGCTCGAAGAAATCCAATCTGTATGTACATATTGGCTAATTATGAAGCATGTTGGTAGCTCCAGCCACACCAAATGTTATCAGTGTGCTGGTGGGAGTGACAAAGGCGGTGGAGGCCAGTTGCTCTCGGCAAAAAGGAAGAGAAACAGCACAAAGGAACAAAAGCCACAGAAAACTGTGCATTAAATACACACACACACACACACACACACACACACACACACACAGTGTAAGGAGCAGAATTTAACCAAAAAGTTATTACCAAAACATATTAATTTCACTAAGTTGAATGCCTTCTGGCTTCTTGTAGTTTCTCCTCCTCCCTACTCACTTTCCATCAGGAAAGGGCAAATGGCTTAAGCATTTCATTTCACAGTAAAAGCATCTCTAAGCAAACAATTTAGAGAAGTGCTTTCTCCAAAGGAGAAATTAACAAACTAGCAGTGCCAGTGATACACGAAATATCACGCAGGGACATGTAGCAGCACTGTCAGTTTTCTTCTTCCAGAAGTCATTATAAACTCTATACAGTAACTCCAGCACAACCCTCTGCTATACAACAAAACACATTCCAGTCAGATTTCAGTGCATGCCTTAACTGAGATCATTAGTATCTGCTTTGTCATCCGTGATGTCCAATAAGAAGGCAGAACAAGAGCATTATTTGAGATATTCTAGTATGGATTTGGAGACGTGCTAAGAGGAACAAGACCAAGAAAATGGGACAGCGGAGAAAGAGCATTCAGGTCCAAATATGCAAAGACGCAGCATTTACTAGGAGCAGAGGAAAGCCCAGCAGATCAGAACGGTGCTTTTCTGGCTCAGCAAGTTAAGCATCGCACCTATGAAAGGAACAGCTGTAGTTTGACCTGATAATTCCCACACAGTATGCCTGCGAGCAAGCAAAGGTTCAGACTATCATAACAAGAGAATACAGCTGTGATGAGGAAATAGCAGACATACAAACCTGAGAGGATAGGTAGGAAAGGACCAGTAGGGAGGAGAGCACAGTACATCCCCATGATCAGCACACAAGATTATTTTCCCCTCAATGTGGAACACAAGCCAGAAATACCTACGTCTTGGCATTCCTGTGGCTCTGTAAAAAATCTCAAGTATTGCATCCACTTTCAATTTGAACGGAGAATGACCAACTCAACCACTGTCATCAGCTTCCCAATAACTCCTTGGATAGACGTGGAGAAACGAAAGCTTAGATGCTGCTTGTGTTTTATGGAAAGGACAAGACAAAAGCAGAGGACAGGATGCTGCCCAGAGCATGGAACATATCTACCAACAACTGCACTTCAGAGCTTAAGAAGGGAACTTACACATGGTTCAGTGTTTCAAACCTACTAATCTCCATCAAGATAACAACTGGACTTCATGTCACAACCAATGACTGCAACTAGCAGGAGGCAAGTGCTGGAAGAAGGTGTGAGCGGCATTATCAGAAGACAGAAATAACACTGGGAATAAAGTCAGGAGGAAGGCAAGTGAGAAATGACACAAAAACCGAGAAGATGGAAGTCATGCCTGCCTTAAGAAGGTGCAGCAGAGGCTTAACAGACCTAGACACAGCATTCTGCTGGTTCCACCCAACCTGTCCTTTTCTGTCTGTTCCTATCCCACTCCCCCGTCCATTTTCTTCACATGCACAGCTACACCACCCACTTCATCTCACACTTTTTATCTCTTTGCCATAGTAGAGAAAGCTCAGATCCAAAAACAGGGTATATGGAGGGACATCTTCCTGATAAGAGTTATAATTTCACTCAAAGACATACTGTGACACTCTCACAATTTGTATACTCTCTGATCACCTGGAAATTAACAAGTTCTACAGAAAGCAGGCGTCAATCAATGTCAGCCAGTCAAGAAACAGACAGGTTCCCCGAATTATGCTCTCTAATGCAGCTCACTTCAGAAAAGAGGAAGAAGATCCTTCCAATAGGTGGCCAAGCCCTTTCCTTCTTCAAAAGGATCAGGTATAAACCTGCTATGAAAAATGGCCTTCGAATAGTAAGCCTATCCCATTTAAAGATCTCATTAGAACATTATACAAAATACTATTCTGTGATTTCAAAGTGAATGGTGACCGTAGCCACAAAAGTACTAGCCTCTGTATCAAGGTTTTATTCAGCAGCCAAGGTTGAACGCACTGCACACATTCGTGCTAAGAAGGTTTACTGAACAATCAAACTCCCAAGATGCTAAAGTCAAAGCTGACTAGGTATGAGATCTCTACACTCACAGATTTTTTCCAAAAACATGTAACGTGTTAGACAGCTAGAATGGACTAAATATACACTTACGTACGTCCAACCTGGCAAGCCTGCCTCCGGCTACAGGCCAGAAACGTGCTGCCCTTTATAAGCTTAAAGGAAAACTTATTTAGGATACACTTCTTGTATACGGTGCATACTAAAGGACCATCAAATACAATGAACAGAACAATTTACCAGGCCCTTTTTTGACTTTCACTGTGTGGTGTCTCATTATACTGGCAGCTCTGCTCTCTAGCAGTAACCAGTGGATGAACACCACTGGCTTTAAGCAGCACACCAGTTCTATTTGTTGGAAAGAGCGGCGCCTAAAAGTCATTGTACGCATCTTTTACAGGCAAAAGATGGCAGAACATTCTCATTTCTGAAATATTCACAAGCTCTTTCCACACGTAATCACAACAGTTCAGCCCATGCAGATTCCAATGTCAGAGTTACAGTGAAAGAACTGCCATCTAACACATATTCTCAAACTAACAGTGCCTAAGGCAACAGTCTGTTGCAGAATTAATTGTAAATGCAGTACCCAGTACGGACATGAGTCACAAATTTGGCAGATTTTGCAGAATTTGATGACAAAATGACAAAACACTTTTGGTCTAGAAATGGGGAAATCTTCATTATTAGAATCTTCCTTTAAAACCTGCGCAGTATTTGAAACGACTGTGGCTAGAACATGCAACACCGAGATCAGTTTTACTCCATTGCTACAACTATTTTGCAACCTCTTAAGAAGTGCCTTACTCCCTTCTCTCCACAGTAATTCTCTCTGTTTTACACAAGCTGCTAGAAGCAAAAAAGCAACCATCTAACACAAACACACCTTTTCCAAATGCTGTGAGAAGACTTGAATGTGTATTTGGAGACTCCTCAGATCCTAGTTAATATATGGAACAGATCAAAGGACTTTATCCTATCAGAGTGCATTTCTACACTTTAATTTGAATTGTAGAAATATTTGAGATTCAAATACATTACAGAAAGACTTGTAT
The DNA here is from genome assembly GCF_019238085.1 of Lagopus leucura. Taxonomy (NCBI): domain Eukaryota; kingdom Metazoa; phylum Chordata; class Aves; order Galliformes; family Phasianidae; genus Lagopus; species Lagopus leucura. Next base: position 41,539,469 of record NW_024962263.1, read on the forward strand.
AACTCCTAAGAAAAACAAAATATTTTAATCTCATTTTAAAAAGGTGCCCTTGCACAGTGAAATAGGAATGGGCAGTGACTACTCACTATCTCCAAAACAGCTTTATATATATGCTCTAAAGTACCTTCTCATAGCATGCCAGACTGCACTACACAGGGAAAGGATGAAGTCCCCAAAAACAGCTGACACTCAGGCAGCAAGAAAGATTTTCCAGTACTTCAGCTGGAACTAACCACTACTTCCTACCAAAATAAAGAATGTATCTAATAGTCTAGGAATTTCTACTAGGAAGAGCAAAAAAATGAGGACGTACAACTCAGCCCTATTCAGAAAAGAAACTAGAATCTCTGCTGAGATTTTGTTGCACTTGGTTGTATTCCTACCCAGAATGTCAACTCTGTCTTTTAAAAGCCTGAGTTTACCTATGCTTAGTTCCAAGCTGCAGACACTTCACAATACCATACAACTTATTTTCAATGCATTTAAAACTTCGTAGCCTCTTTCTAACAAATACTCTGTATTAAAGTGCATGACTGTATCCACAGATAGACTTTTAAGAAGTGAGAAATTTATAACGAAATACACACTTACTGAAGAATACAAAAGCTTAAGTAATTATGGAATAGTTGGTGTTAGAAGAAATATTGAGAGGTCATTTAATTCCTGCAGTTGACTGGTCAGTCAGATGTTTGCAGCTCCTCTCATACCTTACAAAGAGCAGGCTACTACCTAAGGAGGAAAAAACTGCTAACAGAAACCCTGGCAAATACAAGCCTTCCTGTTATTGACCAACTGCAGGCACCTACAAATCACGCAACAGGGTTATTATGCAAGTAGCATAACATGAGAAAGAGAGAACACTGGCCCCAAATTTCATTTACAACATCTTATTCACTCATTTAAAATACCACCCATGAACATGCCTTAGAGATTTGTTGGAGGCATGGAGTAGAATTTTAAAGGTACTACAGATAACACCATCCTCCCATAACAGGTGAATCAGAGCAAGAGATTGCTCCTGTCACAGCACATCTCATCATTAGAAAGATGCCTCTGACCCTTTCAGTTTGGATGGCTGGAACATTTACTTAGGACAACACTTAAACACCAACCAAGAAAGAACCGAAACACCTATTGCAGTAGTGCTGCACATCACAGTTTCACTTCCATAATCTACCTGTTAGAATTAAACCAACACACTGACTCTGATTTGCTTCTGGAAGTTAAAAAAATAAATAAATAAATAAATAAGATGAAACAAAACAGCTCTACAGTATCCAGTAACTCCAAGTTGGTCTTTGGCCTTCAGCAATACTTTCATTTGCTAAAAATTCCCTCTGAACTGAGACACTACCTTGGCCCCGAGTGCCCCCACTGAAGTATTTTAAGTAACACTCAAGGCAAAATGTGGACTTCAACCTTCTGTGATCACTCTTACTACTGGCAATTGCAGCGCTGTCACAGCAACTGAAGAAACGTGCTTCTTTTGCCACACAAAAATTCTTGACAAATTGATGAAGAACCACCAGCCAGAAACACACAGAAAGATTCATTTGCTTCTAGAGGAAAATAACCTATTTGTCACTCAGACTTTGAGTATTCCTTGCTATTTCAGATTGCCTTGACTACTGCTTTCCTAGAGGGAAGGAAAGAACGTTCAAACAAAAAACAAACAACCCCACAAAGAAAATCAAACCAAAAAAAGCCCCTTTTTCAAGAAGGAACCTTATATTGGACAGCACCACAGACATACTAGCCATAAATTAAAACAGAAACTAAGAAGTTTCAGGCTCCTCCTGCCTTCATGGGCGTTATTTCCATTACTCTGCTGGAAGATCAGAACACTTTACTTCTTCCATTTTACAGATAGCAACTTCGGTTCACAGAAAAATTTAAGAGTTTTAGTAACTTGTTACAAGCACCACATACTGAAGACTTGATTTTTCAGAGTATTTCTTCTTACACAGCACTTCATACTTGGTTAGAACAAAAACAGCTACTAGTTACTAGTTTCAACTTCTGTAAGCAGCTGCTGCAAAACAGAAAAGGTAGAAGAGTCTCCAAGTTATCCACAGGTGAGAAGAACACTTACCAAATATTCCTAAAAAGCCTGTACCTTATAGTTTTTCCAAAACAGATGACAAAACCACCGACTTTCAGGGATCCTCTCCCTGCAACCTCTTCCTAAATTAGAATTTTTCCAATCTCTACTCCACTAGGACTCCTCTCGAACAGTATTTGACACTTTGTGATTTAACCCAGAGACCCACTCTACTCATCAAACAACATGGAGTCTCACCAAAAAAGTCAAAGCATAAACACGACCTACCACCTCAGAAAGACAAACCATCAATGCTATTCCAGCATATGGCAGACAGCACTTCTGACACAGTGTAACATGAAGGTTAGTGATACTGAACTAAAAAGAAGACATCCAGATCGGGACAAAAAGCACTTGTTTCACTTTTGTAACACGCTCCCATTTCCTTCCTTCACCCTCTTCAAAAAAACCCAAGAATCAAAAAGATTCTGAGGTCTTCCCACTGCAAATGTCACTCTGCACATCAAGGTTATGAAAAACTAAAACCAATTTGTTGGTATCAGATGTCCAAGCTCACATGGAATTAATAACTATTATTTCTTAACAAAGCACTGAAAATCAGAAAATTATCAAAATATCCTCACAGGTGCTGTGCTTAGCATATAAAAGCCAAAAATTATAAACAGAATATAACAGAGGAAAAGGTTCCCAGCTATCCATAAATGATCTTTTATGTCCTCCCACGTAGATAAGTGAAAATAGAGGAAATAAAGAAAGCAAACATGTTAGACTCTAGTTGGTTCACATCTACTTTAGTGCCTCACAAAAGCATACTAACTGTTACAGCCTAAGTATCCAAAAAGGTGTCATTATCAAAGGACTGGATGCTCAACAATTCTACTTAGTTGTTTACTAAAAGAAATCTACAGAGCCAGGGAAACGTCTGTACAACAGGTAGCCTCTGATTTATACCTCAATTCTATAGACACTTCTATTGAGGACATACTTCCAGAATGCAAGTCCTACCAACATTAGATTACAACACTATCTATTCCTTCAGAAAAGCCTCTGCTATACTGTAGGTTTGCTTAATAATAAAGCACGAGGACAGAATAAGCACATTGCAGATGAACTTTCAAAACCATAATCTTAAGTAATATAATTTTTGCAAAGAAACTGAGAAAGCATAAAATGATGAAATCTGTTGCATAAAAATGGCATACCAGAGAGTTCCAAGAATGGCAGAATCATTATCAGTAATTCAGTACTGTCTCACTTTCTAAAAACAACAAAGAGATAAAGGAGGCAGATGCTTCTACTGACACTATCTTTTCCCCTATTTAATTTAATTTACTTTTAATATCTGAGAAAAGTGCTGCATTCAAAGCATTTGAGTTAACACCTTATTGCAAAACTGATTTTAAGTGAAGCAGGTTAAAATACTAAAGCTGAAAGTTTATGGTACCTGCATAGCACTGACCAGATGACATTTACTTCAAAGAACAGCTTGGAATGATTCAGAAGCAAAATATCCTCCCTGATCTCAAAAGACTTGTGTAAAAGTTTCTTTTTATGCATATAGGTAGGTGCACAACCTCTCCCTGCCTAGGAGATACAAGGTGCAAGCAGCATACATTTAAGAACAGGGATATCTCTACCAGCATCAACAACAAAACAGAAAGAAGCCAACAAAAGCATTCCCTCTCCCCAGAACAGTGACAAACCTGCTTAACAGAAGTCACTGATACTGACACCCATTCCAGTCGGGCTGGAGCAGCTCCCACCTAGCAACACAGGATATCATTCCTTCACAGACACCATCCTTACAGCATTTCTCCCTGTGGGCCAGTAGGGAACTGCAGCCGGCTGAACCTGAAGGATGCTTGTCAGCACTGCTTACTCTCACACCCATTTCTCTGCTCCAAGACAAACCCCACATCTGTTCACAGAAGACACAAGCATTACTGGTTTTACATATGGCTGATTGTTCTGCCAGGAAGTGCTGGCAAGAAAGCAGATGACAATGAGAATCACAAATACAACTGCTGGAAGAAATACTTGTTTTTCTCCTTGAGAGGATTCTGCTGGATCAAAAACATCATAAGCTTCTTTTCAAGTATTATCAATATTCGGATGAATATATCAGAAGAAATACTCTTATCAGTATTTACGCTCTAGATATTTATTGTTTATCTTCTGCAGTAGAAAATAAGGTCCTTTCACTTTCAGTTTTCCACTCAGAAGCTTAGTGTGAGTTGCAGGCACTGCAAGAGACTTACCTTAGTTATGTGCCAATACAAACAACACAGAGAATAAATACAGGTGTTTGTCTTCTTGGGGGAGGAGGGAAAGGGGGAGAGAAACTGCAGACTGCATATTTAATAAGCAAGATGAAGTGCAAAGAAGTCTTTCTTATGCAAGCACTTTGTCATTTATATTAAAAAAAAAAAAAGACTTCATTGAGAAATAGAACTCAGCAGAACGTACCACAGCTTGACAAGACTACCACAAAACAAGTAATGCAACGAGGCTGCATCCTCTGGTGACTAAAAATGTATTTTTCCTGACTAATTTCATTACCTATAACAGTTGGGCAGGGAGGAAGGGAGACGGAGGAAGAGTTCTATTTGAAAGAAAGCCACTTGACAGGGTTAGAATCTATCAAGCTTTCAGCAAGGAATCCCAACAGGCTAACTAAACCTAGCAGCATTTTATTCACACAGTTAGGCTGAATTCCAGGTTCAACTAGACACAGCTCTGAGCAATCCACTCTGCCGGCCCTTCTCTGAGCAGGGGGACGGACTGGATGCCCTCCAGAAGTGCCTTCCAATCTCAGCAAGGCTACAATTCCGTTCCGTGAATTAGAAACACAGCTGTTCTTTAACTCAGAGGCTGCATGTCCACCGGCAGCTCTCTCCTCCTGCCGATATGCTCAGCATATTAAAAGGTTTAAGTCTGTTACATTCTCCAGCAACTTATGCCATGAAGTCAGGGCAGCATTTATTCCAACAAAGAACCCATGCAGCTTCTGAGCACTGATGGCAGAGTCAAGTTAAATCACATCATTAAGACAGCTGTGTAGAATACACATTGGGAAGCATCCTATTTTTATCGAGGCCCATACTTGCTGTCAAAATAAACATCTACATGGAAAAACCTTCATCTCCTTACTCTGAGAAGCAGACATACACAAGCTCTAGAGTGCCTGATGGGCTTTCTCTTCATTCTAGACAATCTCTCTAAATAAAGGAATTTCTTGATCCTATAAAGAGGAAACCTAGTCTGGGAGAGAAAAGGAAGGAGTCATGCTTGCCCAAGCGTCAGGAGCTGAAGACACTTATTGCAAAATCCATGACGAGTCTTGCCTTTTGATCTACAAAGTCTAAAAAACTTGCATGTTCACAGGTGCTTCCTCTTGACTCTTATTTAGGATGAGCTCCGGGCTCAAAGGAAGCACCTGCACAGATGCTGAACATAATGATACTCCCTTTAAGCTAAATGGAGAAGTGGAGTTGTAAGCTTCAGTTTTGATCTACTGCCTATTCCCTAAAGATGCAACAAAATAAATCTTGGTCAGCTAAGGCTGTTCCATCAGCACAACGTTTGCCAAAGAAAAGCTTAAAGCAAGTCGATGACCAAGTTTAAATTTCCTCTACAAGGATCTACAATCCCTTTAGAAACTTAGTAAAGACCTGCAAGCCCAGAGATTTCTGGTCCATTCTACACAATATTCCTAGAATCTCTGTAATTTCCATTTAAGCCTTCATTAGCTTCTCTGATAATTAGCTAATATAGAAACAGGAAGACCCACAACTGACCTGCAGCATTCCAGAAGAAACACCACCTAAAGCACACAGAAGCCCATCATGGTCTAAAAGCAGATAACTGCCCAACCCATTCCTTGTCCTTCAACTTCAGCAGGATCCAGCATGGTAAATGGCTTGTTCATGTGCGTCTGATTACTGGTGACATCTCAAACAGCAGATGAAGGGGGGGAAAAAAAAAATCAATCTTCTGGCTAGACTTACAGCTCTCCCTGTATAATTGAGGTTTTTGTCCTGGCTATTTTGTGAAGGCATGCAAAACTTTCAGCAGCCTTTACTGCTGTCTCATGGCCATCACCATGTATCATATAAGCAACAGAATAAAGTAAGTTCCCTTACGGAAATAATTTTTCTTGGTGGAAGAGAAAGTGGTGGAACAGATGGAGAGGAAAGGAGATTAGTTAGAACTTCATTTGCATACAGTGTAACTATTCAGAGCTGCAAAACTACAGTGAGTAACGCACTCAACCCTCACTAATGTTCCTATGTCACTGGGAAGTTGAAGGGTAGGAAGACATAGAACAAGCTATTTTCAAGACAAGATTTTATATTTATTTATTAAGTTTTAAAAAGTAATATGACTGTCAATACCATATTAGAGTTCGCTCTTCTCAAAAGAAAATACTAGGAAACAATTTTTCCCCTTTTTCTCTTATCTGCAAACTATAAGAACCCAAATTAGATTGCTAGAAAAACACAGAGCACCACAGAAAGCTGATTTCTGTCAGTTAGCATTCTTTGTTGAACAAGATCTTGAAGCGAATGTAAACAAGAGAAAGATATTTCTGCAGCATGGCTCATGAAGCTATCTGTCTAATCAGAGCTTGAATAGTTTGAAAGGCCAGATATCCATTAAGTAGGATGTAAAAGAAAGAGGTGGGAAACTACTGGAAGTGTCTTAATGCAAGCAAGCTCATTGCTGCTGTCATCAAGTGATGGGAATTCACTCAGTTTTCTCCCAGAACAATACTCCACGAACAACAAAACACTACTTTCTGCAACCTGAAGGCAGGGGAAAAGTGCTTTCTATCTCTATTATTTTCCAGCCTCACTGATGCAAGATGGGGCAAGAAGAAGGTGGTTCCAGTATCCTTAGCTTTTGCCTCTAACATAAATCATATTTATGTCTCTGTATGGATTATGACTTTTCTTGGCATAAAACGGAGTGAAACCAATTGCCTTGCAACACTGTATGCTCAGCTGCTTCAGATAGCTCTGTGAAGCTGAGCAGAGTTTCTTCATTTGCTGCTTGCAAAAGATAAAAGTACAAGCTGCAGATAAAAGGACGCTTTGTCAGACCCAGGCAGATAACCCAAAATAAGCCACAGTGAAGTCATACCAGCTCTCAATGGCTCTCAGCCTCTCTTTAAATTAATGTTTAGGTTTTATAGAAGGCAACAGTAAAGGTCCTCAACTCCATAGCTGAGCTACCAAGCACAGCTCAGTGATCTGCTTGAGGATCTTCCCAGGATTTCTCCAGGTTCTGGAAGAATAACTAACTTGTAAGGAAAAAAAAATAAGACTATGTTAGCTGGGCTCTGACTTCTGCTATTCTGTTAATAAAACTATTCAGTGTCATAATGCAAAATGCAAGATAGAGTTTGTGCTAATATTTATTTCATGCCATCTGTCACTGGAGTCTAAGTAGAATCTAATGATGTAGCTAAAACATAAGAATCTGGAGACTAAATGACCAATCAACATTTATACTGCTCCATCTGCAAAAGAACATGCAAGAGAAAGAAATGCCAAACACTCACATCTAGCTTATTTCTTCATAAGATTAAAAAAAAAAGTCAGAAGTAATTTGTTCTGGATGTGAATATTAACACTGGTAGCAGGTTAATCATTACATATTTGGTGATCAATAGCTCTTTCCAATTGTAAAAGAGGACCAACGGCACTGGTCTTTCAGGCAATTTCACCATACTAAGATAGTCTGAACATGGCAAATGAGTTCAACAAGCAGAACTTATTTTCAGGCACCTGAAAGCTCAGCACTGAGGAAGAAACTCTAGCTCAGCTATTCCCAGGTGCCAGTGCTTCAGCAAGAGTATGCCCAGGACCCCCTTACCTTGCAAAGTTAGAGCTGCAGGTTTCTGAGTTTTGTAGCAGTTTAAACAGACCCCCAGTGACACAAATGAACTGCTGCTTGAGCCTGCAACCGATAATCTGTGTTAATAAAGATGGGCATTTCATTTTCAGTATATGTTATTAATTCTAACTTAAGTGGTAACAAAGTAACACCCCCAACTAACACCAAATAAACCCTGATGCTTCATACAAGCAGCATTCAGGCTGCTTATTAAAAGTCCTTTTCCCCAAAGAAGCTGCCTATTGCACAAGCCTGGTTGGAATAAACCTTACATGAATGTCGCTTGTTGCATGCAGCTTGCTTTCTTACACAACATCTGTCCTAAGTTTTGCTGTCTGTAGTATTCAGAGTTCACAAATAATTTTGAATAATCATCTGAGTGGGCGAAGAACACACAAAGAGATGGCAATGGATATGCAGAACTCCTTCTATCTTTCAGATCCAGATGTCATCCTTCTGAAAGGATGAACGGCTCTCTGACCACCCTCTGGCACACCAGCCAGCCTCACAGCTTACTAGGAAGCAAATCAGAGAAGGGACTCACACACCATGCAGCAGAACACTGACACCACCACGGTCCTCTGGGTACTGAGAAAAACAACTGTACTCCTCGACTTTTTAAGCTTACAAGATGTGTGCAGGAAAGACAAAGCATTTAGGGGAAAAAAAAAGAAAGGACAGTGAATGGGTTTAGTGCTGCCTTCCCAAAGCAGCATTCTGCCATAGCTCAAACCCTGCAATTTCACCTGAACAGTTCTTCAAACTCGCACTGTGACCTACAGAACTGACACAGGATGAGACGAAGATTGGCTGAGAATGTGCAGTTTTAGCTAAAGAATTAATAGCGGCGAATAACCTCCAACATCTGCACAAGCCTGAAGAAGTCACAACAGGTGAGATGCCCTGAAGTCTCACATTATTTTAAAGACCTACTACTCCAGGGACCCCATCCCACTGAATTTGAGTTGGCAGTGGGTGCTGAGCCCTTCCCAGCTACACAACCCCTGTGGGCAGCTCACCACGTCCAGCCCTAAGGGCTGAGATGTGAGCAGGCTGCTGACAAGCTGCATGCTGAAATCCACCCAAGTGCTTCAGAACCAGGATAGTGTCTACCCTCAAATCTTCTCACATTGATAACGGTGGATTATTGTAATGAACACTAATGATTTCTTATAGACACGATGACCTCACCCTTCCCCCTCATTCCAAGATTAAACAGTTTTTCCTGGAACGCTGTGACACTTGGGCTGCCGCACATCTGTCTGATAGCTTTGTGTTCCTGCGAGCATCACAACTCACTCGTTGCTCTTTATTAGTGTTGCTTTATCCCATCGGCTCTTCTGGAACTCAGAGGCATGAAATTCCCATCTCCTTCCACACCCACAAAACAAAGGTGCAGAATACGGCAAGGGCTGCCGGGCTGCTTCCACAAAACACCCAGCCGGTCGTGTGGGAAGATAAACGGAATAAAAGGCAATAAAAGGAGTAAAGCGGAATTAAATGGAATAAAATAAATGGAATAAACGGAATAAAACGGGATCATTTCGCTTCCTACCAGCAGCCCGGTCCTTAAAAGCGAACAAAAGCACGCACACGAGCCGAATCCGGCAGTGTCACAAGCCGCCCGCCGCCGTGCCCGCCGCTCTCGCCCTCCCTTTGTTGCCCGGTGCCACCTGTACCGCGCCACGCGCGGGCTCCACCTCACCGTGGCCGCGCTCCGCTGACAGCCGCCCGCAGGGCGCCGCGGCCGCCGTCAACGGAAGCCCCGGCTTCGAGACGGGCAGCGCGGCGCGGCCCCGGCGCCGCTCCCCGGGCGGGCAGCGCCCCGCCGCCTCTCTCCCTCTCCTTCTCCCCGCCTGCCTCCCCCCGGGGAACCGCCGCCCGCCCGCCCTCGGCCAGCCCGGCGGCGGGTGACAGCGGCGGCCATGGCTCCGCGCGGCGCCGACGGGCTGACAGCCGCCGCACCGAGCAGGGCAGCACCTGAGGGTTGCCCCGCCGATAGGAGAGCGAGGGGCGCGGCCGAGCCTTACCTCCTCCCGGCCCGCAGCTCCGCCGCCGCCGCCGCCTCCCGCCGCGCGCAGCCGCTCAGCCCCGGCCCCGCTGTGGCCGTCGGGTTTGAAAACAGCCCTCCTCCTACTCCTCCTCCTCCTCTTCCTCCGCCCGCTCCCTGCCTCCCGCCCGGAGCTGCCGCTCCCTTCCCCCGCCCGCCCTTTGCACAGCGCCACTCCCGGAGCGCAGCTCCGTGCGGTGCTGTTGGCCGCGCCCCGCCCACGTGGCCTCGGCCCAGGCACGGGACGGGGGGCGGCCGTTGGGCTGGCGGGGGGCGGGCGTGCGGCACTCCGCTGCCTGGCGGGGTAACGGGACCCGGGGCTGGGGCGCGGGGGAGGTCGGCGAAGAGAGGGACGGGGCGAGCGGCGCGCAGGCGTCGCGCCGTTCCGGGCAGCTACAGCCGCGGAACGTTCTGGAAACGGCGGCGGTGTGGCCGGTACCGGGCGGGGATGGGGTAAACGGACGGAGCACAAGCACGGCCGAGGAACCAGGAGCCGCCCCGGATCGGCGGCCGCCTCCTCCCGCCCCAGAGGCGCGGCCGCTCCTCCAGGGAGGGGTTTTCCGGCGGCGATGGCGCAGTGAGTTTTAACAGCCGGCGCAGTGAGCATGCGCGACCCGGAGGGCGCCGCGCATCCAAATGAGGCGGTGCGGAGCGCGGTGCTGGCGGCTCGTGGGCACGGGGCGGGCTGTCAGTGCGGGTGCCTGAGGGAGCTGGGCCTCTGCCCACCTCCGCCTGGCCGGTGCCTCGCTTCGTTTCCGTCACCCATCCCGCTCCTCCGGGTCTTCATCCCGTGAGAGAGCTACGGGTCTACGCTCCGGAGCCGGGCATGCACTGCAGTGTGAAGCTCGAGCCCGCTGCTGGTCTTTAAACATAAATATCCCTTAAGAATTCTTTCGTGTGTACTATCCACAAATATGACTTATTCAGAATCAAAGGATGCTTTGAAAATTTAAACATTTTTAAATTGAATGGGCAGGTGTTCTGTTACTTTACTTGAGCAATCTGTGGGGTATAGCAAGGAGTAGTAATGTGTCTCTGTGATAAAAAGAATAATTGAAAATACGGTTCTATTGCTCTTTCCTAGAACCAAAGGTGTGTCAGAATGGCTTAGGTTGGAGAGGACCAACCCCATGCCATGGGCAGGGCTGCCACCCAGCAGCTCAGCTGCCCAGGGCCCTGTCCAACCTGGCCCTGAGCACCTCCAGGAATGGGGCACCACAGCTTACATGGCAGCTGTGCCAGCGTCTCACTGCCCTCTGGGGGATTTTCTTACTAACTTAAATCTCTTTTAGTTTAAAGCCATTCCCCCTTGTCCTGTCGCTCTCAGACTGTGTCCTGTTCCTCGTGCCTCCATTTCTGATGGGCAGAAGTGCTGGCACAAATAGAGAGGCAGCTAAGAAGCAGGTGCTTACCTCCTTCTGTGCAACGTGCTATGGGTAATCATAGAGCCATAGGAGTTGGGAGGGACCTCTGGGATTCAAGCCCAATCCCCTGCTAAAGCGGATTCCCTCCGGTAGGTTCCTCAGGAAAGTTTCCAGGTGGGCCTTGAATATCTCCAGATGAGACTCCACAACCTGCGCAGGAATGCCTTACTTTCATGAAGGCTAACTATTGTTGCGCATCCCCTACATGGCCTGCTGCTGGTAGAGGCTGGCATCACATAGCCCAAATGCACCCATGCTGCACGTCATGTTGTTGTTTAGGTAAACGTGTCTAATTTGCTTTCAGGAGTTTATTGTACTGGTCATGTTTTGTAACACAGCTGCCATCCTTTCCTCTCTGATGCAAGCAATGCATCATGTGCTGTCAGCTGACCAGAAGCAGGTAAGCAGATGCCAGTGACCATGCAATAAAAGGGAGCTGCATTTACCTCATGTTCTTTTATGTTTGGTTGATTACAGAGGTCATTGCTTGAGGTGCAGGCAGGCTGACGTGCAGGCAAGCTACAGACTGTCAGCCCGAGTGGAGTATTTCCCAAGGCAGTAAGTATTTCCCAAGACAGAGTGTTTGTTCTTCTCACAGTACTATATAAGGCACAGTATGATTCATCCTCCAGCAATGACAGGCTGCAGGTGTAGTGCATGCTGTAATACTGCATACTCCTTGTACAGGTATCGTGCAGCTCCAAGAGCTCCATTTAAGTTGGTGGGTATTCACAGGGAAGAATCTTGGAATAGCTGCCTTTACATTTGTTTCTTCTCCTTGGCTCCAGAGACCCTTCTTTCCACATAGCACAGCTGCAAAACTCCTTTGTAGCTGAACTGTGTTGACTTGTGCAGTACTTCCCTTGATCTGCCTTCCCAAGCCAAACATCTTCTATCATCAGCTGTGAAAACTACTGGGCTGAATCAAGATAAGCATTGCAGCAGCTGGTCAAACTGTCATGGCTGTAACTGAAAGACTGCAAATCTCAAACTGAAGTACTAAAATCTGAAGATAGGAACCTTTTGCAAATTCTTAGAACAGTGTCACGCCACTGAATGCACATGTGCTGGCCTCTAGCAGATAACCAGCAAATCAGCTCATAAGCCCACTTTAATTTACTCTACAGACAGAACTGAATTTCATTGCTTCTTCCTATTTGACAGGATAGTTCCAGGTAACATTTTTCAGTTACGGAGGTCACAGAAATCCTTTCCATTATCCAGTGTCAACTAGTGGAGTTTCCTATTACTCCTTACTTTATTCCATTTTTACCAAAGGAAAAAACTACCACCCACTCTCTGCCCAATGGATTCTTTGTGTGTCTTCTGCTTCCATGTTAGAAAACTCCAGTTTTCTTTCCCAAGACTCAACCTATTTTTCTTAAAACTTTCTTTGCTCTAAGTTGTCTCTTTTCCCCACCACAGTTAAAGTGCTTTTACTTGTACAGAATGAGTACAGCATGTAAATTCTTTCATCTTTCCCTCAGTAATAGGTTCTGTTACTGCAGCTTTACCAGCTTAAGGAACACATACTGGCTTTTGCTGTAGTTAACTCATTTTTCATCTAAGTCACCAGCCATGACTTTTACAGTTCAAGGTACTGAATAGTAGAATTGAAACTGCAGAGCTGTTTTATTTATTTGGCATGTTAGTGTCAGCTGCCTGGAATTATTATCAGTAATCTACTATTTAGGGTTGAGAATAGTGGAAACTGTCTCTATAGTATTTGTATAATCTAAAATCCTTAATACTACTAGCAAAAGCAAAAAATGTACCTAGAGCTATTCAAGGATATTGAAGAGGATATGGAAATATTAATTACTGCACTATTCTAGAGCTCTTCTGCAGCAATCATTTTTAAAATCCTCACATCCCTGCATAAATTATTGTGAAATTCACTAAGTGTATTCTGTGATTGGATTTACTATTAGTGTAAAATTCTAGTTCTAAGAATTTTGTAGCTAGTAAGCAATTACACATAACCAGTATTGCAGTAGCATGTATACTTCTAGTTGAGATATTTGAAATTTTTAAATGCTTAAATTTCATCAAAACCTGAACTTGAGATGGTGACAGAGTAGTAGTTACTTGCTTTATTCCTCTTCAAATTATTTCAGTTCTATAGCTGCCCCTACACTATTCAATTTGAGCAGTGGTGTATTGGGCTTGCATCTGGCAATAAAGAAGTTATTCTTTTTCAGGCAAATGATTTGCAGATCAGACTTTTTTTTTTTTTTAATTGCCTTTAGCATTTTTTAATCAGGAGATATACTTCAATTTCACACTTTTATATTGGTTCTTAAAAATAGCTTGCCAAATTTGGAATTTGGCCAGCTTTATTATTTTTTCCAAAGTAACTCAAAAGTAGTTATAAGAATTTTTAGTGGTAAATGAAAAGATGACTGATGCATCACTGATCACAAATGGACTCATTCAGCAAGTCACTTTGCAGTCTACAGAAGCACTTTTTGATAATCTGAATGATGATTAAGCATCGCAGCAGTTCAGATCATGCTAACCAATTCCTTTTGCTTCCTCCCTCTTCCCCCCCAAATATTAACCGTACGTCATTTTACTGTGATTACAATTACTTTATTTCCAGACAGTTTAACATATATTACAAAACTCCTCAGAGGTCAGCTCGAACTCCAAAACCTGGTCCTTTGGGTGGTTCAGTCAGAGATGTTAGGCCACCAGCTGGCTCACAAGAAAAACGTCCGCTCCTGAAAAACAACAGCAGTTTCATTCACTACTGGTATTGTATGATATTGTATTCATTCACTACTGGTATTTGGATACAGTTTAATCACTGGATAGAATATAGTTACAAAATGGCTTCAGGCTGAAGCCACTTTTTTCATTTGTTCTCATTCATGCTTCAGAAATGTGGGATGCTACCCTTAAAACAAAAGGCTTCCAAATTCAAGTAGTGTCAAATAGCTTTGCAAATGAAATGCAAGATAGGATTTTTTATTTATTTATAGATATGCAGAAAAGCAATGTTGGTTCCAGTAATCCCAAAAGCAAAATCCAATTGTATCAGTCATGTTTTTGTTAAAGATGCATCCCTGTATTTAGAAAATGTAACTTCAAGATTATCCTCGTACTCTAAAAAAAATAAAATTATAGCAGTAGGAATAAAAAAGACACCTAAGTCAAAAGTGCCAATTAATTCTGCCATTCATACATCTGTGTATTTGGACTAACGCAGAACAATAGGAAATAATAAGTATGTAAAGCTCCATAATAAGCCTTTCACAGATGTCAGGTCTTTCTGGTATTTGTTGACTTCCATCATCTAGGCAAAAAAACAACCAAACAAACAGAAAACAATGGGCAATGCCATTCACCTATTAGGTAATAAGTCAAAACTGATGCGTTCCCATTTGATTATCCTGTAGTCTGTCATCAGGAACATGACATTAGTCCATCCACTGCTCTTTCTACATATTCTAAGTCAAAAAGATCTGCAAAGGCAAATAGCTTTAACAGGAATTTAGTTTTCATTCTCAAGAGGAGAAGCCTTCAAGTAGTTGGCCGCTGTTATACAAATATGGCGTACCTTGGGCCGGGTTTGGGAACTTTACCAGCCTTTAGCTCATCAATTATATCTTCAATATCTTTGGGTGTTAAATCTTCCTGTTAAAGAAAAAAAGACGATAAAAAGTCAGCAAATTTGTTAATTGTATTAATTGCAGCATTTACAATTAATCAGATTAGTGGTTCTCATAGTTGAGATCCTATCATAGGTAACTTTGATCCTGTCCATTAACACACATGTAACGGGTTTGAAGAATCAGAAGGGCTAAAACCTTAATTAGAACATAAAATACAAACTTCAATATTGTTATTATGTATAGTTGCAGAAATTATATTAAAACGAACTGTTCACAGTGGTCATCTCTAACATGGGCTTGAGGTTTTGGCTTCCTTAGTATATTAGTGAGCTGGATCTTTGGCTACCCATTATATGCAGTGTTGTTGCACATACTGCAAACTGGCATTGGTTATGACAAAAAAAAAAAATACTGCGTGCAGTACAACAGAACAGTTCTAAAGAAATTAAATAACCCTTATTTAAATGCTCTACTTATTGAATGCATAAATTCCTTTGGCATCCAAGTGGGCCATAATTCAGAAGTCTAAAGTTCAAAAATAGCATTCAGCCAGGACCATACTTTCCAACCGACCATTCTAAACTTACTACATATCTAATAAAAAATTCCAGATTTAGAGGTAGGCAACTATTAAAAATAAATAAATAATAAAATCAATAAATTTAACTTCACACATCATTGTGTAAGTCAAGACAGTATCCAAAATGAAAAATACGTGCATTTCATTTTACTCTTATTATCATGTTCCCTTTTTCCTACTATGTCAAAGTAGGAAAAAAGTAGTTTAACATACTGGAAAGAACACACTGACCTAACCACAGATTCATTGATGGCCTATGAAAAGACTGTTGCCATGTTGTAACAGCACTCCCAGTGTTTATCTCTGCTCAGAAACGATGGAGCTATTAGAAAACATGGCTTTTGTTCTCTGCAAACACATAGCCTTCATATACACTGGAAATTGTAGATGTTGTAGAAGAGAAGGAATAACCATCAGTGTGAACAGCATCAGTGATATGTCATCCAAAACTATTACAGAAGGCTTTGAAGAAGAGGCTGATAAGAAAAGACTTCCAAATCATAGAATCATAGAATTGCTTAGGTTGGAGAAGACCTTGAAGATCATCAAGTCCAACCATAACCTAACTATTCTACCCTAACTCTAACAACCCTCTGCTAAATCATGTCTCTAAGCACCACATCCAAATGGTTTCTAAACACATCCAGGGATGGTGGCTCAACCACCTTCCCTGGGGAGCCTATTCCAGTGCTTAACAACCCTTTCTGTAATGAAGTTTCTCCTGATATCCAACATAAGCTTACCGTGGCGCAACTGGCTTTGAACAGATGCCCAGAATAAGTATGGCCATTACTTTACAAATGCAAATAAAGGAAGGCTTGATAAAAGAAAAATCTGAATTTGCTTTCCATCACTTGGTAATTAAGTAGTATTGTGTAGCAGATACTTCAGAAATGCAACACCACACATCTTCTAAGATTTTTTTTTAACTCTTCAGCAGAAGTCATCACTTTCAGCTAACAAGTATTGGGAACTAACCCTCTAGATAATATTGTAGAACTTCAGTGATTTCTATTCTTAAGCTATGAAGTAAGAAATTTTGCCTCTTACAATTCTTTGTATAGATATTCTGAAGAGGATCAAAATTTTAAAGTGGTACACCTGAAGAGAGGCTCTGAAGAAGAGAAACAATGCAACTTCCATTCAGCATTCATATTAGCATTCAGCAGAACCAAATAGTTGTTAAATGGGAGAAAGGGCACACACAATATAACAATCTCACGCTTAAAAAAAATGAAATACCAAAATCAGTGTTTAGGTGTGATGCAGTGAGTTAGACACGCACTGCCATTCTGTATGGTCATCCATACTGGTAACATGTTCAATCCGTGCTATGAACTAACAATAAGCTTCATACTTCTGTACAGTAAAAACCAACTGGCTGCCCAAGTGACTGTCAGTAGAAATTGTAGTGCTTGACAGCATACATTTTAGAGCTTTAGTAATCATTTATTAATGTTAACGTTCCATAATCTTAGCTCTGAGCATCCTGCTTAGCAGTAGTTTGGACTTTTGTTAACTTTACATTCTTGCAAAGCCTTTAAAAACATGACTGACACAAAGTTTTTCTTTGCAGCAGGAAAAAAGCACAACAGAAAATAACATTTTGCTTTATGCCACCAAATGCAATACTTTCTGGACTTTCTTCACAGTGTCTATACAACCCTATGCAGCAGAAATCTTTTTCTTCCATTCCATTATAACACTGCTGAATGACAAAAGCAGGCTGTTGGTGCATCGAGAGTATAAACTGTCTGCATTATTTCAAATGACCAAAACAACAACGCAGAAAACCTACGGCAAAACATATACAGAATCCTGTTGAATCTATACATTTTAGGAGAGCTGGTTTCACTGTGTGGAAGTGCAAAAACAAGCTGACTTTCCAGCAGATGATGTATTTTAGTGACTTGTTGAGTGAACGATATAAATTAAAATTTGGAAACTACAGTGCAAGGCTGTGATATACAGCTGCTTAAAAAAAAACCAAAAGGAAAAAACAACATTCTCAGTCTGAAAGCCACCTGTGAGAAAGTTCATTCTACTGTCTAAGTATGCCAAAACACTACTTCCACAAGAATATCCATGATCTCATCATCTCATTACAAAAACAGAAGCATTAACACAGTGTGTTTGTATAGAAAGCAGGAGGCACCAGTACATTATCATACAGATGAAGCGTTCTAGGAAGAAGCCAAGAAAGTAAAAGATACTGAGTTAAAAGCTGTCCCTGCCAATAGGAATTCAAAATAAGAAAACCAGAATCTGAAAGAATGGAAACAGCCTACCAAAGAATTTTAGCTTCTTTATATATATACACACACTTACATATACACTTATACATACTATGTATAGTACTTACGTAATAGTTGTCATTTATTTGTACCATTGGTGCATTTACACAAGCACCTAAGCATTCCACTTCTATCAGTGTGAAGAGTTTATCAGGTGTTGTTTCCCCAACTTTAATACCTAAAAAAAAAAAAAAAATATTAGGTTCAGCAATGGGTATGGAACAACATTAGAATATTCATTATTGATCCCATCATAATTTTCTCATTGTTTGTACTTCAGCTACCAAAGCACTGATACAGTTAAATCCTCTTAGACAAGTCCAAAAGTTTTCTGTTAAAGGTTCTAATAAACTGTGAAGTCAGTCTTTGGACACATTTTTGAGAGCAGACTTACAGGTTTGTTTTATTGAAAAATAATCTTAAAATGACAGTTCTGAAAAACAAAACAGCTCTACTCAGGAAGAACTGATATGCAGAATGGAAAAATAAGGAAGACAGAGCTTTCATGTGTTGTTGATATTAAACACATTCATATTCATTACTGGATCTCCAAGTTAACCAAGATGTAAGCAGTAAGACTTGGTACAAATTCATAAACAACTTCCAAGTTATTACACAGAAGCTTCTTTCCTGAACAACTCTGTACACATGCTTAGCTTCCATGACGTGTTTCTGTCCTAGTGATATCACCACTAAAGATACAGAACTTGCCAGAGGGCAGGTTACCAAAAATAACATCTGAGTCTGAGCTTGCCAGAATAGTCTGTGGAACACCAAGCTGCAAATTTCCTCCACAGTTAATAGAAAGGAGCAAAAACTAGTAAATGTTTGATTGCAAATCAGTAAGAACTACACAAACGACCTTAATTACAAGAAGTTGCCCTTCCTTTGATTTTTCAAACCAAGTTTTAATTAAAATTAAACAATTTATGCAACAACAAACCAGGACAAATTTAATCTGAAGATGCCTTTTCCAGACAACAACATAGGAGGAGGAATATTACAAGCAACTGCTCTGCAGCTCTTAGCACTGTGGTTCTAATGAAACATCAGCACAGCTTCTAAATGTATAGAATGGGAAAAGCTGTTAGTTGTTGACCTTACCCTCTCTTTCCCTCATAATCATTCAGTGAGAGAAAAAACACAAACCCGAGAGTTCTCCTTACACCTTATATGATGCAGAACTCTCAACTCACTTCTCCCATGAGAAATTTATAAATTCTATTCACTATTTATTTATAAATTCACTATTTATTTATAAATTCTATTCAAGTAGGTTGAAAAAAAAGACTCATAAATAAGTTTCATATAGCATGTGCCTTAAAAATCTCATTTTGCATATAAAGCGATACAGCTTTTAGAGTCTTCTTCTGTATATCGGATAGGACTTAATTCTCAGTCCAAGAGTCATATTAGAATAATTCATTTCCTAGCAAACTGCTTTAAAACCACTTGAAGACCACTAAATTGACACTCTTGACAATGGCCTTATTTGTCCTACTGTACTGAAGTATTTGGATTTGGCATTTCTTCTTCATTTTTGAATGTGTTCAAGTGCTTATTTGATGATAATTTCACTCCAAATACTAAATATTTTTGCACTGCCCCCACCATATGAAGACTTTTGCTTCAGTTAGGTAGCAACGCATCATTAAACCAGTGTAAAAAATACATATGCGTATATAAAGAAGGATATTACAAATGTGTATCATACCAAGTTTCTTCTTTATGGCTTCTAAAATGCTGTCAGAGTCTCGCAGCATACAAGGCGTGGTAGTGCAGACCTGGATATGGTATTTCCCAACAGGTTTACGATTATACATTGTATAGAAGGTTGCTACTTCATACACTCTCATGGGAGGCATTTCTAAAATTTCTGCAACCTATAATAAGGGGAAAACAGACACTATTTGAATTCTCAGAGGGCATCAATAAGGCATTTATGAAATCATTTCAGTCAGGTCACCTATTCTGTATGTGCAGTAACAGGGGCTTTGGTACTCCAAGTAAATAGAAAAATGGGGATGTGTGTCCAAGCACAACTTTGTGCACTTTTCTTAAGCGCTAAGAGAAAACACCGGAGTTACTCTGATTGGAGTCAACTTTGTCTGAGCACAAGCTCCATTAAGCCAAGGATTAGCACAGTAAGAAACTCAGGTCAGTCCTCATCCAGCATCATAAACAGGCTAGTTTCAAGGATCAGCTGGATTCCAGCTTTCATTGTCAGCTCCAGCTTGTAGCGTACTTGCACTCTTGCTGTATGAATGAATGAACTCATATGAATCTGCCCACACTAACCCACTTCAGCTTTTTATCAAAGGAAACACGTAGAGGCAGTACTATACTCACCTAATTTAGAGACAGCAGGCTGCCTGGGGTACCTGGGGTACTGTGACAACAGCAGGCCTGGCCCTAAAAACACCACTGAATCACAGCTAGCAAATCCACAGTGATGCACTACTCGTGAGCCAGTTCTGGTGCAAGTATCCTTTATCTCATTAACCTGGAACTCTGGCAGACTGTTCAGGTTGAGAACTGACTGTATTTCCTAAAGTGTAGCTGTTTTATATTCCAGTACCAAGCCACAGAAAACATGTGATTGTTTTAAAGCCTTGCTTCAAAGGTCATTCCAACATAATACCACTCACAAAATTAACAAACAAGACTTATCCCATTCAGTAGTGATGGAGATTTGTGGCTTTATCCTATGTAGTAGGAACAGTAGCAGACAATTTGCCCTTTTATATGAGTACTTCACTCATACTCAGTAACTTCTATAATGATCACAACCCTCTTTTAGCTTATCTTGACTGAACTTCAAACATTTCATTTGAAAACTGATATGCCAGCCTGTAACACAAAGTGAGAGTAATTTGTATGAACAGAAAAACTGAATTATTTATTGCTATTTACTGTCACTGTGGAACACTGCAGCTGCTTGCTTTTTTTTTTTAAACAATATTAATAGATAATTTGATAAGAAACTAGTCTTACTGATATTTGCTATGAAGCATTATGAAATACACATTCCAAACACTACATCACTGCATGCTTCGTGGATCTTTCTACAGGCCTAGAGGTGAAGTACAATCCTGGCCGTGCATAGCACCACTGATGTAAAGGGGACATGAAAAAGCATTGTCATCATCACCCTTCTCTTTCCTCCAAATTCAGCATGAATGTCTTTCAAGTTTCTGATGCTACATTCAGGATAATTCTGGGAAGAGCCTGTCTAATTTAGGCCCACATAATTTTTGTTCTCTTCAGTTCCTAGCAGTGAGGTAGCATCACATAAACAGACACAAGAGTTTCATGCATTATTTTCCCTTTTTTTTTTTACTGCAGTCTCAGAGGGAATTCTCGCAATTCTGTGCCAAGTGTAAATTCCTGCATTAAAACACTTCAATTAGAAAAAACCAAACAGTTGTATTCTACTATTACAAGTCAGATTTTATGCTTGAAAGATAATTCAGCACTAAATACCTTGTTCATAGCCGATATGGGCAACCATCCATGCTGCCTCTGAGCCAGATCTAGCACTGCCATGACAGCTGCAGATTTGTGTCCCCCTGGGTAACTGCTTACGATTGCTTCTATTCTCTTTAGAAAGATTAAAAAGCAAAAAACAATCAGTGATAAGCTAAACACAAAGTTTGCATATGTATGTTTTTGTTTTTTTTGTCTGCCTACCTTCTTGTTTTCAGGTGTGAACTCAAAGGGAGTATCTGGATTATTCTCAGGACTATCTCTGTGCTTCAGAAGAAGAAGAAATAGTGTTGTCAGGAAATTATTCAGGACAGATTTACCATTGCAAATTATTTCATTAGACAGTTACAGTGGAGTTACATCAATAAAACTCATTTGATACATTCCAGATAAAAATTTAATAGTACTTAATCATAAATGACTAACCATCTGTAAGAAAGTCATCAGAAACATTCATAATTACTTCATCACTCTTAAATAAGAAAATATTAACTTATTCCTGTTATTTCCTATTCAAGTAATTATTTCTTCTGCAAAGTGGTGTCACTTTCAAAACAGACATTTGGAACAGTTGATGTATTTTGGCAATTGCGTTCAAACTCATCACAAGCAGATTTAGGAGTCCTTTAGTTAGTACCTTAATAAACAATAATAGCCTATTTTCCTTTTCTCATAAGACACAAAATGCTAAAAACTTAAAAAAAACTACCAAGTATCTTGCTACATAAATAGAATGGCTGAATGTACTAGTAAGCTACCTTCACATTTTCAATTTTTTTTTTAAACGGATTTCAACTTCTTAGATAGATTTCATGGAATCACAGAATGTCCTGGGCTGAAAAGGACCACAACCATCATCCAGATTCAACCCCCTGCTGTGTGCAGGGTTGCCAACCACCAGACCAGACTGCCCAGAGCCACATCCAGCCTGGCCTTGAATGCCTCCAGGGATGGGGCATCCACAGCCTCCTAGGGCAACCTGTTCCAGTGCATCATCACCCTCTGTGTGAAAAAGGAATTCTGAATCAGAATGGAACAAGCAGAACCTTCAATTCATAGTTCCAAAATATGGCAGTTTATCATATTACTTGTAAGGTGGTCTTCTTAAAAAGCATCAAATGGAAATCAGTTCTAATTCGTGTGTTTAGAAAATACAAGTTTGGAAGTCTTGAAAAAAGTGACATTTTACTACAGCACAGTTTTAGTTCTGATCCTTACTCCCTAGAGAAGCCTATGCAGAACACAAAGTTGCTCATTATAGTATCTTTGACATACCCATAGCTGAGATTAATTCCAAGCTTTACGCTGTTTTCAAACTGGGAACATTTCAAATTAAATGGAAAGTGTACACAAAAACAAGCTGTACTCAAGGTTTATAACTAAAATAAATACATAATCAACTAACAATTCAAGCCTTTAAGGAAATGTATTTAGGAGGAAAAAAGAAACCTACTTTGACATTCACTTTAATTCTCATACAACCCAAATTTTATAATTCCCACATTACTTTTTCTTTTCCTTTTTAAGAACTGAAGGATTTCATGAACGATTTAACATTGCAAGAAACTGGCAGTACGATAAGATCTATCAGCAGTCAGAATTTGTATGGTTCATAGCTATTCCTGGATTTAGAAATTTTAACATAGAAAAACCCCAAACTCAACTTCCATTTCTCTCTGATGTTCCAGTGATTAATTCCCCTGGCTTATCCTGTCCATATGCTCAAGCAAACAGTACTACTGCCACTGTCAAGTTAGAGAATGGGTATCCCTTCTGCAGCTGGGAGCCTTACAAAAACGCTGTCAGTACGTACTTCTCTACCTAGAATGACTTGCCTTAATAACTTAATTACCAGAAATAACTGACTTGCTTTGAACAGTGTAAGCTGTTACAAAGTATGAATGTGCTGTTTGTGTTGTCTAGAAGATAACATAAAACAACTTTTAGGAAGATGTTGCCTCTATTTTAGACTGAATGTTCAAGATAAAGGATTTGACTCATCTTATGTATTGCTGAAGAGGGTTTTTATCCCAGGCATCCATACAGACTGGAAGAAGCCATCCTTGAGAGCAGCCCTGCAGAGAAAGACCTGGGGTTCCTAATGGATGAAAAGCTTAACATGAGGCAGCAGTGTGCTCTTGCTGCTCGAAAAGCAAATGGTATCCTGGGCTCCATCACAAGAGGGGTGGCCAGCAGGGACAGGGAGGTGATTGTCCCCCTCTACTCTGCTCTTGTGAGGCCCCATCTGGAGTACTGCGTCCAGGTCTGGAGCTCCCAGTACAAGAAAGACAGAGCTGTTGGAGAGGGTCCAGAGAAGAGCAACGAAGATGATCAGGAGCACCTTTCCTACAAAGACAGGCTGAGGGAGCTGGACTTGTTCAGCCTGGAGAAAGGAAGGCTGCAGGGTGACCTCACTGCAGCCTTTCAGTACCTAAAGGGAGCCTACAAACAGGAGGGGAATCAACTCTCTGAAAGGGTTGATAACTGCAGGACAAGGAGAAATGGTTTTAAGTTGAGGGAGGGAAGATTTGGGTTGGATATCAGGGGGAAATTCTTTACAGAGAGAGTGATGAGGTGGTGGAACAGGCTGCCCAGAGAGGTTGTGGATGCCCCATCCCTGGAGGTGTTCAAGGCCAGGTTGGATGGGGCCCTGGGCAGCCTGGTCTAGTATGAAATGGGGAGGTTGGTGGCCCTGCATGTGGCAGGGGGTTGGAGATTCATGATCCTTGAGGTCCCTTCCAACTCTCGCCATTCTGTGATTCTACCGGCTTCAATAAAAATTCTTAAAAAAAGAGACTGATGCAAAGTACTTCCAGTCTATTTTTTTTCCTCCAACTCATAATTTCTTTCCCTTACAGATCTGCTCTAGGTCTTAGCTGCACAGATAATCCATGATTCATGAGAAGTTCTTCCATAACTTAACTTTTCCTCTTGAATGTGCATGCCCATTTTATCTCAAGCTGCTGTTTTGCCTTCCACAGTTACTGGACTTGCACTTCAACTCAATTTCTTTAGCAGATAAGTGTATTTGATTAATTAAACACTTCTCTTATTGTCTCGAACACTTACTTCATGTGCACCTTTTCTAAACTGATATCCCTTAAATGCCCCCCACATATGAATAAGTATAATAAAGGCTTGATATCTGAATCTACAGGCTGCCACAACTGCCGATTCTGTGCAGGTGAACACTAAACAAAATGTCACAGCTTTTTGCACGCTAGTCTCCAAAATGGGCTTTGCCTAATTCACTACTGTGAACAGTCTGCTAGAGCTTATAGTTCTAGACCTTCTGAGCTGCTACAAATTTGTCAATCACACCTCATCTTCCGTTTATCCATGTGACACGATTTATCTGGGACTTCCAGTAGCTGATTAGCTCCAAAATTGTAAGGGTGCTTTCCTGCCTTTGTTAGGATACAGACTGTGAAGAACAAACTCAGACTTAACACATGACATTGAATCCAGAAGAACTGAGGCTGGCGGAGCCCAGCCGTGGCTCCAGCAGGGCCAGCCAGAGCAGGCCCACATCAAGACAGCTTCTGAAGATCTCCAGGGAGGAGACATCAGAGCCTCTGAACCACCTGTGCCAGTGCTCCTTCACCCACACAGCACTGTGTGCTCCTGGTGTTCAGAGGGAACCTCCTGTGTGCCACCGAAAAGAGCATGGCTTTGTCTTTCTTACATTCTCCTGTCAGGCATTTACATACACTCAGATGTCCTCAACAGTTCCAGCTCTCTAAGCCTTCCTCATAAGAGAAATGCTCAAAAAAAGAAAATACGTTAAGTCTTCCTCCTGTACACAGGTAAGTACAAACTATTATGCAAGTATCAGCTAAAGCTATTTCCTGAAAACCAAGGCCAAAACTCTACCCTGGACCACCAAGTCCTTCTCTGTAGAGCTCCTTTCTAGCAGATTGTCTCCTAACCGGTACTGATACGTACGGTTATTCCTCCTCAGGTGTAGGACTCTACACTTGTTCTTGTTGAACCTCATCAGGTTCCTCCCTGCCCAGCTCCACAGTCTGTCCAAATCTTGTTGAATGGCAGCACAGCCTTCAGGTGTGTCAGCAAATCCTCCCAGCTTTGTATCATCAGCACACTTGCTGAGGGTGAACTCTATCCCTTCATCCTGGTCACTGATGAAGATGTTGAGCAAGACCAGACCCAGCACCAACCCCTGGGGAACACCACTAGTTACAGGCTTCCAAGCAGACTCTGCACCACTAAGAACAACCCTCTGAGCTCTGCAAGTCAGCCAGTTCTCAATCTACCATGCTGCCCACTCATCTATCCCACATTTTCTAAGTCTCATAACATGGATGTTGCGGGAGATGATGTCAAACACTTGCTGAAGCCAAGGTACATAACACCCACTGCTCTCCTGCCAACTACTGAGCTAGTGATGACATCATAGGAGGCTATGAGGTTGATCAAGTGTGATTTGCCCTTGGTGAATTAATGTTGATTACTCCTGATAATAAAGTAACTAGAATAATATAGTTTTCCATGTATACTACAAAGAAGTTGATATATTACCTAATAGAAACCTGACAATTGATGTGTTGTTGATGTGTGAACCCTGTGGTAAACATGGTTTAAGTGCCTATGAACCAAAATGAGAAAACTGCATCATTTGCAGGCAAGAGGATGTTTAAGATTGTTATAAGTTTGTATTAAATCAGCAATAAAAAGAAATTCATCACTTCTTTTCCAATGAGAGAATACCCTATACTCACTATTGTAGCAGAACTCAAGATATAAACATCCCCTAAATAAAGAATGGTGCAAGTGCTCTTAGATCTAAGTATTTCACTGACCATCATCACAAGCTAAGCAGTAACACAGCAGTCAAACCTTCTGTACAGAATAGCCCTGTGACAAAGTCCACACCAATGCAGTTGATGTGTTGAGCAATCTGGGCCCTTGTGCTGATGGCCAGAAAGTAACAAAATATAAGAGCTAAGGTTTAGCTGTTACAGAGGATGAAGACAATAAATTAAGTCAAGTACTGAGATGGCGTATGTGAAGAAAACAGGTAACTATTGTAAATAAAAGCATTTTTGAAAGTAGCCCTTCCCCTGCTCTCAGAAATACGGTAGATTTGGATTACCTTCCTTAGGCTAAGTGCAAACAATCCATCTCATTTAAAATTTGACATATTCTTTCTGGAAGTGCGATACAGTTGCCTGTGATGGTACCAGATTGGATTTAATGATTGAGTAATCTCCCCTTGGCTGTTTCACAATCAGCATTCTTTGCAAAACAAAACCAGGTGCTCCTATGTAAACTGACATACAAAGAAGACCATCACAACAGGAGGTTGGAATTTCTCCCAGGTACACCCACTGTTCCTCCACAATCACATTTTAACAACTTTTGACAATGCAGAAATCACAGCAGACATCTTCAGTATCTTTCAGTAACTAAAGGAGAAAGGAGTAAGAAAGAAGGGGACAGGCTCTTTAGCAGGGCCTGTTGTGATACCACAAGAGGAAAAGGGGAGATTTAGATTGGATACAAGGAAGTTTTTTAAGATAAGAGTGGTGAGGCACTGGAACAGGTTGCCCAGAGGGTGATGCCCCATCCCTTAAGACATTCAAGATTAGGTAGGACCAGGCTATAAGCAACCTGATCTACCTGTGTTTGTCCTGGGGACCTGCACCTGCCCTGGGGACAGTTGGACTAGATGATCTTAAAGGTACCTTCCAACTCAAACGATTCTGTGATTCTATGGTCTTCTTGTGATATTCTAGAAAATAAGGTATTCATGTTCCCTCCTACCCAAAATCTGGGAAAAAAACAATCTTGAAATTTCTTGTGTTAAATTACGTCTGAACTTTGCACTAAAAATTGCTCTGAAGATTTTAGTTGTATTTAGGGCAAACAGTAACATTCACACAGAACGACATGCAGCTATCTACCTCCCATAGCTTTATGGCCATCACAAAAACAAACAAGTCCATCGCCCCACAATTTTCTATGCTCTTCTAGAAAAAAATACATATATGATGGAGAGTGGAAGATAATATTAAATAAAACAGTTACAAATCATAAGCTTACTGAAGCACAAAACTTTTCTACCTCTCTTTTGCTATTTCTGTGCTCCCCCCTCCAGCAAATCGTTAACATAGTAAGATAAATCTTGCAAAAAGCTGAAGACATTACAGAGCATCTAGCATCATACTCCAAACACCAACATTTATTAGTGTGCCAAAGACACCTTTTGCTTTCTTCACCCACCTCAGACTACTCTTAAGGTTTCCTAACTTGTCAGCCTACACTCATGTTTTCTGTACTTCTTGAGTAACAGCTCTCACTCCATACATTACCAATGCCTGTTCAGGGTTTGGAAAAGCATACAAAGCATGTACTGTAACCTCATTAACTTCATCCAAAGTGAAAGCTGTGGAGACAGCTGCAGAAAGACCAAAAAAACAATCCAGCTAAAAACACTGAACACCTGCTTCCAACAAATCAGTTGATTCTCCAGTACAGTGCTGATTTCCAATAAACAGAGGAAAAACAGTAAATTTGAACTTTTGAACAGCTGTTGAACTGAATTCTAGGTGCAGTTTCAAATGCAGAGTGGGAGAGAACACTCCTCTCAGAGATGCTTCAGGTTCTCTTCAGAGGTAGACACACAATACACCTGCTTTTCACGTTTGTATACACACACTTTTATTTATGCGATTACTGTTACTGTATGTGTAACAGTAATGTCTAATTGCCTCAATTATGAATCACTACTCAACTTATTGTATGTCATAAAGCATTAACAACAACTGCACTTTTCAGCAGCTAGTGAAGGTGGCCGGACATGGACTTATGGGTAATTCTGTGGCAAACTGCAGAAGCCAAGAAACTGGGTCCACAGGAAGTTTAGTGTCAAGTTACAAATTAAATTAATTTCAATTGGAAAAAAAGAGGAAATATTGTGATAAATTTAAACAAAAAAAATCAAACATTATACAAATAAGTAATCCAAGTACTGCTAGCATTGCTTGTACAGAAGTTTTCACTACATAAAATAGGAAACACTATGCCAAGAACTACAGTACAACCTTTTGACAACATATCACAACTCTAATAACAGTTATAGAATCACAGAACTGCTCAGATTGGAAAAGACCTTAAAGATCATCAAGCCCAACTGCAACCTAATCAGATTGCCCTAAGTTGCACCCATTAGAAACTTCCAGGAGGATTAAGAAAAGCATATGCTAACCTCTTGTTACACATCCCCTTTCCAGCAAGGTAGAAGATGACTTACCACAAATAAGGCTCCTCCACTTGAATTGCATGCTGGTGTTTTATGTAAGTATCGGATTTGTCTCATCTACAAACAAAACAAAGTTGATGGTATTGATAGCCTATAACTTGCATATCCTTTTTCAGAACCAGTTTGAGTTCTATTTTAGTTGTAAGCCACTCATTATTTTGCCATCCCTAATCAATTTAAATCAAATCAAGAGAAGAATACAATGACTTCTACTGTACTGCAAGAGAGCATATTTACTACACTGCCCGAAGCTATCACAGTGTATTAAGAGAATTTAAAGGACTGAACTTCAAACTGGTAAATGTTCCACCAGTTTGAATACAAATCCTCATCAAACTCTTTATGAAGAATTTTTCAGTTTGTTACTCTGTACCACTGGTGAGCCAAACATCTGGCAAAGGTACCAGCAGTACTGAGGCTTTTCTCATTTACACCTTACTACAGCTCTCTCTGCTGACTAACAGTGACATCAGACAAAAGACAATACACAAAACTAAGCACCTTAAATACAAGAAGAGAGACCTATAATACAAGTCAGTCTCACTTTTTATAGTCTCTGCCTATGTCTGCAATGATGAAACAGATCTGTTCTGCTGTAAAAGCAAATGAAGCATCCCAGCATTACACGGTCCCACCTGCCATGTGACAGCAGCGGTTTCCCGTCACACAATGCCTCCTTGCAGGTGGGTGGATGTGCCGTGCAGCCTTACAGGTACTTCGCAACACGCACCCATTTCCCTTTTGCTCTCCAGTTCTGGCTCGCCTGCGAGCATCAGGCAGGAAAACAATTCGCTTCCTGCTGTTGTCAGAGACCAAAAGGCACTCTTGAATCCACAAATAACTGTAGTGCAGATCACTCCTGCATCCCTTATAGAGTGCACTGCACCAGCCCGAGTGCTCACAGGGAGCCACATGACAAGGCACACTCGGGCAAAAGCCTCAAGGCGAGCACAGTGAGAGGAATGGACCGCAGCCCTCGCACTGAGCGCTCCATCTCCGAGGCCAGGCCTTAGCGCTCTCCCCTGCGAGGGCAGCGCCGAGACCCTGCCCGCGGCCTCCCGCACCGCGCGGCCGGCCGGCCATCCCGCCGCTCCCACAACCTGCAACCGCCCCCTTACCGAGCGCGCGGCCGCGGCCCGCAGAGCAGCACACAGGAACATGGCGGCGGCAGAGAAAGGCGCCCCGGCCCGGCCCGGCCCTCTCCTTGAAGCCTGCGGTGCCCTCCGCGCAGCCACAAGGGGAGCGACACTGCGCATGCGCCAGCACCACCCGCCTGCGCGCGCCTGTCTGTTGCGGCCGTGGCTTGGAGCGTCTCGGCTGTGGTGCGGGGCTGAGTGGGAAAGGGGCGGCTGGGGGAAGCGGCTGGTCAGTGCCTAGGCAGTGCGTATTTGTCTCTGGTACAAACGGGAATTCAGTGCTACATCCGTCCCTCGTTAATACTTCACAGAACCACAGGGGTTGGAAGGGCAATGTTATTAAACTGAGACAGGGGAGGTTTAGGTTAGATATTAGGAGGAAGTTTTTCACACAGACGGTGGTGACGCACTGGAACAGGTTGCCCAAGGAGGCTGTGGATGCCCCATCCCTGGAGGCATTCAAGGCCAGGCTGGATGTGGCTCTGGGCAGCCTGGTCTGGTGGTTGGCGACCCTGCACACAGCAGGGGTTGAAACTAGATGATCGTTGTGGCATTCTGTGATTCTGTGACCTCAACAGATCAAATTCCCTGCTAAAGCACGTACCTATGGATGGCACAGACAGGTGTCCAGAGCAGTCTTGCAGAGCTCTGTAGAGGGAGATTCCACAGCCTCTCTGGGCATCCTGTTCCAATGCTCCAGCACCCTTACTGTAACGAGGTTCTTCCACATGTTAGTACAGAATTTCCTGTGTTCTAGTTTTACTCCTTGTCCTATTGCTACGCACTACCAAGAAGAGCCTGACCTCATCCATTTGCCTCCCACCTCCCATTAGGCATTATTACAGACATATCTGTAATAAAATAGGGGAACATTTCAGGATCTCTGATGAGTTATTTTGGTCTTCAGACTTCCTTTCTTCCCAAAAGAAGCTTGGTTGATTGGGCTATGTAATGTTAGGACCATTTGTATCTATGTTTTGACCTCCCTTGGTCAGAAAAAGCAATACTAAACATTTTATTGTCTTGGTCTTCAATAAACATTTTCATTTTACAATATGATACAGTACAAATATTGGAACTGAAGAAAAAAAAATAATGGTTCTTCCTAGGTTAAAACAAGTTGTTAGAAACATTGAAGACCCTGTAATGTTGAGATCTTCAAGTGAAGAATGCAGAATTATTCCTTTCACTACAAAGAAAATCCCTGTATTTCAAATAATAATTCAGAAGAAAGTATTTTATACCGTTGAGTACTCAAGAGCTGTAGATTTGCCAAGCATCAGCCGATGTGCTGACATCTCTTACCATATGTTGTGATGTGCTTATTTAAGCTTGTGATAGTGATAAAGGTACATATATTACTTATGATCATTGAATCTTAGATGTATTTTCAGCTGCATAGTTTTCAAAGATAGACTGCTCATTTTCTGTGTTTTGAGTGGTACTAATGTAAGTTATGGCCAAGCTACATGTTCAGAAATCCCATTTCTGCTTTGTTCATAGAGACGTTCATCTCAACGAACAATAACATATCTACACAGCATTCTGTGAACACACTAATCTCCATAGATAGAATGAAAATCAAGTGGTCATATTAGAAGGCATGTGCTTACATCACTTATGAATACCTTGAGCTGGAAAATGAAAAGATTGATTCCACCATCTTTCCTCCCTCCACCCAGACTGTTAATTCTGTGAAGACTCCAGCCAAGGTGCCGGGGAAATATGGCCTGTCATGAGAGATGCAGTCTGGCTGGACAGCTCTGTCCCTGGAGGGAATGAAACACTGACCTCAGAGGAAGTGACTAAGGACAGATGGTACTGAAACAACATTGTCTGGGTCACTTTAAAAAAAGAAAAACATTTAGATTTTATTTGAAATTTAAGAATTATTTTTACTTATTAATGAAAACATGAAAGCTTTCTAGTAGATAAAGTGGCAGAGCCTTCTAATCTAATACAAATTCAGTGGCGGAGTCTCATTCTTGGAGGTATTTAAGAGACACTTAGACATGGCACTAAGGGACGTGGTTTAGTGTTGGGACTCTGTAGGGTAGGTTGGCACTTGGGCTTGGTAATCTTGGTATTCCAGCTTAGATGATTCTATGATTCCATATCCTCCTTCCCTCTGTGGAGGAAACTCCCCTGCACTCTTCACTCTGTCCTGTACTGTGTTGCTCAGTGATGCAGCCTTATGAAATTCACTCCCTCATATGTTGCCCAGTGAAAATCTATCTACCTATATGTCATTGTGGCAACAATTGTAATCTCTAGTTGACAATATGAGTATCAAGCATTCTCTATCTGTTTTTTTATGACGTTTTCCTTCATCTAAAATGCTAATGAACTTTCTTTCATGTGCTTATTTCTGTAGGATGATCCTTTTTAATTCATGTAAGCATTCAGAAAGGCAAGATAAGCTACACTAGAATAGACTGAATTTTATTAAAATAGTTTAATCATTATGTTATGGGTTTGTACTGCTAAAAGACCCAGACATACAGGCATAAACATATACATGAATGTATTTGGCAACTGTTAATGTAATTTAACAGATAATTTTCCATTTGCACAAGGCAACTAGAATGCAGTACTAACTGTCTGGTGAGATTACCTCCTTTTACATTTGGGTTTACAGTAATCAGTGCTTGTCTTACTGCTCCTTCACTTCCTCAAAGCTGAGAGCTGCTACCAACGTTTGTAATTTAATTACTACTGCTGGTAGTTCATATTTTTGTTGATATGTTTTCACTAATTCCCAGGCCTCTTTTAAACCTCATTTCTGTGTTCCTCTTTTAATCTGAGATGAATTCTTCAAACACTGCAAATACAGGCTGAAACAGAGCAAGTATCACAGTGCAGCAATGTTCAGGAACAGATTAGAGATTCTGTTGCTAAGCCAAATTTTTAGATCCTGTTGAGAATCTGCCCTAGGCATATGGTCTAAGAATAGTGAAGGCTGTGTATAATTAGAACCAGGGACTGTTCCTGTGCAGATAAATTTATAAACATTTACTTGTACAATATAAATTGCAAATACATGATCACAGTCATTTATTAATTACCAGAGTTAGCCCAGCATCCTTTTTTCAGCTGGACTTCAAGAGTGTGTCAATAGAGTAGAAACAAATGCATTTGGAAGCATTTATAATTTAAACTCAGTCTATTTATCAGATGGCAATACTAACAAAAAATAAATGAGAAACAGCATGACCTTGAAGGGGAGTCCAGCATCTGCAGACTTGCCCTTTGGCTGTGTGTATTCTGTCTTCTGCACACTGAAGTGAAGTGCCAACACTGTCCACTCAGTCCCTAATGCATCATCACAAAGCACACACGTGTAACTATTCACACGGACAACAATACCCACGAGGGTCTTCTTTGGACCACAGCTATGCTAGACAACTCCTTTTCTAGTATGACCTGTTAATAAGAGAAGCTGCATAGGGAAAAAAATGCCCTGCGTTTACTGTTATGATAAGGGTCTGGAAATTCAGCAGGTGTGCATCCTGCAGCTTCACAAGCTCCAATTGCATGCACTGTTACAGAAGAGATGGAGAATGCTATCATTTGCTGCAAATATAGACTAGATAATTATTCTTGCAATCAAATAATTATTTGCCGTGTCATCAAATTTCTTTATTAGTGTATGCGTTATGCCAAGTAATTGCTGTTAGGCTTTTGTTTCAAATGGAGGCATAGTAGGGACATTTAACAACTATTATACTACTCTGCATCTTGCAATACAAAAATAAACAAATCAGCTTTAATTAATCATCAAACCATTATTCAAGTACAGGTGTTTGCTGTATAATTTCTGACACTCAAAAGCAGTACTTCCAGCTATAGCAGTGCAAGTAGTATTGACCAATCTTCCTTGAAAACATTAAATTTTATTTATTTTATGATAAATGGTCCAGTATTAAATAATAGTAACAGTAAGCAACTTGCAGTGTGGAGATTGTTAATGTTAACAAGCCATTTGAAGAGATTCTCCTGAAAACAGGTCATCTGGAGAGATCATAAATGCATCAGATGGTATCACAGACTTCTAACCACATTAAAAAACCTTCAATCAACTTTTCAATTCTACTGTCAACTGTGAAGAAAAAAAAAAGACAAAAAGAAGGGAGGAAGGGAGGAAAAGGCTATTAAGATCTTTCTAAAACTTCAGCACCATACACTAGTAGGTATATATTTAACCAGTACAGTGTTCTATTTTAGAAAGTGTGAAAACTTGGGGGCAAACAGAAGAGATCATATTCAGTAGTGGAGACTGAAAAACACTGGAAAACAACCACTCTCCATTGCAAGCCTCACATTTCAACACTCTGCAAAAACCTGGCTTACATATCTAACAGTGCTTTGGATGAAAATAATTTTGCTGTCCATGCGATAGTTTAGATTTGGTTCATTAATAATTCACATGTACTACAGAATATGATCTAAGACCCATTTCCAAAGCAAAATAGTAGCAAGGCAAACAATAAGCAGCCTGCTCATTTAATACACCTCAGAACTATAAATATTAGAATATCTATTTATTAAATCATTATTATTATTATTTATTATAAGGAGCTCTTCCAACAAAAGATGACTATATGGGCTGTGGGAAGGTTTTACATGGAGGTGACTCAGCAAAGCATTTTTTGTTAGAGAAGCAGCTGTGGAAGGACTGAGAATGGAAAGAAAATGGGAAGTATTGTGGAACAAGAAAAAAAGAATGCAAATGCAATGGCTTAACCACAGCACTGAACAGCTATTGAGAACCACACTGGAAGTAAGCACCAGAGATTAATGCTGTAGGGTGAGGCTGTCCAGAGTGGCAGTAACCCTCTCTATACCACAAGAACCTGGAAGGTGTAGTGCATGTTACAGTGTCTGAAAAGACACTTCTGAAGAAGGGGTACAACGCTGGCACAGATAACCGGCCATATCTGTGCTGGTGGAAAGTGATACAGTTCCACTGGAGGAGAAGGAGCTGAAGTGATTTTCCTTATCTGAGGACCTGCTCACTAGTTTGTAAGATATGATGAAAATAAGGTCAAGAAGTATTGTGTACCTAATATGGGTGAAATGCTTGCATCCTTTATACAATACCCTCTGCATGAGCAAGGAAGATTTACACTAGCTGTGAGGCCATGAATTCAGTGAAACACTGATACATGGTGCAGCCAGTTACTTCATTTTACATCAAGAAGTCTAAGATATATTTAAAAGCAGTATCATCTGTGCTTAACTTCAAAGTGGGCTTCCTTCATAATGCAGTCTGTTCTGTATACAGGTGGCATTTCATAGGATTAGCAACAACATGCAGTATGTTTTATTTTATTTTAAGATGTGCTTTTAATGACACACTGCACCATATACAACATGTCTGCACAATGCACAATCAGGGGGAAATTCTTTACCCAGAGAGTGGTGAGGTGCTGGAACAGGCTGCCCAGAGAGGTTGTGGATGCCCCGTCCTTGGAGGTGTTCAAGGCCAGGTTGGATGGGGCTTGCCTGGGCAGCCTGGTTTAGCATTAAACGTGGAGGCTGGTGACCCTGCATGTGGCAGGGAGGTTGGAGGTTCATGATCCTTGAGGTCCCTTCCAACCCTGGCCATTCTGTGATTCTGTGAATACGTATGTTCCCATATGTAGTTTTAGTGTTACTAAGGTCTCTTGGGCAAGCCCACAGTATAATTTGAAACATTCTTCAACCAATAGATTAAGTGATGGAGAAAGATAACTTAATGGTGTTAGTATTTGCTCAAAGGCTTTGTGCAATCATTTATGTCCGTTGATTACATTAATACTTTCTGCAAATTGCAAGGGCAGTTGTTTCAATATGCTGTAGCTGTTTAAACTTTGCCTTTCTGTGGAAGTGTATTTTATACCATGTATCAAAGTGGAAATATTGTTTAAGTTTTAAAAGAATCCCTGAACTTTATACTTTCATTTCCACTACTCACGTTAGTTAGAAATATGTAACAATCACATAAATGTGCCCAAGCAGTTATTTGTCCTGGGAATGAAATAATCATACTCGGTATGTAACTACGACTTTGCTTTCCAAAAATTATTTTTTCAAACATGATTAGGAATTATTATTTTTATTTTACAGATAGGAAAATATGAAGTAAACATGCACTGACCACTGGGCAGCCCAGAGAAACCTGCTGGTGTGTGAGCTGTGTCCATGCACCATGCTTTTGTTGTAGTCTGAGAGAAACTCTGTTCCCAGAGATCAGGCATTCATAAGCCCCAGGCTGCGGCACGGAAAGGGCACTAGGAGCAAATTATTCCCAATTAAATGATTAATGGAAAGGGATGAGGAGGTGAATGTGTTCACGCACAATATTAGATACTTAAACAGGCTAAGAACATGAGCTCCTGTATTTGTCTGAGTCTCTCCTATGTGTAGAACATGCAAAAGCTGCAAGGAATAACAACCTCCAAATGGTCTACGCAATTCAATTCTACATTTTTCATTGCTTCTGTATTCAGGTTAATTTAAACTGAAGAATGCTGTGTAAATAAGCAAACTGTTGTAAGAGACACTGCTTTTCTCTTCAACTATGAAAAACTGGTTTGACTTCCATTGGCATCTCCTGACTTTCTCATGTTAATCATCTGTGAAGTGCAAACACCAGGCGGAAAAAGGATCTGCATCTTTCAGCATCAGCTTTGAACTTTCTTTATTCAACAGGACAGCTAGAACTGTAATTAGGTACAGCTAGTCTTCATTATTTAGCTCA
Source organism: Lagopus leucura (assembly GCF_019238085.1). Taxonomy (NCBI): domain Eukaryota; kingdom Metazoa; phylum Chordata; class Aves; order Galliformes; family Phasianidae; genus Lagopus; species Lagopus leucura. The sequence continues at coordinate 41,576,040 of NW_024962263.1, forward strand.
TTTATTATTTATTTATGTCTTTTCCCACAGTGCCTTTGAATCTCACATCTTGTGCTGGCTGAGTGTTCTGTTTGCTTCCGCAAGATCCAGGTAACATAGCAGTCACTGTGGCATGACCCTTGATTCATAAACTGAGATTAGAGTGCTAAGCAAATGCAAGTGAAATGGCAGCCCATAGCATCCCAAGAAAAAATGAATTATGAATACACTCTCTCTGCCTTTTAGTCAAGCAGAAATGAGCCCCCACGTTCACAGTTACTACCTGAATGTATTGTAATTCTTGTCACTGCCTCACAGCAGTCTCTCCCTGCCTCATGCTCGACAATTTTTTTTTTTTGTCATTTTGTGGGTAGTTTTATAAGCAAGTTCTTCAGGTCTTCTAGGAAGCAAGGAAGGCAGCTATAATTTTCAGTGGAGATCGAAGCAGGAAAGACATGATGAGATAGAGTTTGGGGCTATTGTGTTGTTAGCTCCTGAGAGTCTGTGTACTTCAGGTTTGTGTTGGTTGTTTTTGTTTTTTTTTTTCACAAAAATCATGTATGACCAAAATGGGGACATCTTCAGTAACAGGGTGCTTTGCTTTGCCATACTCTGCAAGAAAGAAATCTATTCTGCAACATGCAACTTCCATCTTTCCTTTCAAGGAGGAGACGCTTTCCTCCTTGAATCCTTGTCTGTGAAGGACTAGCAGAAGGAAAGGCAAGAACTTGAAAACACCCTGGTGAGTTTTGAGAGGGTGAGGTTAAAGTGGAGTATAATATAATTGTTAACGTAGATTTTCAGTTTCAGCAGTGCTTTTTTTTATTTGTTTTATTCTAAAGAGACTAACTAAAGATTTAGACTACAAATTGACTTAGAATTAGGGCAGTGCAAAAAAAGGAAACCAGTGACCTACTTAAAAGAAATTAAAATGCATTAAACCTCTTGGGGTTGAGGTTACAAAAAAAAAAAAAACAAAAAAACAAAAAACCAGCCTCATAACAAAATAAACCCAACACAATAAATGTGTGCGTGGAAGGAGACAACATCTTCATTTCTTCCCTAGAGGCAGCAAAATTCTACCAGCAGAATCTGACTCCTAGTCAAATTATTATTATGCAGTTATTATTATGCACTTTGTACGGATATTTTTACTTTGCCCAGACTTTTAGGTCACTGACTTTCTAATGTGTTAGTATCTAGTCTAAAAACAGATGATTCTCACCCTGAAAAGTATCCTAGGGCACAAATAAGTTTCTGCCATCTTTGTTTATTATCCTGTTTATTCAAGCAGTTGCTTCAATAGCATTTGCTGTTTTTATCTTTTATCTTTTGTTTGGGTTTTTGGTTTTATAATTTGCTTTCGCATAGTCCTCAATCTGGAAGACCAGAATATCTTTTTCATTTCTCCTTTTGCCTTGGATGGTCCTTCCAGGGCTTAGTGCTTCTGTTAGCATGGCTCTTGCTATCACCATGTCGTATCAGTCTTTCATTGCATTCAAGTGCATCCCTAAGGAAGGAATCTATTTCATATAATGCAAATCAAAGCATGTACATCTTCCTAGAGCTACCTGCACAACTCTATGGATAATAACTACAAGCACAGGAATTACATTGGTCTTATATTCAAATCTTTGAAAGTAATTAAGTCTGCTGGGAACAGACAGGCTAATTTGACACCTCTGTGGATCACTAGATCCAGCTGTTCCACACGTCGATACCCATGCTGAAACTAATGGCTGCCCTGTTGGCAGCAGTGTCCTGGTGCACAGATTCTGCTTACTGCATGAGAGCCTCTCATGGCTGTGTCTCCTGCAAGCTCACACCTTTCCAAGATCCAGCACCAAACATGGGTGACAATAGTGTGACCATGCCAGAGCCTGTGCCATTCTTTCACCACAAAAAGTGTTGTGTGACTTAATATCACCACACTGGGACAGAAAAAAGAAACAATTCACCAAACTCAAAGTTCTTACTTGGCTGCAATACACTATTCCAGCTGTGATAGACACTTAATTTTCAAATTTAATGTTTGTTTTCTACTTTTAATCATGTCCCTAACGAGTTCATCTCATCTTCTCTTTCTTATGCCCCCTGTCTTTATTCATCTTCAGTCTCTTCCTTGCCCCCGCACTCTTCTTCGGTTTATCCTCTTTATAAACCCAAGCATAATTTAAACTCTTCCATCTTAATCAAAACAGCATCCTCAAACTTACCTACCTTTCCTATTTATTGCCTCATCATCCTTTCTTCACTCAGCTTACTTAACAAAAAACTTACAACTGCTATCTGAAGCTTCATCAAAAAAACACTTTTAGGCACCTTCTGATCTTGTGCTTCTCTGACATTTGGATTTATTATTTATCTCAGTAACTATCACATTCTTTGCTCTGTAAATCTTTCCCCATTCACAGCCATTGAGAGTATTGTAGCATAATGCTGTTTTTCCAAATGTGGGCATAAAATTCCTGCAACTATTTGCCTTTATATTTCACAGACTCAAAGATGGGCTGCCCAAGCCATGTGAAGAGTGACTGCTGGGCAAGAGAGGAGCCTGCTGGCAGTGGAAGAAGGCACAGAGAATGGCATTCCGGTGAGATCAGAGCAGGAGGATCTTTGTGCCCTCCTTACCTCATCCCTTAAAATGGTCATGCTGGCAGCAGCCATACTGATGCCACCTGATAGGCAGTCCCTTGGGCTTGTGCCAAGTCCCTTTGGGCTTGTGCAGCCCAAAGTTCACATGCAACTCTAACAGGGCATATGCAGGTGATGGGCTGGCACCCTAGTGCCAGACCCATGGCAAGCAGTGGGGACAGGAGCACAGTTATAATTTCATAAGTTGAGAGGTCATAGGTTGATGCTTCTGGAAAGATATTCGACTACTAGACCTTTTCCATTGTCATATCCTTTAATTAATTACTTTATTTATTTATTAAATAGTTCTGGAAATAAAATGTTTGAATAATGAACCTTGTCAGTTGTCACATCCTTTTAATCATTCATTCATTCAGATAGAATTTTGTCTCTCAAAATGATGTAGAAGCAATGGTTCTAACATCAATTTGATAATTTTATGTAAAAATCAAGATCTGGATTCTTAGCTCTAGAGGCAGACAAAGAAATAACAACAGTAAAATAGTAACTATTTCTTTCAAGAAATAGCTTCCCTTACGAAGCCTTACAAGTACTTCCTGATTCATAAAGCTATCAAGCATGAGTTGTACAACTTTTCAATATTTTATGAAGTCAGAAGGTCACATTAGAGATGCAATAAATTGCCAATGAGTGATATCTTGTCGACAGGAAATCAAAGTGTGATTCTCCTTGCAACACACAGGTGATATCAAGGAAAACAGCATTGAAATTAACAATATAGCCAGATAAATGAGTCAGAGCAATCTTGCTATACAAGAACACTTTTCTGCACATTAAGTAGAAGATGAACAGCTGTTTGGACTTGGAGATGATATAACCATATTGTGGGCCAGCTTCCACATATGGCCAAGGAGAGGAGATATGCTTCTTCTTGCTGGTTACATTTTCCAGGGTACTGGGTAAATCCTGATCCCAATGTCAGCCTCAACAACAAGAAGAAATTTCTAGCCCCTGAATCAAAATGTTAATTCCTGAGAGCTGAGGTGGAAAAGCTTTAAGCACTATTTGTGGCCAAAACCTCAGAAAACAACCCTTGTTATGAACAAAACATAAAGCAAAACACTGTCCATTCATGCATATTTGTATGTAGCTGACTTACCCATTTAAGTGACTTATCTTCATATTCAAGGCCTCTTTCCCTATATACAACTGCGTTAGTAACATTTAAATTTCTCCTATTCAATCTCCATAATGACTCAACTGCACAACAGCTATTTCTATGTCAGAAACTGAATGACAGTGGGAACTATGGGACCCACAAACACACTAGGTACCATATTATCGCATAGACCCTGCTCGATGAAATCCGTGGCCCAATCTGCACTGTGCTGTAGATACTCCCCTGTGGTAGGCAGGAACATACCTTGACACTACGCATCAGCAGAAATACTCATCTCCACTGCAGGCATAGAAGAATGCTCTCTTCATCCTGAATGTTGTCCTCATGTAGAGGACAACATTCTCAACAAGAGATTGCTTGGCTTTAAATTGCCATCTTGTATTTCCTACAAATTCAGCCATTTCAGCTGAAGGATGGTGAGATATGCAGCAAGGCCAAACAGATGGGAATCAATGGGTTAGCCTCGTGTAATTCTTGTGCAGACAGGGCTGTGGTTCTATGGAAAATCAGCTCGTCAGGTACTGCTGATCTGCCAGGATACTTTCAATCCCTTTGTGTGTATTTTAATTCTTTTGTTACACTAGGATACCAGTCTGCACTATGCACTCATTTCATTTTCAGATGAATACCTTCATGTTTCTTTGTTCTGAGCAGAAATTTCCTATATGTACGAATATCTAAAACAGCAACATTTCAATTGTTTGTTACGGTTCTTTGCACTGATCTAAAAAAAAAAAAAAAAAAAAAAAAAAGTGTAACAGTTAAGACTGCTGGAACAGATACCAGCCACGCTGATACGTACTGTTGTGTCACCTCCCTGTGCTACCCCATCTGTCCCATATGTACTTCTGTCCTCTCTTGTTTAATATTTAGATTTAAGCTCCTGAGAAAAAAGATAAGAGGTAAGAAGGGCTTTATTCAGAGAAACTACCCCAGAAACAAAAATAGTTCTAATTGTGTATTTCGGTCCTTGAAAAAAAAGGATTTTGGAAATTACTGTAAAGGCTTAAGTGGAAGAGTGGCATAAAGGGAAGGGGAGACAAATCCCAGTCCTATCATAGATTCATTCTTTTCTCACTCAGTTTTTCATCCGTTCGTGGTATGGATGATTCTAAGGTGCCAAATGTAATATTTATAATCTCAAAATCTGCTCAAATCACTAGCTGTTCAGCACTTTCAATGCTGTCTTTCCCATTTTGCATGATCTGTAATTGGTGTTAAGATATTCCTATTTATTCTGGAAATACAAAATGTGTTACTTTGCTCTTAATCTGCATAGACTGAAACCATCTGCTGTGGCTCACAGTTGAAGAACAGTAGATTACATATTCAGTCTAGTACCTACATCCAGCCCTCATTAAACAAATAATCATTACTGCTATCAAGTTGTAAGCTAGAGCAGTGTACAATTACAATCTTATATTTAAGCACATAAACCATTATTTTTAAAACAACAACAAACAAACAAACAAACAAAACCAGAAAAAGTAAACTCAGTGAAATACATATTTGTTTTTTTGCTGATGCTCCTGATGCTCAAAAGGCAGCTTTCAATAACTCAGGTAGAGGATCAGTGGAGGTTCCCCTCAGGTGTAGTAGTGGTTCTGACTGCCACACTGAGCAAAAGGTGATCTGACAAAAGAAAGTCAGTCTGTACCCACTAGCAGGATTAGCTACTTTGCCTCCACATGGGCAGGAAGCTGGAGTCACCAGGAATAGCTGTGCAGTAAGAAAACCAATTTGTAAAATAAATTTGTTTGCATTGCACCCAAGCAAAAAAAAAGTTATGCCCCAAGCTGGCTTGATTTAAAACATGAGGAATCCTGTTTGCCTTGTACTCAGACATAGCACCAGATAGTTTGCTCTAGGGTAGCAAGTGAAATATCGTGTAATATCTCTTTACTAGGTATAGTTAGACAAAAATAGTAGAGCTAAGATATCCGTTCCTGGCCTGCAAAAACTTGAAGGAATCAGATGGCCAGCACACAGTCTGCAACCACTGACATCCATCTGAAGTGCTGTAGTGGAACGGAGCTCAAAACAGTCTTAAGATCTGCCTGACAAGTTAGAACAGGTCAGAACAGAGAGGGAGCAAAGCTTTGGACCAGGCAGGTCTCAATCTATGGGAAAACTGAGTGTAACCACCAGTGATTCTGAGCAGGGCCTAGAGAAGGGAGAGCTCTCTGGTTCTGGCTTCTCTTTGTGGATAGCTTTCCAACTCATCTACCTCAGCCTTGGAATCTAAGAACTGACAGGTGATGCAGCTGTCAGAAACCATAGTGCAGCACCACAGTATAGTAAACCCAAGGCTTCACTAGTATGTTTAATTAATACTTGATTTTTAGTTGTTAACAAACAGATGAGGTGAATTTGGTCCTGTCAGACTGGTAAGCAGATTTTTTTTTACTGTCCACAACAAATGGACTAGAGGAATAAGTAGGAGCAGAAAGGCTAAATGTTTTAGAGCAGAATTTAATCCCCATTTAGTTTTTTCCCATGATGCAAGTATTTCTCCAGCTACCCTTATGTCTTCTAGAACATATTTTGGATGATGATGATGCATTCTTTCTGGAATTATTTCCTCATAATTCATTTGTCCTATTTGTCATATTTGTACAACTTTTTATAAACAAGATACGTCAAATTGTTCTCCTGTTGATGTAATTTAGCAGACTTCACTTAGTTTTAGCTAGAAGGAATTTGGTCCAGTCCATTTTGTTTACAGATTTATTCAAAATTAGGGAATATTTTTAAAACCAGATCTGTGCCTAGCTTCTGGCTGGCTGACCTTATGACTGGAAAATGCCAAGGCCTGTTTTTCACTTGTGAAATATGGCATTTATGCATAAATGTAGGAAACGTAGGAAACTTCCAGCTCCTTATCTTGAGGTTTTTGTTGTACGTTCTATATGAAATCTTTCAACCATCAATTTTTAGTATAAGATCTCCAAGGAAAAGGTTTTCCCATCCTTCTAATAATGCAGGTGTCCACATAGTAATATTGGTCTGACTTCCTGGGGAAGCAACACACAAGGATTTAATTGTTGAAAGGAGGAGCTACAAACCTTCTTAGTGGAATCAATTTACAGTCAGCATAAAGATGCCAAAACTTGTGCTGTCTCTACATGTAGTATTGTAACCCTTGGGATGTCCCAGGGTGATTTAAACAGTTTAAGCTATGGGCAGATCTCAGATTTAGATCCCTTAAAACTGCCTTAAAATCCAAAGGTACTGTAGGATCATTCTCACACAGCACAGCATCTCACCTCAGCACTTAAATCACTGCATTTCTCATGTGTCATTATGAATATAACGCCTTCTCCTCAGTCTGGAAAGTCCTGAGATATTGAGCTTTATCTTCACAGCATTTTAATGATTGAATTAACTTTATGCTAGTTGGGTTCTAAAGGTCTGAGTCTTTACAGCTGAGCCATACAGCTGCTGTCATTGTAGGAATGAGGTCACTTGACTTCAGAAAGTATACAAAAAATAATCTCAGCTCTTTTTATCTCATATGGTACAAGCAGCATGCTTGGTTAGGTAGCCTCACATCTGACTTACAAACACGTAACTGATACCATACTCAACAGGCAAAACTGTAAAGACTGAAATCAGTGAGGACATTTGTAAGATGCCCAGTTCACTTCAAAAGCCACAAGAGGGAAAGTTAAAAGGCTCGGGGTTACCTCCTCTTAAAGACTATCTGAGAGTTAAAGAAAGTGGTGGTTCAAAAGCTGGCATCTTTAAGACTGCACTATAACCTAGTAGCAGACGTCAACTCTTCCTAGAGGTGATGCACTTACCTTTCTTTGCTTCTTTACGGTGAATACTGCATTCAAAACATCTGGTAACCAGTTCGTGTATGGGGGAATGGCTCCTCAGCCTTGTTATCTAGTGCCACCCAGTGGTCATCTATGCCAATTGCTCGGGTGTGTGGTCTCCACAAGATGCCGAATTGGAACTCACCAGACAAGGCGATGCCTGTTTTCTAAACGTGAATCTCCCTTCCTGTAGGCGAGGAAAGAGAGAAAGAAACCGACCTATGTAGCTAAGTACAGAATCAAAGCATATTGGCATACTGGGCTGGTAGAGCTGACTTTGGTGGTTGTTGGAAAGTTGATTTTTTTTCAGTGATATTTAATGGGATGGCAGATATTACATTTTTAAAATTATTATTTATGTCTTACATTAAAAAAAAAAAAAAAAAAAAAAAACCATGCACAATTGCAGGAAATAAATGGTAGCATGAACTGCTATCCGAAGGGGTCTTGACATGGACTTGCAAAGAGCATTTTGCCGACAGTGGTTGCGTGAGTTATGCCCATTGCCCTAGTGAATGTCATGGAATATTTTGCAGTTTTCTGTTATGTATATACTAGATCATGCATCTGATAGAAGAAAATGCAACTTCCATAAATTTGTGAATGTCCCAGTTAAACAGCTCAGAACTCCTGATTTTAATCTGAAATATCCTGGATAGATTGGATGGCAGCAAAATGGTGTACTACACAAAAATTTTGTTGGCATTCCTTTCTTCACTGATGTCTAATTTGGGGTTCATTGTTGTGTTGGATATGCTCATTTTAAACTATTGGAAATGAACTAATTTAACCTTTGTAGCATGGTGTACTGATAGTCAGCTGAATATGAGCCAGCAGTGTGCCCAGGTGGCCAAGAATGCCAATGACATCCTGGCTTGTATCAGGAATAGCGTGGGGAACAGGACTAGGGAAGAAATCCTGCCCCTGTACTTGGTGAGGCTTCACCTCAAGTAGTGTGTTGTTTTTGTCACCACAGTACAGAAAGGACACTGAGGTGCTGAATCAAGTCCAAAGAAGGGCAACAAGGCTGGTGAAGGGCTTGGAGAATTGCCCTATGAGGAGAGATTGAAGGAACTGGGGATGTTCAGTCTGGGGAAATGGAGGCTGAGGGAAGACCTTATTGCTCTCTTCCAATATCTGAAAGGTGCTTACAGTGAGAGCGGGGTTGGTGTCTTCTCACTGGTGACAGGATGAGGGAAAACAGCCTCAAGTTGTGCCAGGGTAAGTTTAGGTTGGATATCAGGAAAAACTTCTTTATAGTAAGGGGTTGTTAAGCACTGGAATAGGCTCCCCAGGGAGGTGGTCGAGTCACCATCCCTGGATGTGTTTAAAAAGTATTTGGATGTGGTGCTCAGGGATGTGATTTAGCAGAGGGTTGTTAGTTCGGGAAGTATGGTTAGCTCATGGTTGGACTCACTAATCTTTAAGGTCTTCTCCAATATGAGCAATTCTATGATTCTATGAAGTGTCCAGATGTGTACAAGAGGAAACAAAGGGGCCTTGCTTCCATCTGCTTAGTAAACAAAATTTATGTGTGGGAGTAGATAATTCTGTTTATTATATGCATCTGCATTTTGTTATTTAGCTGCAAAGTCAAATACCAGGCAGGACCTAAGTCGAATATTAGGAAGAAATAACTGAAAGGCCTTTTTTCTCCCCTGCCCCATGTTTTAGATTGCAGTGCTTAAAAGCATCACACTTGAGTTATGGGCAGTAGCTATTTTCTATCTCGGGAACGTGTCACCGAAGCATGGTGCATCAAAACAGGAACTTAGGAACGCTACTGGGTGTTCTGAAGCATTCCCAAACTGCCAAAGCACTTTAAATGTCAGAAGAAGCGTTATGCAGCGACCCAGTCGATAGATGGCAGTGCTCTCTCCTGCTCTGAGAGACGAAGTCGGTCAATTCCACTGCATTCTGGAAAGTCAGCTGAAGGTGGGAACCGTCCCCGTTCAAAAATCCTCCTTTTTACATTTCTGATCATGTATTGAAATGCAAAACAGATGTCAACAGTAGACAGTGTGCAGACATTCCAAAGGGCAGAACACGTGACTAGAAGGAGGATGGAGATAATACCATGCTTTGCAAATCTGAAATACACCCTGAAAAATCTTTGTTTATAAAATCACTCTCTAATGACAGTGTGCAAGTTAGAATGGAGAAGGCACCAGGTGCTCCTCCTCATCCTGTGGCATCCTTCTTTGTCAGAAAGGTGTCAGCAGAAATCACTGCAAGAAAAAAGGTCTGTTTGCACAGCTTGAATTTCACCAGGAAAGTGGACAGCTTTTTGCTTATTCTTTAGCCAGAAAGCTGAGGTAACTTTTGCCACAATCCATATCAGCTGACATATTATATAGAGGAACCTGTCTGCCCTGACAGGCAAGAAGAGCAGCTCTGGGAAGCTAGTGCCCTAACTACAGGTGTCCTGCTGCTGGGCAGTTGGACTAGATGGCCTTTGAGGGCCCCTTCCAATCCAAATGATTCTGTGATTCTTTGGAAGAGCTGGGAGTACCACCAACTGTTGTGAACGAACTCCATAACTTTAAAGAGAATGTGTCCACATTCCCCTCACTCTGCAAGGCTGGAGGAAGAGATTTTATGCTGATGAGGAACTTTATGCAAAATGTAAACTTGTAAATAAAGATTTCCATATAACAGAGGGAGAGCTGTGTGTCAGACACGTCTATTTGCAAAGCTTACGCTTTTCCTATTGCCTCCCTGTGACCAGAGTGATAATGTATAACAGGTCTGCAAAAAGAAGAGCGTGCTGAGGAGTCCCTGCAAAATATGCTGCCTGAAGCAATCCAACACATCTTTTGTGGTTCAGGGAATGAGTGCAATGACACCGCAGTGTTTCAAGACAGAAAATTACGTTTGGGTGCCTGATCATTTAAATGATAAAGAGCTTCTCAACTGCAGAGCCAGTGTCTCTCACTTGAATATGCCCAAAGAGAGATAACATATCAATAGATATATTGTTCATATAAATTTGAATTCATACACTCAAATTTCCCAGGAAACTGAGACCTATAATTTGGCACAAAACATACTTGTGTTTTTACCCCTGTCTGCAACATTTACATTCAAGTAACAGACATCAAAACATTTGGCTACAAGGATAGCTTTGGGATTTGCACACGTAAGTACAGATATATATCTATGGAGCTCAACTTACTGAAAATATGGCTCAATTATTGCTTTCTTTCACGTGGAAGGAAGAATCATGAGGCACCAATTTACGTGTAAAATTCTGGGGATGTGCATTTTCACACAATAAAAATATGAAATAAACTGTATAATAGGAACATACTACCGTCATTTTAGAATCCTGTATCTCCAGGAGAAATTAATGACATTTTCTTTATCATTTTAACATGTTAATGACTCCCGTAATATCTGAATGCATCCATGAGACTTCAGGCCACTTAATCATCTGTAAAGATTCTTTTCCACATGATTTTTGTGTTTTAGAACTGAAGTGTGGTCAGAAGACTATAAAGTCTGGCAAAGCAATTACCTCAGCATTGGATCTTTCCATCTTCTCCTCCAGTCCTGTGGATAAGCAAGTGGATGCCTTGCAAAATGTTGGAAGATGAGTACTGAGCCCCAGCACTGCTTTTACTTGCCTGGCTCATAAACCTCTAGTTTCCTGCTGCTGCATTCCTTTGTCATTCCTACTCCAAAAAAGAATTCTCATCAGCAGGCCAAGCTCTCTATGTAGATGTTGGATATTTGATTATTCCAGGATAGCTTGAGTTTGACAAAGAACTAGCAATCTTGACTCACACTCATTTCTTCAGTGCTATGGCCTGTCCTTGGAAGATGGCTCTGATGAAATACTGTGTGAATATCCAATGACCTACTGAAAAATCACAGAATCACAGAATCACAGAATTGTAGGGGTTGGAAGGGACCTCCTGAGATCATCGAGTCCAACCCCCCTGCCAAAGCAGGTTCCCTACAGCAGGTCGCACAGGTAGGCATCCAGGCAGGTCTTGAACATCTCCAGAGAAGGAGACTCCACCACCTCCCTGGGCAGCCTGTTCCAGTGCTCCGTCACCTCACTGTAAAGAAGTTCTTGCGCATGTTTGTGCGGAACTTCCTATGCTGCAGTTTCCGGCCGTTTACCCTTGTCCTGTCTCCACTCACCACTGAAAAGAGTCCGGCCTCGCCATTCTGCCCCCCACACCTTAGATATTTATAGACCTGGATCAGGTCCCCTCTCAGTCTCCTTTTCTCAAGGCTGAACAGACCCAGTTCACTCAGCCTTTCTTCATAGGGGAGATGCTCCAGGCCCTTCACCATTTTTGTGGCCCTCCGCTGGACTCTTTCCAAGAGATCCCTGTCTTTTTTGTACTGGGGAGCCCAGAACTGGACGCAGTACTCCAGATGAGGTCTTACCAGGGCAGAGTAGAGGGGGAGGATCACCTCCTTTGACCTGCTGGCCACGCTCTTTTTAATGCACCCCAGTAAGCCATTGGCCTTTTTGGCCACAAGGGCACACTGCTGGCTCATGGCCAACCTGTCATCCACCAGGACACCCAGGTCCCTTTCCGCAGAGCTCCCCTCCAGCAGGTCATCCCCCAACCTGTACTGGTGCATGGAATTATTCCTCCCCAGATGCAAGACTCTACACTTGCTTTTGTTAAACCTCATCCGGTTTTTTTCTGCCCAGCTCTCCAGCCTATCCAGGTCTTGCTGAATGGCAACACAGCCTTCAGGCGTGTCAGCCAATCCTCCCAACTTCGTATCATCAGCAAACTTGCTGAGGGTGGCCGTTATCCCCTCATCAAGGTCATTGATGAAGATGTTGAACAAGACCCCCCCTCCCCCCCCCCCAATTTGCACAACTCTAAGAGATTCCTAAACTTCTCCAAGCAAACTTGGTGATTTGTTTTCAGAACTTGGCAGCTCCTCTTATTTATACATGTGAGGACAGTTTTGAACAAGTAAGAACTCTTAATGTAACCAAACCTTCATTCACCAAAATGAGAATGAAAAGCAGTGCCAAAGCCAGCAGACATTTTTATAAGCTAACCTTTGCAAAGCAGTAGCTTGTTAATAGTAATTTCTCATCTCCCTTGCTATCTAGCAAATTATTCCTCTGCAAAGACATTTTTGGTAAATTTACCCAAAGCAAATGTAATGATGATGTTATATTAAAAGCTCCCAAGCTGGTTAATCTTCAGAGGTGATGGAAAGTTTATGGAGAGAAATAGAGCCAGTGCTAGCCTCTGGTCACAAAATATAAAGGTGTTTATTTTTAACAACATGATTGAAGGTTGTGCTTCACAGCCTATTTTCCACACTATTGCACTGAGGTGTTAGACAGGGAAAAGGCAACAACCTACATGCCCAGTGCTCCCTGAGTGGTATTAGGATCTCAGTGTCAGAACTGAAATAATATTCCCCAGTACTTTTTGCTAGGGAGGAACTGTTCTTCTGAGATACTCACACTCAGAATCGTGTCCCGATAACATAACCAAATATGATGCTGGCCTGACCCACTGTTGAGCCTTCTCATTCAATAGGCACCATGAGGTATAGCAGCGTATTCAATTGTGCTTTTGTGTTTTGTTATTAGTGGGGAAAAAGAATATGCTATTGCAGAACTAGAGTTTATTTAAGGATGTTTATCTCTGGGGAAGTTTATCATCTCTACCGGTTTAATTACATCACTGAGAGTAAGCTAATTTTAGTCCCTTTGTGAACCTCTATGTGATTTCAAGCATGTTTTCGTTTTTGGCTTAAAATGGTTTTGAAGATACATATGCTAAACTGAGAAGTGACATTCTAAATACAGTGAAAAGCTAACTACATATGTTGCTACACTGTTTCAGTAATAGCTGTTCAACAGTATTCCTATGGATGTATTTCCCTTCACAGGCAAATTTTGACTTTATAACAGAGACTCTATCCAAAAACACTCCTTTTTTATTTCCCTGTTGTAGCAGTGCCATGAATTGTGTGCCTGTTCCAAGGCAGGAAGGGAGAGGAGTGTTGATCCAACATGTAATAGATGGTTATGTTGGCTGTATAACTAATTTCACTAATGGAAATTTCACTAATGGAACATAAAATCTCACTGATGGATTCCCACTGGTGATTTTTTAATAGACAGCAGCTCTTTGTAATACACCATTTCTGACTGCAAGCATTTGCAAATTACAGGAGAACCAGAAAATACACTGAGACACCTGATTCTCAATCACCACAAAGATACCCAGTACAATTACTTGCACAAAAATACATAAAAGGAAATGCAGACATAATTTACCTTTAGACCTTTACTCCATCAGAGTGACGTGATTGACCTGAGAGCATGTGGAGCCGAGTTTAGAACAGAAACGGCTGTGAATAAAGAGAAAAAACCCAGTATTACTTGGAAAGGTGCTAACAATTGAGAAAAGATGTAACTCCAGAATTGCACTCAGTACAGAAAAGGGATGCTGAAAAGGGCAACAATTTTGCACTCTGCAGTGGTGAGGCTGCATCTTGAGCGCTGTGTTGAGATGTAGGGCCCTCACTACAAAAAAGGCATTGAAGTTCTGGAGCATGCCCAGAGAAGTGCAGTGAAGCTGTGAAGAGTCTGGAGCACAAGGCTTATTGGTCTTATCTGGGGGAACTAGGATTGTTCAATCACATTGATAAAAGATTCAGCATGAGCTAGCAATGCACGCTTACAGCCCAGAAGGCCAACTATACTCTAGGTTGCATAAAGAGAAGTGTGACCAGCAGATTGAGGGACGTGATTCTGCCCCTTTACTCCAGTCTTGTGGGACCCCACCTGGAATACTGCATTCAGTTCTGGGGCTCCCAGCACAAGGATACAGGACTGTTGGAGAGGGTCCAGAGGAGGGCCATGAAGATGATCAGAGCGCTGGAGCACCTCTCCTATGAGGACAGGCTGAGAGAGTCAGGGCTCTTCAGCCTGGAGAAGAGAAGGCTACTGTAGGACCTTGTAGCAGCCTTTCAGTCCCTGAAGGGGACAGGAAAGCTGGGGAGAGACTCCAAAGCACATGTAGCAACAGGACAAGGGGAAAAGGCTTTAAACTGGAAGAGAGTAATTTCAAACTAGATATTAGGAAGAAATCTTCACTGTGAGGGTGGTGAGACACTGGAACAGGTTGCTCAGTGAGGTTACAAATGCCCCCTCCTTGGAAGTATTCAAGGCCAGGCTGGACAGGGCTTTGAGCAATCTGGTGTAGAGGGAGGTGTCCCTGCACCTAGCAGGGAGGTTGGAACTAGTTGATCTTAAAGATCCCTTCCAACTCAAATAATATATAGTTCTGCGAGTTTGCAGAAAAAAGAGGGGAGACCTTATCACCCCACAATTCCCTGAAAGGAAATCATGGCAAGGTAGGGATCAGCTTCTTCTCTGAGGTGACAGCAATGGAATGAGAGAGAAGGGCCTTACACTGCAAAAGGGGAGATTCAGGTTGGAAATTGGCAAAAAAAAAAAAAAAAAACCAAAAAAAAAAACCCTTCTCTAGTGATGCAACAGTGATGCAGTGGCACAGGCTGCCACAGCCCAGGGTGTGTGGTAGAGTCACTGTCCCAGAAGATGTTCAAGAACCACGTGGATGTGGCACTGATGGACATGGACAGTGAGCACGGTGGGGGTGGGCTGATGGTTGGACTAGGTTATCTTAGTGGTTGTTTCTAACTTCAATAATCCTCTGATTCCTTGAATTTTAGATATCTCATCTATAAAAACTTTACTTCTCTACTTAGAAGTTACGGTGTTTTAATATCTTACACCAGATTTCTGCTAAGCCCAGGAAGAATAATACTACGTGTCTGGTAAAAGGCATATTTTACTGTCCCTTGTTTGTGATTGGGGGTGCAGTATATACATATAGATATTTCTGTGTTTTGATGTATATTTACATATCCAGTGATAACACTTTGCAAACTAATAGCAACATCAAGACACTACTATTGAAATATCAGACTTCAAGGACAGCTTTGATGTCTGGGTATATAAATACAAATGCACATGAAGCTCTAGCTTCCCAGAATCTGGCATTGACAAAATTTTAGGTCAGAAGAAAGGAAGAACTAGAGAAGCACAAGACTTAGCACAAAACCCTAGGGAAATACAGCCCTTACAGCAGAAGTGTAGACTGTGCTGCAGGTATCCAGAGGGCCAAAATTAGGGTGAACAGAGGCCATCAATACAGCTGTTTCCCATCACAACACGGAATATGGATGCAGTGGCTTTAAATTCAAACAACTCAGGGATCTGTTGCTATGGCAGCATCAGATGTCCACTGCAGAACTCCAAATAAAGATGATGCCATTCCAGTCCTTCCACAAGCACCCATTCTATTTCAGAATGAAACATTGGAAAGCCATCAGATGTCAATGCTAACACAGCCCCTGCACTGAGTAAAGGTATTGTTTTCAGGAAATACAGTTCACAGCACTTAGCCTGATGAGAAAAAGCATGACTCATAACACTGAAAAATGTTTTCCAGGGCTTATAATAGACTGCAATTAATATTGTTCCTGGAAAACAGCTTCTATTGTTACATAAGTCTGCAGTTGATGATTTTAGGGATAACATAGTATTTCTGTTTCAGTAAGATGAGAAAATGTTCTGTAAAAAGAAAAGGAAATGAACGGTGTTTTATTTATACTTATGCGAGTCCAACTGCTAGCAGAGCATCTTTAGCATCTTCATCCTCTTACTGTCCTAAGCTCTTTTAATCCCAGGGATCTTGCTCGCCATCATTGCAAACACTTTTTGCAAAGTAGGATGTTATTTGTGTATGGCTGTTGATTTAACCATGAAGACCAGCTCACTCTATTTTTTTTTTTCCTCCAGCTTGTCACTTTACTAACCTGTTTCTTGCCACATGGAACTCAAAGAGGAGTTTAAAAAAAAATTTCTGCATGGCCATGGAAGCCTGTGAGCAGAAAGGTTGATCCCTTTAGGAAAAAAGAAATAAATCCATTCAGTGCTGTGACACCAGATTTCTTGAAAATTCTGAGATGTTTCAGGCTTACAGACTGTTGTGTACATTTTGTTCTGAGTAAGGACCACAGAGTAGGAATAAATAATTTGTACATACATATGAGCAGCCTGAAAGCATCTCCTAATTAATCACTAAGTAAATAAATTCTTTACTTCCAGAATCAGATTTTAGTATGTAAATATATTCTCTTCTGTATAAAGAAGTTCATTCCCAGAACTTGGCAGGTCTCTGTGAATGCAATGAAGACAACATGAGTGTCTCATCACATTCACGTTAAGACTGTACCCCACATTATTCTTCTCTATCTCCATAGGAGAAGAATGACATTTGCCTTCATGTTATGGTGGAAAGAACTGCCAGCAACCTCTCTCCAAGACCAGAATTACTCAAGTTAAAGGGAAAATAAATCCCCAAACACATGCATTATTAGTGTTGCTCTGGAAATAATATTCTTTTCTTGAGAACCAAGTCTAAGACTCGAGTATAAGGGAAGTAAAGGGAAAGTAAAAGAAAAATGAATGGTTCACTGAAAACTATTTCTTGCTATGTTTACCTGAAACTTTTCCAGCATTGAACTGTATAGTATCTTATTGGTTAATTCATATTCTTAAATCTACATGCTTCTTTTAACAAATATAAGGGTTGAGCTGGATGTATCCATGATAGGTCCTTCTATATATTAAAATAAAAGCAGAGTTGTCAGGAGTCCCAAGAGGAACTACAGAGCTTGTTCAGAGGCAGGTAAGCCTCATTTTTTGTACCAAAAAAATTTGTAGAAACTATAACAGACTAAAAATCAGTGACTGAAGTATAAATATGAGATAGAGGAAACTCAGCACATATTTCATTTACAAACTTATTATGGTCTTTTGAAGGTGTCAATGAGCAGATAATTACAGTTGTTTAAACACATGGATATTCAAAAAATCTTTCAGAAAATAAAATCCTCGCAGAAGACACGTAAAGCTGTCACAGTCTAAGACAGGGATTAACACTGTGTCAAAAAATAGGAAAAAAAATGCCAAGAATTAACATTTTGTTTTTACAGTCAGATTTCACATTTCATTAAGTTCTTGATATTCATCTCATAAGGGTTGCACCTGAGCAAGGAAGTTAAGAAAGGCAGAGTTGATATGCAAAAATTGAATAACTTCCACATGAAAAGAGTAAGTAGTCCTGACCTCTTCAACTTGGAAAACAGTTGTGAGAGGGAAGGAGGAAATGTGATAAGTATGATACCATAAGTGATGCAAAGAGGATGATTAAGGAGTGACAAATCATTATTTCTCACAGTATGGGAGCTACAGAACACTCAGGGAAATTATTAGGTATCAAATTCAAGATCAAACAAAAGCAAGTTCTCTTTCTATGGAGGTCTTAATTAAGTCATTAAACTCAAATTTGCAGAACATCATTGAGCTAGACTTTAAGTGGCTTTAAAAGTAATTTAGAAACAATTATTAGTGACCCTTCAGCTCATTACATCCTAAATACTAAGATTTCTCTCCCATGATTCATTGCCATTGGCTGGTGTGGCAAACAGAAACCTTGGCTAAAAGGACCTGAGCAGATATGACACTTTGTTTGAATCCGCCTAACAAACAAGCTAAGGAAAACAAGCCCTTCAGAGCATCCCAAATGAGCTAAAATTGCATGAACAGCAAACAAAATGTTAGTATACAGTATCTTGACAGAATATTGTGGTAAGTTTGGCACTGTGCTACTTTGAACTGATTTCCAGATAGTACCCAAAAATTAAAGGTTCACGTGAAGAATCTCCTGACAGAAAGACTTCACTTTCATGTTGTAACTTGCTGAGGTCTCAAACACTTGAGTGGTCCCAGGCAGGTGGAGTTATAGCAGCACAGTTGAGGTGAGAAGTAGCCTCACAGGTAAGCAGCTCTAAAGTACTGGGAAGCAAAGACCAGCTGAGAGCAGCCAGAGCAGGCAGGGACAAAGGACAGCTGTCCCAAGCAAATACGATGCCATGCTTGGATCAGCTGGCAGCTCCAGCAGTTGGTGTAGTACCAGTTTTGTGGAGATTTGGTTTGCTACTCGATTAGAAGCATGGTTACTCTGAAAGAAGATTTAAAAAAAAAAAAAATCCTTCTGGTTGGGCCCAGTAACAGATTATTAATGACTTTGAAGACACTAAGTTGAGGATCTGACTTCTGATACTTATGCCCTGGTAGTCAGACATTTTGATCTGGATGTGACATATTAATTTCTTAACTGTTTCCCAAAGAGATCTAAGCATTGTAGATGAAAAACAACTACAGTAAGACAATATCATTTTGGCAAACACCTCTAATTAAGAACCCAAAGAATTTTGATTGTCCTTATGGACATTATGACTCACTGCTTGTGCCTTATTGCTATGAATAAATAAACAGATGCTAGTTGCTCAGATTAGCTTCACAAATATATCTTTCCACACAGATATATAAGAGAGATGGTATGGATTCCTGGGTTATTTATCATGTACATGCACTCTGCTCACAAAGAAGCAACGTTGCTTTTGACAGATCCTTGGAGATAACAGGCAAAGTATTCACAGGTAGGCCAATAACCACACACAGAAAGAAGAGCTGAACTCACCCTATTGATGAAGGGGCCACTTCTCTAGCTGCACAGCACTCCCTCTCAAGAAGCAGCACAGGCACCAGAGCAGTTTTCCCTCCAGTGGCTGTCCTTATAGGAGCACAGAGTGGCTCCACTCTGGGTGCACTCCTTCCGGGCACAGGTGCAAACAATGTGCCTGTGTTCCCTGGGCCAGGCACACCCCGTCACAGGATGCTCCATCACCAGCTCAAGCCCTGAGCTAACAGGTCCCATATAACATGAAAGGCTACACGCTATCCCAATCTTTTGAAGGGAAGACTAGTTCCTTTAGCTAAGAAATGACGAGAGAAAGTTTCAAAGGCAGCATCTGTGGTATCTTTTTCAGGCAGACTAGCAAAAACCCACTTTCAGATAGTCACAGCAAACAAACACAAGTACATAAAGCTTCTTTTTTTCCCCACTCTTGTTCAGCACTCCTTTCTTCCCTAATCTAGTCCAGAAAGGTGGTGCTGGGCCCAGCATCACTTTACATTCAGTCTCATCAGCCTACTGTAGTTTGACCCTTTATCAGGTATCATCTAACATGAGCAACACTCCTTCCTGTTAAGTGGATCATGTCTAAATAAATCTCAGTGCACCATCTGGCACCTGAGTCAGCAGCAGGTATTGGCTTCCTCTTGAGAGGAAGAGTACCATTTCAAATAGGCAAGCATTTTCCTTTTTCTGGGGATAAAACTAAGTGAAGTCCACAGACTAGTTAAAACTTTGGTGACCAAATTTGCTCTGGGAATTGTAAGCAAAAGACAGTGGGACAATGTTTAGAGTATGGTTGACTTATCTTGTGCAAGTCTATACATTAGGATGCTAGAACGTACTTATCACTGAGTTTTTCTCATATGTATATGAAAAACAACTCCCTGAATTGTCAGATTTCTATCTGAGCTCGAGCTCCCTTCTCCCTACTTTTGGTTCAGTCCAGCTTTCTTTCCTTTATTTTTACTCATCTCAGTCATGTAGGATTATGAATATGTATTCTCCACTCTATATGTTCCTCCATTTCCCCCCATTCTATTTTACCATGGTCAGAGCAAATATGCATTCTAGATTTTACTTTCTTTCCCTTCAATTTCACTTGCAACTCCTGGCTCTGAGAAGTCTGTAGTCTGCTCTTAAGGTGTATATAAGAAACAGTGCTCCTTCATTTTCCTCAGGATGATCTAGGGAGGTAGACTTGATTTCTTAATGGTAGTAAAGTACTGTATACAAGAGAGGAAGAAAGAAAGTCCACACTCATACTGCAGAGCCCACTCCCAGAGCCAGGTTTGAATGCAGCCACAACATGCTGTAGTGCCATCCTAACGTGATTCGGAAAATGCTCTGAAGAAGATATGGCCATATTCATTTATCACCTCCAACCCAGAAAGTAAGATTGCCTTCTGCACAGCTTGACAGAACTGGTCCCTAGGTGACTAGCAGATGTATCTGTAACATGCTGCAGTGCAGAACGTATGGAGTTGCAGCCTCAATAGCCATAATCACAATATGAGGTGGAATGAGGGAGCTGGCAGAGGAGAACAGAAGAGTTTCGTTCTTGCTTCTAGTTCACCCTGGCACCTTCCCCATTTTCTCCTCTAAAGGATTTTAAAGTGGAATGCGTTTTTGATGAAGTTGTTAGTGCTGAGAAATTAGCAACAAATGCTGAACAAGCATTCCATCCTGTTAGCTTAATGCCCTAGAAGGTTTTGAAGCAGAAGCCCTCAGGTTTTCATTTTAGATAAAGGTGACCCAGACGAGATCTTTATCCTTGGACTGCAGGCTTTGGTTCAGGCTGCCAGCATGCAGGGAACATAAGAATTGATTGTTCCTTCTGTCTGGAGAATTAAGACTTATGTGCAAGGCAACAGTTGAAGTGCCATCCTAAAGCCAGGGTAGCAACTGCAGTAGTTTCATCCCATTCAGTTATAAACCCACAGAGGTTTGCCCTGCATAATATAGTAATCTCAGATAAGATTTCTGATTAGCTACCTATTCCTTCTGCTGTAAATATAAGTTGTTCTGCCAGATTTACAGAGTTGTAAAATGCATGTATATAAAAGGAAAATTTAGGATGTAAACCTCTAATAGAGACAATGTATTCTGGCTCACTTTAGGAATAAGTATATGGATGAAGTTACAATCAAAGAGCTAAATGAACAGCTTATTCCTGTGGTTCTCACAGATGATCTTCCTAATACATTTCAACATAATTATTTTTTACTTGTAGAGCACAAATCTCACAGGAGTGCCACCGAACTCAGTGCTACCCCAGATCCTCTCTGCCTCTGATTCTTTTACTGCAGTTAAGTAAAGTGTTGGAATTTTCTGAGGAGGAATCATGGACTTTAAGATATCTGGCATGCTTCCTGAGCCTCTTTGAACTTAAGTAAAAACAATTAATATCCTAGACTAGATTTGAACCTATTATTATCAAGAAACATCACTTCTTGGGGTGATATCAAGGGAAAAAGTGAAATGAGTGCAGGGGATCAAACCTTGCTCCTAGTTTTATCTGTGACCACGCTGACTTAATTGAAAAAAATCTTAAGTGTAACATAGGACCAAACACATCGCACCATGAGGAAGAGAAAGCAGGATTGTTAAAGGAGTTGTTGACTTCCTAGAGTGAAGGATGGGTGCTCATTCTATGACTTGCTTTGCTGGTAGCAGGCTAAGTTTTTTATTTAAGCCAGTCTACACCTCTTCTTTCAAGAGACATAATACTATGTACGTGTGTTAGCCATATTCTGGTGTCATACTCAGTTACCCTTCAGAGAAATTTAGACAAATAAACACATTTCTATTGACTCACGTTTGATCTCTACATGAAAATTTCTTGGCATTGTCCTCCTTCCATCTTCTTAGGAGGCATCCATGAAAATCCAGGTACCTGGTATTAACCTTACCTGTTTGGAATGCCCTATTGGGCTTTTGTTGTAGACATCACTACATTTGTCCCTGTCTGTGACACAGTGCTGGCACACGTATAATCAACAAGCATACAGAGAGGTTAAGCTACAAAGATTATCACATTAGAGAAGAACAATTAGAAATAAATGGAAAGCTTACCTGTGCCCTAGGCTCACAAAGAAAGACTCCAAGAGGAACAATCTTCAGAGAGAGTTTCCTTCCTCAGTGGCAGTCAGCCCTTAAATAAGGTATAGTAGAGGTGGAGCCAGGCTCTGCCCCTTCTGATCACACAGGTGAATTGCCTTCACCTGTGCTCCCACAGCTGACTCATTGCTTGCCTCGGGTGATCAATCAGAGGTTCAGGCCGTGATTCAATATTTCCCATACAGCATACTATCACATCTCAGCCTGCAATAGAAACAAATGAGTTGTTGATTCCTTTCTTTCTCAAAAGAGTTGGGCTGGGGAGAACCAAAATATTAAGGGAAATACTTCAGGTGACTTTTGCATTTTAAAAACAGTTCTGAGTGAAGAATTTGGTGCTGATTAAGAGTCACGTTTATTAACAGTCATATTCCTACAACTTGAAACCCTCTGTCTACTAGGACAAAGGAAGCGTGAGTCAAAATTTATCTGTCCATTACATTTTTCAGTTCATTTCCATGTCCTTGGATTCTTTGCCTGTGTACTGAAATAATAAGGATCCCATCTGTAAGAATTTATAAGAATGTAGCTATAATATCTGTTGTTTGTAAAGTTTCTACTACCATTTATCATCTACTGCTTACACTGTATCACGGCAAAAAGGAGGAATGATGGAATTATACCAGAAAATGCAAATTAGAGAAAAGGAGGAAGATAATCAAAGATCCCAATCCATCAGAAAATATGCATGTATAAATGAGTATTCTCCATCAATATCCATGGGCTCTGAATCATCTTTTGAGGAAGTTTGCTCCTTTTTAAATCTGATATTTATTCACAACTCAGGTATGCTTATGACTAAATAGCAAGAAATCTTACAGTTTCTAGATAGCATGAGTATCGAAACAATGCTTCGTATTTTTTCTGAGTATATTATTTCCTGAGTATGTTTAAATAAGACATTCTATCAAAATCAATGATCTATGCAAAACTATAAAGGTCACTCATCTTATTTTCCATATTTGCTAACTTCTGTATTGTCTCACTTAACCGGTTAAAAAGATGATGATGAGAAAAGATGATGCTGCCTACTATAGAAATATGGCTATCAAAATATGTCATGCCTTTAGAAAACAATCAGAAGGCTTATTATTCTCATCATTTACTAGCAGGAAGAAATAGAAGGAGAGAATTAAAAATAGATTAGGTCACTTGAGAGATGTCAGAGTATCTTTTTTTCTGCCCTTATTTCAATGTAAGGTCTGTAAGAAAACAGAAGAAAAAAGGAAAGAAAGAAAAAAGTGAAAATCAGTCTCTATGCCTAGAGATGAACAGGCCAGACAGGAAAGCCTATGATGAAGTGTCATCTGCTAGCACAAGATTGTTTCCTGAGCTGGAACTATCCCAGGCAATGGGCTTTTACATTTTAACAGTATGTATTGTTGGTCTATGGTTCGCTAGTGATTAAAATATATCTTTTTCCTCTTAGACCGTTCTAGACTTTCTTCAGTTTTAGCACCCAGTTCCTTGCTGTTAAGTACTTCTGTCTTTCCAGATGGTTCTTCTTTCCTTGGTATTTTTATCCTTTCTATATGAGACTGTCAGAGCCTCTCAAACTTGGCTTACTGCTGTTCTGACTGGAGTCAATATGTAGAGTGCTCTATGTTACAGCTTTTTGTTTGTTAAAGTCAGTGGATATGGCTGTTTTCCTGACAGGTGCTATGGAAAATCTGAACTGTTGTTTTTGGATTCAACTTTGTATGGAAATTTACAATTGCTTGTGTTTCTTGGCAACTGGAGCAGCAAGAAAGAAGCTCTCACATGCAGAAAATCAGCTATGACCTTGTTTTGGAATTTAAAACACAGTGACACAAACTGTGTCAGAAAAAAAAGAAACAGGAGAAGAAAAGTAAAAAGAAAAATGAAATCATCAGCTCACATTCTCACAGTTTCACAAGCAGTAAACACAATCTTTCCCACTGTAATGGTAATGTGAAAAAATCAAATAGGGTAATAGTTATTTTCCAACAATAATGCTGGTGTTGATTTTCAGTCAGCACAGCCTATGCCAACATCGTGCCTAATTCAGCCATTTTTAAAGGTATTGAGCTCAAATTAAAATCACTCTCATGTAGGCAGTTCTATTTGCCCCTACACAACCTGAGCTCCTCCCACTCAACTCTGCCTGAGAGTGGAACTATTAAGAATTCAGTGACTACCCCCAACATCATGATTCAGATTCTCAAGGAAGCCTTCCTCAGAGAAAGGGAGAGCTTGCTTTCAAGTGCCTTTCCACACTTGTTTCAAAAGTCTTGTTCACATTACAATGGAGTCATGTCTAAAATGAGGAGAACAAAGCAAATTATATCACATCTGTAGTCCAGGAGCTTGGTCTCGCAATCATAAATGCAACCTTATTTCTCTTATTTCCTGGTACAATAAACATTTTACTCTTAAGAATAATACATTGCACTTTTTCCTTTTGTGCAAACTCAGAAAATCTTGTTAGTTGAACTAACCCTTGATAACACAGAATGAAAAATCTTCCTTTTTCATAAATAGTACACATTTTTAAGAAACTGCCCAATGAAGGAATATGGAATTTTATTGCTATGACTGTTATATCTGTACCTTAGATTATCTCCTGAGATGACCAGTTTGAGATTATTCAGAGAGGAACACAGTGTTTTTCATTACTTCTGATAGTGACTGAGATGTTGACAACAGACCCCCAAGATTTTTCTATAATAAGTTTCCGTGAGAGAATGAGAAAATCATCATAGCTTCCTGGATGAATAAAAAATGCACAGAAGCAAGAAATCTGCATCCTTTCCTCAGAGAAGACCAGGAGGGTTCAAGAACTCTGCTCTGCCAGGAGCTTGCTGCTACTTGTTCCAGAGCTACCTTGGTGACCTTCCCATGCAATTCCATCTTTCCTGAGCAATTTTATGTCCAAGCATCACTTTTTGAGTACCAGTGATCTCAAGTCTCTTGTGGAACAAAAGGATAAATATGAGCGTCAGAGTCCTGACCATAGTAGGAGGCTCTGCAGCTTCTTTGCCCACAACCAAAGTGGTTCATTTGTTTGGGCTGAAGGCCATCTCTGATGTAGCACAGCCATCTAATCTAGGGCCAAACTGCTAGGAAAAGAGTTGTGTGGAAAACTGGGATAACTCTCTTCAAAAACATTCCCCTCCTTGACTTGGGAGTTGCACTAAAGGCCCTTGGTCTTTGCCTGAGCTATCTGTAGATAGGTCTGTGCCACTCTGATGCCTTGGTGGTTCTGACCCTGTCTGACTCACTTGATTTTCCAGCTTGACTTCAGTCTTGCCTTGTCCCTGCAGGTTCTTCTCCGCCAGTCTGCAATCTTGGCAGGTTTGGCTTAACATCTCAGAACTAGCTGTGTGCTTTATATTTGATACTGAGGGACTGCGCCTCACTGGTGTAGATAGCACAGAGAAGAAACCTGACAGAGGAATTTTTAAGAGCTAAAGTCTCAGCTTTGCCAGAAATAATCTTAGATTTTAAACATTCACGCTTGTAAGTTTTGTCAAAGCCAACATTATTTGGTTGTGTCTGAAGAACGAGAGAAAGACAGATGTGTATGTGAGAAGCAGGAGCCATGAGCTGAGGAAGCCTGGAAATGAATTCAAATTGGATTAAATTAAGGAATGCAAACTAATGCATTGGAGAAAAATAATCCTACCTATACTTGCACAGAGATAGATTTATCATTACCTATTATGACTGGGAAAGAAATCCTGCAGTTTCTGCATTTAGCTCTTTGAAAACATCGGTGGAAAGAAAAGAGCAAATCAAATGACAGAAATTACTGAGAAAGGAGGAAGTAGCAAAATAGGAAACACTGCTATGCTCCAGCATCAATCCATGAATAGTGTGTGCAACTTTAGTTCCTTTACCTCTAAGAAGATGGAGTGTAACTTAAACAAGAAATAATAATGGAACAAACAAATAAACAAAAAACAGAAAAAGGATGATCTCTTTCTTGCAGTAGCCTTGATATGGTAGCAAATATTTACATGATTTTTTCAGTGGCCCCAACATTCTTATTAATGGTTTCAATCCCTTTGAAGCTAGCTGGCTGTGAGCAGAACTCTGCGTTGGGTTTTCAGCACTTTGGGTTTTCTCTGCAGGCAGTTAGACAGAGGTCCTTACAGTATTCTTGAGGCAGTTTTGACAGCTTTGTCTAGTCATGATTAGTGCTTATTTTAGACAAAAGTATGTCAAACATATAGCTAGGAAATTGCTGCAACCATCTGTCCACACAAATAAACTTTCCATTTTTTCATTTGTTTTGCCAGCCAAAGAGCCATCAGGACACAAACTTTTATGTCCCATATGGACCTCTCTCACGCAGATGAGAAAATGGAGCTGTTTGAATTACCACGGATGTGGACCACGACTGAAATGACAAACCTTTCAGTCATATGGATTTTCTGATTTTATTGCAAGATAAATATATTCTTTCTACTTCCTCAGCATTGGTGCAGCCATACAGGGATTACTGTGACAAGTTCTGGGTTCCCAGTAAAAGAGAGGTGTGATCATAATGGACAGAATCATCAAAGTGCCACAAAGATAATGGGAACTGCAACATGCCTACTATGAGGAGAGGCTGAGAGAGCTGGGGCAGTTCAGCCTGGAGAAGAGGGGACTTAAGGGGATCTCATCAATGTCTGTAAGTACCTGAGGGAAGGTGCAAGGAAGGCAGAGCCAAGCTTCTTTCAGTAGTGCCCAGCGCCAGGACAAGAGGCACATCTGAACAGCAGGCAGCACTTCTGTGCTGTGCAGGTGACGGAGCACTGGCACAGGCTGCACAGAGGCTGTGGGGTCTCCTCCTTGGAGGTCTCCAGAAGCTGCCTGGCCGTGGGCCTGGGCATCCTGCTCTGGTGGCCCTGCTGCAGCGGGGCTGGGACTGGGGGACCCAGCAGGCCCTGCCTGCCTCAGCAGTGCTGGGATTCTGTGATAATCTGGTTAATGCATTAATTCGCTTTACAAATATTTCAAGTAAATACAAACAGAAGTTATTCCTTTTTAAAAAAATCAAATATTTTACACACTTCCAAATCAGAAGCCACTGTATGACCTCACAAATTTGTAACAAGGTAAGTTCTTTTCCTTTTAAAATTTAGAATAATTCAAATTTATACAAGAAAGAGAGAGAGAAGAGTCTATCCCTATGTTTCCAGCTGGAGATCTTTATATTCAAATTGTCTTTCTAGATTTCTTTTTCCCTTTATATACATTTATTTGCAGTAGTTGTAATCATTATAAGTATTTCACAGTACTGAGGAAGCTTCAAGCAGTGATCAGTGATCAAGAAAAAAAAAGCTAGTTCCCCTTTCCAATGTTCAACCCCAAACCGTGCCACTAAACAAGCCAGATTTTTCATCTGCTGTCATGCTCCATTGCACATTCCAAAGAAATCTAGTATTAGAAAATGGAAGCTGATATCTCTGGCAGTCAGAAATCAAGTAGGCTTTAAATCTTTTAGGGAAATTATTTTGTGGAGACAGTGCTTTAGAAGGTGTGATAGCGCTACATGTTGCAGAATCCTCATTTGTTACCTATCACTTTGTCAAGTGTTTGTATACGTGGCTCCTATGTTACAACAAACTTGAAACTGTAACCAAAATGGGAATAACTGTGCTCGCATTAGAGATTTTGCCAAATCACTTTTGCATGACCTACTAATACATTTCATACTTTGCTGATAGACTACAGGGCACACCTCCTTCCTTTGGGAATGTCATCACTCAGTAAAATGCTAAAAACAGCTTCAGAGAGGATTTAGCATCACTAGTACTGTATGATTATTTCCTCTGTATGTATATGTTTGTGACAGTTTTGGCAGCTGCTTTGGAAAATTAACTGTACATTTTCCCTTGACATTTCCCTCCTATCATTGTCTAAAACAATGAGTTTTGGACAAAATTAGGTCCACGTAGGGCAATAGCTGTGTGGGTTCAGCTGAGATAAGACAGAAAAAGTTTTCTTCTGCTTGCTGCTACTGGCCCTGAAGCTGCCAAATCCCACTCCCTCTGCTGCCCTGAGCTCGGCAAACAGCCCCAGCCATTGTCAAGCACTGGGGGTCACTGAATTTGGCTCTGTGAATTAGAGCAGTGCAAATCTGACAGCACTCAAACAGCAAAGACCAAGGGGCAGGGCCATAAAAAATCTGATATCTACTGACCTGCTTATGTTCAGAATACAGAAATAGGTATCACTGGATGTGTGAAAAAAATTTCCCTTTGTGCAAAGGGTTCAAGAGGGAATTCAATCCTCTTTCTGAGAGACAATTTCACACAGTTCCTGGTGAGATAAAGATTGAGGCTCAAAATAGTTACAACACAGTCTAGAAAAAATTGAATTAGAGGCAAGGTAAGTGAAAAGGTCTTTTTTGTAAGCAGGAGAAATATACCCCTGAAATTGAAAGAAAAATATTGCTGGTCTGAAATTGGTCTGTATTTTTTAAATAGAGTTTAAATAGGACAGATTTGAACTGAGAGAAGTACATAAAAAATAAATCTAAAAATAGCCAGCCACTATTAGCAGCTGCCAAACATGCCTTGGAATTCTGATATAATTCAGTGTGGTCTGGAATGGACCCTGTACTGCAAATCACAGCCCTCAGGTGCCAAGGTAGTAATGAGATACGTCAGAAACTGTGCAAAAATTAAAAATCAGACAATACCATGGGCACACTGAACAGATATAGAATTAAGGACACTTGGAGGACTCCATTAGAGCATACTCTCTAGTGAGCTCTCAAGTGAGAGGTATTTGTCCTCTTTTGTCCCCTGGGCTCCTCTCCACACAGCCCTGTGATCCTGGGTGCTGGCGGGGATTTGAACTAGCAGAGTTCTGGGAATCTGCTGGCAGGCGTATTCCCTGAAGTTAGATTTGCTCAGCATCAAAGGAATAGGTTTGGTCTTCTCTCAGAACTGAAGTATGTTTTAGTTACTACTTGTGTTTCAGCATAGCCAGGGGAAGAAGTTGAGAACAAGGCCCCAGCAGTGGTAGACTCCTCTTCTGGATCAGCAACGTTCCACACAAATCAATATGCTTCATGCTTCCAAAGGTGATGCAAGGTCCTGGATCTTCTGAATCCTCCTTGTGCCTCCTTCAGAACCTTTCATTGCAGTTGAGTCTAGATTAATGAACATGTCAAGTGTCAGTGTCTCTTGCCCAACTGTATTGACTAGGGATATGATTCAAATGCCTAGACAAGGACATCGGCATAGCCATTCGGTTGTAGACATTTACTTACCTAGATCCAGTGGGGAGGCCAGGACACATCTAACTGCTCATCGAGGTTCTGTGTGTCATGTCTTCCAGTCCCGTGTGCTTCTTAGACTTCTTAAGGGATCTCAGATGGTAATAGATGCCTGTGTGTGAGCAGCCGAATTAAGTCCCAGCCCAAGTACATCCTGTCTGGTCTCTGGAGGGATCTTTGCCTTGCAGCAGGCCACAAATTCCATGTGAACTGAGTAACAGAATGTCAAATGAGAATCTCAAATGGCACAAGATAGCTAAGATTTAGGAAACTGAATTGACTTTTTAATCACCTTTGTGACAATGGTGCCACAGAGAGCTGCCTTGTCATAGACGCCTACAGTGTATGCACCTAAATTTAGGTGTCTGAATCATGTCTTATAAATGCAGTTTAATCACAGCACCAAGGCTGCTTTCTTTTTCTGGGTTGTAGCATCCATGACCCACTTGAGTTCATGATCTTAAGGAATACGGGCCTGGCAGTAAACAGTCAGGACCCTGAACTTCAGGAGGGGGATATTCCAGCTGTTGAAGGAATTATTAGATGGAATCCCCTGGGAAACTGTCCTTAAGGACACAGAAACAGAACAGAACTGGTAGCTCTTTAAGGATGGCTTTCTGAGAGCATAAGAACTCTCCATCCACCATCAGAAAAAATCAAGTAGAGAAGGCAGGATACTGGCATGGCTGAACAAGGACCTGCTAGTCAGACTGAGGGATAAGAAGGAAAAGTACAGACATAAGTGGCCTAGGAAAAATTCAGGGATTCCACGTGGACATGAATATGGAGATATGGATTTGAAAGCTGAAATATTAGGTGAATAAAGAATTGCTTGGATGGTCACAGCCAATGTGTTATGGTCAATGGCTCTATGTCCAGGTAGAGGCCATTCATGTGTGATACCCCCCAGGGGTCTGCTTTGGGATCAGTGCTCTCCAACACCTTTACCAAGGACTAGATAGTGTGGATTGAGTGTGCCCTCAGCAAGTTTTGCTGATGACGCAAGCTCATGGTGCTGCTGATAAAATAGAAGGAAGGGACACCAACCAGAGGTACCTGCACATGCACGAAAAGTGGGCCAGTGAGAACCTAATGAAGTTCAACAAGGCCATGTTCAAGGTGTTGCATTCAGATCAGGCAATCTCAGATATGAGAACAGAGTAGGAGAAGAATTCGTTGAGAGCAGCCCAGCAGAGAAGGGCTTGGGAGTTCTGATCAATGAAAAGCTGGACATGAGCCAGCAGTATGCACCTGCAACCTGGAAAGCCAGCAGCAACTGAACTGCATCAAAAGAGGGGTGACCAGCCAGCAGATGGAATGTCCTATCCAGAGTACTGCAGCCAAGTCTGAGGCCCACAGCATGAGAAGGATTCAGATCTGTTGGAGTGGGTCCAGAGGAGGGCTGCAAAGATGCTCAGAGTGCTGGAGCACCTCTCCTATGAAAAAAAGACCAAGAGAGCTGGGTTTGTTCTGTCTGGAGATGATTCTTCAGTCTAAACAATTCACTGTACAGCACTGTACATGACATGAATCATGCAAAGCTCCAGGTTAACTCCTTGGTATAGCACTCTGCATGGGATCTGCATATATATCCACATGTAAAAGCGTTCAAAAGAGTACAAGAGCTAGTATGAGCAAAGCTAGTTGCAATCAAAGAAATTCAGGAAACATTTCTGGTTGTTAAAAAAAAAAAGGCACCTTTTCCTGGCATTGTTTCCACACAGTTCATGAAACAAATCTCTCTTGCAGTGTAGTACTGTGTTGAAACAAGAGCTGATGCATACATTTCTTCTAACTTCTAGAAAGTGTTTTGAAGGTACTTAGCATAATTATTCTCATGTGACTCAAGTATGTACCAGACCTGGCAAGCTGTATCTCCTTCCCTAGAGATTTGCTGGGCAGACACATATTGAATCTTGAGTTATTTTCTGCTATCAGTGTGCAGCTTGTGGCTGCAATACCCTATTTCAGCTTAAAGCTGTAGGCAGTACTTCATGGAATTTTTATTTCTGCTGCTAGAGCTACTCATTTTTCACTGATGGAAAGGGCACTCAAGGCACCAAGAACTCATCTGCCACTGCTGGAGGGAAAAGGCCCATAAACACTTCCTAGTGTCAGGAGCTTTAGTTTTCATATCATAGTCTAAATGGCAGAAATTCAGCTTGCTCCAACATGGTATCTCATTGGAGCTGCCCCTGTATCTCCTGTCTAAGTCCTCCTGTATAGGGTCCTCAAAAGCCAGATCTATCATACCTGGCAGCTGGTCTGACACCTACCTCTAAAACTGATTCTGACTTCCAGGAATGGCTGCAAGTGGATGTCAGGTACCAGGTCACTGCCCAAGATGGAGAAGGCCAGCAGTAATGATGCAGGGACTGTCTGCCAGCAACAGCTGTAAGATGAACTCTGCAGCATCCAGTTAATGTGTGACCAATGAAGTATTTGTAGCAGGTTTGTGCTGTTGAAGGAAGCAGTGCAAGCCCTTGGTGTGGGATGGGATCTAGCCTTTCTGTGGACTTTCCCAGATGTAAAATATAATGCTGCCCCAGCGAAAGGATTGGATAGTTAATTATATTTTCCTAGACTGAGTTAACTGTATCTCCACCCTCTTTCAGTTTTCTTAAGTATTCCCCAGTTATGAGATCACAACTGTACACTAGCAAGATGTGAACTACTTCATATAAACCCAGGCTTTACCTCAACTGAAATTTCAAGAGTAAATTCTGGAAAAGGCTGGCTGGTTTTGTCCCCGTTGCTGCTTAATGTGGAGTACTTGAAGGTTGCAACTGTTGAAAGTAATGTAAAGTCATTGGAAACTGTTCTTGAAATAGTTAGAAAATGACAAGCAATAATCAGTAGGAGATGGTATCCGGTAATATTTGTGCTATTTTGCCACAGACATTCCCGTAAGCTTGAAGGAACCTGAAAGACCACTGGCTCAGTGAGCCTCAGAACTTTAGCACATTCTTTTCTTTAATTAAGAGCCTTGTAATGCGTTAAGAGTGCTACTGGAACTCTTTTTATTATAGCAAGAAAATACCTCTTCCCTGAAGAGCTTACAATTTACATAAGGCAAATGTTGTACATTTCCTGTGTGTTTTCTCTAAATGTACTATCTGTTGCAAATTTAGAATGGCTCAGTAGATGGGGCTGGAATTATTTCCCATTAAGTGAAAAGTCCCGTCAGGCTCCATATATTCAGCCAGCAAAGTGTTTGTGGGAAACCCTATTTTTAAAAAGGTTCTTTAAGAGGTGTTTGGAATTACTTGTGCTGCTGTGTCACAGAACTTGTGTATTGTAAACTCAATGTATTTTTCACACAGATTTTGGAAGATTCCTATCAGCCCCTGGGCTTTGAGCGATTTCTGAACTACAAATGAGCTTATATGTATAGCGTGAAGAAATGATAACCAGCAGCTGTCTTGTTAGTGGTTGCATGATCAGTCCTTCAGCTGCTACGCTAACTTTGTACACAAAGTCCAAGGACAGATACAAAATGCAGTCCTTACAGTTTCATATTCAATCAATTTGTTTTCAAAGTTAAATAAATAAACACTTTATGAAGAAACTTATTTTGTAAAAGGTCCTTTCAAAGCCAATTGAGCTATCCAGGAGCTGATGTATCTCTGGAAAGATTTCGAAGTTCCATAGCATGAGTAACATGCTGTATCTGCTCTGGGATCACTCTTTAAGAGAGAATTGGTGCTGATACACCTTGCCTGCCCCACTGTTACAATGAAGCCCATTTGCTCCTGCATTAGACATTGCGAAGAAACATTCTATGCCCTTTACTTTCTGGTAGGAATTAGCTTCTGTCTCTT
Organism: Lagopus leucura; assembly: GCF_019238085.1. Lineage (NCBI taxonomy): Eukaryota > Metazoa > Chordata > Aves > Galliformes > Phasianidae > Lagopus > Lagopus leucura. The sequence goes on from NW_024962263.1 coordinate 41,609,366, forward strand.
TTTCTTCCAAGTTCCATGAAGACTTGAACACTTCAGTATTGTGAGAGCTGTCAGGCAGCAGGTACTACTTATAAGCCCAGTTTAGATGTCAGAGTACTCATTTAGACCTTGAGGAAATCTTAGGCCACATCAGGTTTCAAAAGCCAGTAAGGCCACTGAAGTATTTTAATGTATTCAGTCCAAATTTTGGAAATAATCCTCTAAAAATATAAGTAAGGACCACTGTGACCAGTGGCAGGCTGAAGCAATTGACCAAATCCTTTCCCAGAGTTTTTCTCCCTTACTCAGATTCTTCAGGGGACAATTCTGTGCCTTTGTCTCATATCTCTGCAAACAAACGTGCTCTTAAAGTATGTAACATGGTAAACTGTAGTGTAACTGATTATGGGAAACTTGCAGGAAAATTTTATATTTGCCTTTACATGGCTGTTTGCCAAAATCAGCAGGCATTATAAAATAAGTATGTAAAAGCCAGAAATCCTCCAAATAGGCATGCTCTTATATGCACACTGAGATAAGCCCAGAATAGTTATTAAAATGTGCTTTTGTCAGTTATGGTTCTAAACCACATCTTTCAATTATTACTGAGGGAAAAAAAAAACAAATAACAAAACAATGGTATTCCATAAATAGGGCTTTTGGATAAACCTTTGACATCCAGGATTACATGATTTAGCCTCTAATTTCCAACATCTGCTTTAGATTGACCAGCAGATATTGTCAATACCAATTATCCTGGGGCTTAGCAGCTAAATCATAACTGTGAATCTCGATGATTGCATGGCTCTTAGCCTCCAATTTCTGGGCTGTTATTAACAACACCACATTTAGTTGTGCCTAATAAAACTTGGTGTTTTATTAAATTTAAGGCATATGCAGATTTGCAACAATCTTGTTATTTTCTTTCTGATGTCCTTCAGCTGGATTATAGTACAGTTTGCATTGCTTTGCCCATTGGTGGGTGAAATTTTCTGTTAGTCATCCAAGTGAAAACCAACGCAGAGAACTCTGCATGAAGTTGACAGTAAAAAAATACTGCATGCAAGAAAAAGAACACGTGCTTTTAAGACCACTACTGATAATGTTGACACCTCTTCCAAAGCCCAAACTACTTCTGGAGAGCAGGGCTTACCTTTGTCTGCCTACTGCTTCTCTCCACTGTATCTTTCTCCTTTCACTGACTGTGAGGCACTCCGCAGCTCTGCTGGCAAAAGGGACAATAAACCACACACACACAAGGACACAATGACTTTGTTGTCAGCAATAGCATTCACTAAAGACTAGAGGCATGATAAAAACAATAAGGTTCATGGCTTTTTGCCAGCTGGCAAATATAAGCTTTTGTAGGACTTGATCTGTAGGATGAACGTAGAACTAAACAAAACATCTCTCTTCCCTGTTCTTAGCTAGATAAGAGCCAACATTTGAACAGTTCAACTAGTGGAAAATGTCCTAATAGGAGTTAAAAGTAGTAATGTTCATAGAGGTATCCTCTTCTTCAGTGAGCAGTCATCAGATTAGAGAGAAGTGTTGCTCAGGGTAGGTTACCTCCTTTGGAGTATGAGCTTATGTACAATCAATGAATGTACAGCTGTTATAGTTATGAAGTATACCAGAGAGCCTGCCTACGTAGCAATTACATCAAAGCAGAAAAGATAGGATTCTTACCTGTATCCTAGGCTCACTTACGAAACTTCAGCAAAGCGGATCTCCAGAAGAGATCCTTCCCTAGTGGCAGCCAGCTCTTAAATAGGTCTAGGAGAGGTGCAGCCAGGCTCCATCCCTTTGGCAGCACAGCTGAATTGCCTTCACCTGTGCTCCCGTGGCTGACTCATGGCTCACTCAGGTGATCAGTCAGAGGTTCAGGATGTGATTCAGCAGTTCCCACACAGCTTGCAAGGAGGAGATCCTCCACTTCACGCTGAAGATCTGTAACATGTCTTATTTCTACTGACTTTCTTCATATAGAAACTGCAGCTCCCAACTTGTAAATCCTGTTTCTCAGAGGTAGCCTTTGGATATGTATAAGCACCAGAAGCATACTCAAGAACTAGGAGTCACATCCATGTCCCCCATATGGCTAGTGATGAAAGAAGCTATTGAGGACTTTTCCTGCTGCCAGAAGTGTCATGGACTATAGGTTGAAATTTTATTTTCCATCAGTCCTCAGGACCATATTTAAGAAACTCTCATTGGTGGTGTGTATGTCAAATGCTGTTCCCATGCTTCTCTAAGTGGTTGATTCCAGGTCAACAGTTTCAAGAGGTGAGAGAGTTCAAATCTCCTGAGAAGAGAAATGTACAATCCATGAAGGTGGAAAGATTGGGTTATGGAACAAATCCTCATCTGGATGAAGTAATCTGCTCAGATGTAAGCATTTTTACATATGGAGGAAGTGTAGCTAGGGGCAGAAATAATCCACATTTTTAATTTAACTTCATGCTATGTCACAATTCCCATGTTCAATACAACATTACAACTCTCTGCAGAAGATCATGTATCTTCATGATATCTGGCTAGAAAATTAAAAGAAAAATATTTTAACTCATTTTTTTTTATGCAACATTGCATACTAAGACCTTGCTTTTCTCTAAAGCATAGCAAAAAAGAAGGAAAGTATAATTAGATGTCACAGTGCTGTGATTGTTTCTAATTCATTGGACGGATTAGTTGTCAGCAGGATAAATGAATAATCCATAGACAACTCATATTACCATATTTATGTGAGTGGGATTTCTAAAAGAAAAACAGTCAATAAAAATGAAATTGAAAATGAAAATATTGCTACAGAACAATATTACAAATGCATGCTACAAGTGAAAATAAGATGTAATAAAAAGTGAAATGTGAAGGCTTTTAGATCTTCCTAGTATTGTTTATAAGTTATATTGTTTATATGCCAAGTATCAGCTCAGCATTTACAGCACGCTCTCTAATTTAATCTGGTTTTTATTTAGACATGAGATGAGTGATATGGGTATAAAATGAGTAGATCTTAAAAATATATATACTAGTTCTAATAGCAATGGAGAAAACAGTTTGTTATGCTTAAGCAAGATGCACAGTCTGGAATAGATGTGGGCATTTGTAGAAGGCATTTTGAAAAAAAAAAGGTCCCATCTCCTCAACAGGGAGGACATTATTTTTAGAAATCAGGAAGGAGAAGAGGAGATGATCTAGTTATCTAACAGGATATAAATAAGAGATTTTGGGGAGATAAACAATGAGCCAACCTAATCAGAAGGGAATAATGTTCCCGTGTTAGACCAATAGGAATTCTCCCCATTTCCCCCCAGTGACATGAAGGAGTGACAAGTAAAATTTACACAGTGCCACATGGGATATCCTGTATACATCACATTTCTTTGACCAGATTTTGTCTTCCTGTTCTCAGTGAGTTTGCTTTACTTACCACACCAGAAGGTTAGGCCAGTCTGGGAGGCTTGAGATGATACACCACACAAAATACCAACTACTCAGAAATATCAGAAGTTGGATAAGAACTGCTGAATTGGTGTTTGTGTTGAAAACTGAAGACTAAGAAGTCTTAAATGTGGGAAGGGTGTAGTGCTTCACAGACATGGAAAATACCAATTTCCAAATACCCATCAGTCCACGTAAACACTTCTGTAACTTAGTGGCCACATAATCATGGTGGTGAGCTCATAGGAAGAAGCATGAGATTATGATCTGGAGGAAAAGCTGTAGGAAGTCTGTATACAGAACACATCAGTCAGTAAAACAACTCTAAAAACACCCTGGGGTTAACACCCCTCTGCATGCATGAATCTCCAGACACTAACAGAATTTCTAGGGGACACTCGTAGAGGAGCCTTGCAACCATAATGCTGAATTAACTTGCTTCAAAACCTTATGTCCTTTACATTAAGAGTACTGTCTGCTCTAAACACAGCAACCCTAAGGCTGAACACACTCACAGATGGGCAAATCAGGACCACTGCCAGCAAGAGCCACAGAATTTCCTTAATGAAGAAGGAGTGAGTGACAGACTCCGTCCTGGATACATCCTGTGAGTAGAGCATGTGACCCATATTTGAGTCTTATTCTGTAATGGTAAAAGGCTTTTTGAAATCCATTTAAGTCTATTAGTGCTCCCAGAAAATTGTGCACTCACTCATTTTCTCAAAATAAATATCCTGGACTTAATGGAGCATAGTGTCCTTTTACTACCAGTACCCAAGAACTCCAATTATGCATTATTAAGCTATTAAACGGAACTGAATGAAAAGAACTGGCACTTACTGGCAAGATCACTCTTCTAAAATGCCCTGTAATAAGTTGTGGAAAAATTAGCAAGCAGTTATAAAACTACCATCTCCTACCAGCTGCTATCATTTGGCTTTATCTAACTGTTAGAACATATTATTTATGAGCACATCTTATGCATGCACACATATACACAGAGGGACACACATACAGAGCTCTACCTGTACTGTCATACAATGAGCCAGCTGGGGATTTCAACCAGCCAGCTCACACTCCTGATCATGTTTTAGGCTTTCTCTTATGAAGACAACATGTCCTCTGGAGGACAATGAAATTCACAGTAAAATCAGATTGCATGTAGGGTTCTACAAACTTCAGAACATAAAGCAAAAACCTTCCTGAGCCCCCAGAGAGCTGACAGTGCTGACAGTGTATTTTGGTTACAAATGAATCAACACTGGAGCTTGTATCTGTTGCATGTAGGAAGTATGAAAATGGGGAAAATCAGACATGATAAAATTTTTACACTCTCGTAAGGTAATACAATCCATAACCTCAGGAATTCCAAGTAAAAAAGCTGATGACAGCACAAAAGGCTTCAGGGAGGTGCAAACGTCACAAAAGATCTCTAATGCCACATCTGCTGGAAAAAAATCAGAAAATAACAAAGTTGTTGCTGATTGCAGAGCTAGCCTATTCAGCCCCTTCTTTGTACCTCTTAGAGTGTGTGATTGTTTCATGCTAATGGGCCTGTTGGTGGCACAGAAGACCATTACAGAGTGCTGCCCACATCGACAGTCCATCGTTGTGATCTTTGCTTCACACCAGATCTACGGTAAAGCAGTGCCTTCATTGTGTGGCCTGTTCAATGCTCAAGTGCATTATCGTATATTTTATTTCTTTTATTACTCTTTCTATTTTTGTTTTTCAACATTGATCTTATGGGTGACAAGCACTCCCGAGTTATGACTGAGTTGCTTCCTCTCTTTCCTTAATGCATGCATCAAAAGTACATTTGGATCTGCTTGCTCCAAACAGCCATGGTACAAACTGAAAAGAGCAAATAAAAATCTTTATTAATTATGCAGAGCTGATGGTGGAGCTGAGCCAGTGCTACTATCCCTCTCTATATTTAGCAGCACAATGTAGTCCATCTCCATGGAGTTTTATCGTCAAGGAACCCAAGAAGAAAACAGTCTCCCAAAAGGTTATAATAAAATACAATCTATCCCTCACCACATAAAGTTGTAACCCACAATAGCAGTGCTGATTACACCAACACACAGTTACAGATTTATGACAGCAAATACAGTTTTTTCCACTCGGTGATGCATTCAGCACCCATTTAATGCAGTGTTGATACAGACTATTGCTGCCCAAGGCACCGAGGCATAATCTGTTCATCTGTCTGACTCAAGGAGAAGCACTGAAGCCTTTCAGATGCCATCAGACAAGAAATTGGCTACAGCTACAGTTTCCAAAACATCACACAAAGGATTTGATGCCCAAATCCATGTTTACATTCTTTAAATATTAATAGTCTGATCACACGTTTGCTGAGCATTTGTGATCTCTGCCACTATTGAAATCACAGCATCACAGAATTGCAGGGGTTGGAAGGGACCTCTGGAGATCATAAAGTCCAGGTTCTCTGCAATAGGTGGGGAAACGAAACCACCTTCATCCACATTTCTTCACATACATGAACATGTCAGCACGTTTGGTCTAGGAAAATGAATGAGGCTTTAGGGATTTTTTTTCTGGCATAGGGTTAGGATGATGGCTGATACAGGGAGCATCACGTAAAATAACCTCGTCTTATTCCAGCAGCCTTTGATCCTTCTTTCCTAAAACAAAATCAATGAAATACATTTGATCGTTTTTTAAGCTGAAGCTCCTGATAATCACAACCAAATATCACATAATCGAGGCTCCTGGAGAGGTGCTCTTGGCAGAAAAACGGGACCCTGATGGGGGCAGCTCTTGTCACCCGCTAGGGCCCGGCCCGTTGCCCGCGGCGGGACGACGCAAGATGGCGCAGCGGGAGCGCCTCGGTGCGGCGGGCCGGTGCCGGAGCCCAACCCCGCTCCTCCCGCCGCTGGGCCGGGCTGTGCGTATAGATGCCTGTGCGTACGGAATGTACACTGCTGCGATTGAAACGCGGGGAGAAAAGGGTTGTTCAGAAGACAGGACAGATGACAGACAGAGGAGTAGCGGCGGGCAGATTAGGAATTAAAGAAAACAAACGAATCAGGCAGCCCTGGGATCAGTTTCGTGATGCTGAGTCACCGCCCGGCAGCCCAGGCACTGGGGTGACTCTGCTCATTTTCAGCTGCGTTTTCCACAGCCCTAAGGGAGGTGGGGTCTCCCCTCTCTGCGTGCTCTTATGGAAGATGGTGAAACACTAATGCAAAATTATGATTAAAGCCCGATACATAGCAAAGGGCAGAGATGAGCTGATATTCCAGGAAAAGGAGCAGTAAGTAATAGAAGAAAGACTGTAAAGACATATGAACAGCTCAGGCTGTTCTGTAGGTAATAGGTAACAGTGACAGCACCCTGAGGGTGAAGTATGAGAAAACAACTACAATGAGGTTTTTCAGAGCAGTATATCTTTTGTTAGAACATGAGGCAACAAAATACAGTAGAAAACCCTCAGAAGACAAGTTGTCTGTGTGTGTGTTATTATTAATGCAGTAGGAAAAATTGAAAGTGTCTTTGGCTCTAAAGATCTGTATACATCACCGATCTGCTAATAATAAGGGCAAGAAAAGCAAACTGCTGAATAGTGCAAGGAATAATGGATGAACAAAAACCCCAGGTATAAATCTGCTAGTAGGGCAAAGTATGAAGCTATAGTAGCAACCTGCTAAAATTAAACTAGCTTATCTGAACATTAAGTGTACCTCCAGTGCACCTTAACTTGATTCACTGAGGATATGTTTGGGATGCAGTTGACAAGTAGTATTTATTAGTGGGTGAATAGGCTGAATATGAATACAGAGAGAAATAAATGATTGACTGCATTGTTCATATCCTCATAGGGACACAGTGACACTGTACACATTCTTCATGTGCAGGTTGCTCAAGTTACCAAATGCTTCCTATCAGGAGGCTGCACTACCTCTACTGCAGTCTCAGCACTTCCGTGCCTGTTGAAGGGAGCGGCTGCTAGAGCTGTGCCAAACATTTGGTGCCTGCTGCACTGTGCCACTCAGTGAGTACCTTCATTGAGAGTACAAAATCAGACAATCACAGGAGAGTTGAGGAAGGGCTCTCTGGGTCCATCTGGTCCAACTCCTGCTTCAGCAAGGCAACACAGAGCAGGGTGCCCAGGCCCATGTCTGTACAGGCAGGGACCATTAGGACCTGGAGACCAGAGTTCATTTGGCCAGACCCATATAAATATTGTATTTTAGAAAATGGGGGCATGGATGAAAAAGCAAGATAACCCAAGAGAAAGTCCTAAAGCTGAATGCTCAATTCTATGGCAATAATTGAGATCTTATCTCGAATAAATGTAAATAGTCAAAGCCTGCAGTAGGTGTATAGAGGCTCTGTGATGTACCTTATTTCTCGTATTTCTTCTGCTAAAGATGAATTTCAGAGAAAGGAAAGCAAACAAAACCAGTTGCTATTGAGGTTAGCTATGTTCTGAGTACCATACTAGGTGCCTGTTTGCAGAGGTAGTCAGGGTAGAACCTGTTTCTTTTTTGTGCAAGCACACCCTGGGGCTGGCTGAATACAGGTTGGTTTCTGTAGTAAATAATCCCGACCTGAGGTTTGCTTCTGTGTGGAGTGGTTGAACTATATGCAGGGGGAGTCGGAACTGAATGATCTCCTGAGGTCCCTTCCAACCCCTGCATTTCTGTGATTCTGTGTTGATGCTAAGCTGTGTGAATACCATGAACTTCCACAGCACTGTGCCCTCTCTCTTTATCTCATACAGAGCGAGGCAAGGAATTTCAGGCAAGGTTTGCCATCTCTAGACTAGAAAGCAGGAGCTTGTAGACAAGTTGTCTGGCCAGGACGCCAGATCTCAGGAGACCTGGAGAACACAACAAGAACTTCAGGTGGGGCTGAACAGATTGGAAACTCATCTCTGCAAGTTCAGAAGGGCGTGTGTGTGCCTCGGGTGATATTCTGAGGAACAAGGAAATTTGATGGGGAAAACATCATGATTTAGTTTATAATAGTTACCTTTTAATTAGCAGCACTCTGCCTCTTCACCTTGTCTGAGGTGTACTGGTTTCAAGACCTTTGTAGGAGTCATTTCTGAGACTGGAAGGATTATGTAGTGCCTGCCTGACAGTTTACATAGGTGGATTTCAACAGGATAGAAGGCGGTAAATTGTTGTGGGTGCCTACAGCGCTGTAAGCAGATGTAAATGTCAGCCCACCAATACTTCAGAACCATTAAATGCCAACGCTTATTGATTAGTATGCACTTTCTCCTGCTAATGGCACTGATTTGTGAGCAGCTAAGATAGCACTCTGGCATTCATTATCCTTCCACTGACTTGAAGGGGACTCGGCTAATTTTGCCCTTGACTTCTCCAAAAATCCTTTGTAGTGTTGTCAGTGGTCTATAGATGTGAGTTGCATACGCCGTGGCTGGAAGAAAGATCGAGTCTAGTGCCAACCGCAGCACTGAGAACGCAAACAGCAGCTGTGTGTAAGATGCTGCTCATATTTGTGTGTAGTTAGAGAGCTTGGTCAATAAAGAGAAGAAAGAATGAAGAATAAAGGCTGACAAAGCCTCTTTCTTCCCCGTCCACGCCCAAACCCACACAAACACCCGACATTTTACACTCTGTTGTGTCTTGAAAGAAGTCCTTGAGCTATCAGCCAGCATCTTACTCTGCAAACTCCTCAGTTTGTGTTTCCCTTCCCAAAGAAAGGGCAGCATTGATCCCTTATCACTAATGAGAGTAGCAGAGAGAAGTCATTGGACATCCCCCAGCACCAAAACCTGTGGGCTTAGATCAGAAAAACAGTCTTCCTGTGAAGCAATAGGCTATGTCCCGAAGTCAGCTGCATCTCTTCTGCCTGGCAGAGGATGGGCTCTCAGAAATGCGTACAGAGAGCAGAAAGGAACAGGAGTGGGGGTTATTTGAGCAATCAGGCCCGGGAGCAGGATTTGGTGGGCAGGAGGTCTGGGGGTTGGAGATACTGAGCTCTTCCTCCTGGCTGCCCTAGTGGGGCTCTCTCAGGATGAACGATAGAAGAACAATATTTATTTGTACCAAACCCTGGTCCATCATGCTAAGCTGTGAATCTGTGTAAGCCTGAAGGCTTGGCATCTGGAAAGAGGAAGATCTGTGGTAGGAAGGGAGGAGGCATAAAGAATGCATGTTAAAAACCACTAACAATAGCAACTGCAAGGTGCTAGACAGTGTGAGAAGCTGGTATAACAGCTAAATACGTGAAAAGAGGATAATATGTCCTCTTCTGGCACTTCTAAAAATCGTAGATATTACTTAATTTTACGTCATCAGAAAGGTGAAGGGGACTGCATTTTGTCACTTAGAGCCACTTCAAACAGCCGATGTTTTCAGAAGAAAGCTTAAGAACTTCACAGAATTTCAAGTAAATCCAGGAAAATGGAAAAATATTTGTTCTCACTTGTCATCACTCAAGACTTGCAAAAGCCTGAACATCTCCTGACTTCCTCACTCTCACAAACATACAAACAAAAAGCTTTTTGTGTTGAGAGCAAATGGACTTTCTGGGAAGAACAGGGAAGAAAAGATTATCTTTGTTATTAACATGGTCACTCATTTTCAAAAAAGCTTGGGGGGGGCCCCCCTTTATAATATTTGGGAATGCTGAGGTGTAGATAGAGGTCAGAGGCAGCTGAACAGCAGAAGGGTGAGACAAGGATGCAGACAACCCCCTCTGTCACCACCTGCAGTTTCACAGGTAGATCCCCTCTGCATCTAATGGCTCTCAGCTGGAGAGCAGAGCATAGCTTTTTATTTTTGGGAATTCAATAACTTTGCCATAAACACTATTGAATAAGAACAGGAAGAAAAAGAGGAGGAATAACAGGGTACTCACGTGAGCAGAAGTTATCCTTACAGCTGCATAAGAGCTTAGCAACTCACTGCTGATACCAAGATATAAAGTTGCTGAGCTTCCCCACGTGCTTGGAGGTCAGCTGCATCAGCCGCAGTGTATGTGGGAAGGATCTCATGCAGTTTTCGAATGCACAAGGACATACCCTTGGGGAAACAATAGCCCAAATGATGAAACTTTAAGAGAGTGAGAAGAATTCATTAGTCATAAAGAAGTCCTGATGAGCCACCCAGCCACTAGGGAATTTAAGGTCATTCTTGTCAGTAAGAATGCATGTGAATTTCAAAAGCATGTGAAAAGAACCGAATGTCTCAAGAAGTGGATGTGAAGAAGGGAGTAAACAAAGGGGGCTAAGCTTTGTATTTTTAAAACACGTTAAGTCCTCTGCTGAACTAGAGATCTGACACCTGAGAAGTAAAACAAATCTGTGCGTTTGCCTTTCAAAGGTAGTTCTCCACGTTCTTTTGGTTGGTTCCAAAGGAAGATGCACACCAGTGTGTTCAAACTGCTTTCCTAATTAGAGTGAAATCTGACCATGGGACTCCATTGTCACATTGGGGACTACAGCATAATACAGCTCACAAATCACGATTCACAGCCTGCTCCCCTATACAAATGTTGTTTAGCTCTTGATTCATCACTTTCTTCGGTCAGCATAAATAGTTTGGCATCTGTGTTTGGAACTTTTGGAACAGCCGGATTCCTTGCTGGAAGATAAATAATGAATGCAGAATTTCAAGACATTTTTTCATAGTTCCCTGAAATAAGAGCACCTCACAGAAAAAAAATGTTATTTTTTGATGTTTGGTTTTTGTTCCAAAGTTTTTGAACAGAGGGAGTGGATTGGTTCCGCCTTCAGAACTGAGCTCAGATTTGCATCCCTTAGCAGTTCCCTACAGCAGTGGCTTTAAATGTGCTTCCTCATCCCTGATGATTCCATCTGCTCTGCATAAAGTTCTCCGGGCCTGAAGTGCATCTCCTCTCCATACAGGCCCATGGCTCCTCACCTGCTCTCACACACCTCTCAAGGCAAATGAGTCTGGGTGGTTGGTTTTATTCTTTTTTTTTTTTTCTTTTTTTTTTTTTTGTAATGACTCAAATCAAATTCAGGAGTTACTCTGTTGGAATCATTCATTGCTTCACCACTGACTTGCTGGGACAGGTAGATAAATGTAGTGTGCTTTTAAAAATGCTGCCACTGGTCTTTCTGGGGTTTCCATTTCTGGAAGCATAAGAAATACGTAGTGGTATCTCAGTATATTTTGCCAAATGCTGGTGTATTAATTTGGGAATGGACATACTGAAGTGATTTTTAACCCAGCTTGGTAAGAAAATGAAATTCAGGAGGTCAGAATTATGTATGTGTTGTTTTCATCTGCTATGCAGTTTGAATCTGCTGTATAGTTTCAGTCAGATCTTACAGAAGGCAGCCTGAAGTTCTTTGTTCTATCAGTGTCTGTTGTCAAGAACACATTAGTGTGAAGTCAGACCTCATTTTGGAGAGAGAGGACAGGAAGAGGAGTGAGAGAGAAAGTGATCAGTATCCTGATTTGCACAAGGCAACAGCTGGCAGTCTCTCTTTATTAGCCATTAATGAATCCAAACCTTGGTCGTGCTTACATTACTTTAGATTTCCAAGACAGACATGAGGGAAAAATTACAAATGTTATAAACAGTATGTTAAGCAGTGAGCAAGGTGAGGTGTCTGAAATGAGACTCTGGGCATAGTATTTAAAAATACTATGATACACAGTACGTCAATCCTCTAAAGCCACATTCAGTATTTTTATAACATATAAGCACTGGTTTTCTACATTTATGGAAAATTGTATGAGGGGAATCAAATCTGGAAAGTTGTCCACTAACATAGTGAGTGTTGTTGTGTTGTGTGTCGTTCATCCACAATGCACAATAAACAGAGAAGACTGCACAGCGACTGTTACTCTGGCCATTAGGCATTTGAGTAATGAGATTTCAAAAGCTTTTTGCAGGCTTGGTGTTACCCTGGAAGATCTCCTACCCACTATTTGTCTGCTGGACAAAGCACATTTCTTTTCATTTACAAAGTGATTTAATGCACTGGGGGCTTTGAAAGAGACGAACTAAATATCAGCAATGACAGAGAGAGCTGCAAATTGCAGATAGCGAGAATCATTGAAAGTGCTGCAGTTACACAAGTTCCAAGGCATTTATTTCTTTTTAGTCAAATACACCATGACAAGCAGTTTTGCAAATTTGCAATTTTAAGCAGCTACATGTAGAAAAGCACTCAGAGTTTTCACACAAAATGGATGAGAATGTGTTGCTATTTTTTTATTTGCCAGTGGTGTAAGAGCCAGATAAAGAGGGTGACATATTACTTCTACATCCATTTCCATTCCCAGAACACGTGTAACACGTGTAACCCCTCAGCTTTAACAGACAATCTCTGGTGCTCTTGCCTGGAAGTTATTGCCCCCCTTTGCTTTGCTCCATCTGGAGTACTGCATCCAGACCTGGGGCCCCCAGTGCAGCAAGGATGCAGAACTGTTGGAGTGGGTCCAGAGGAGGGCTGCAAAGATGGTCAGAGGGCTGGAGCACCTCTCCTATGAAGAAAGGTAGAGGGAGCTGGGCTTGTTTAGCTTGGGAGAAGTTTCCAAGGAGACCACATTGAGGCCTTCCAGTGCTTGAAGGAGCTTGTAAGCACAAGGGAGAGCAACTTTTTACATAGTCTAGTAGTGATAGGGCAAGAGGGAATGGCTTTAAATGAGAAGAAGAGAAATGTAGATTAGATTGTTAGAATTAAATTCTTTATTCAGAGGGTGGGGAGGCGCTGGCACCGCTGCCCAGAGAAGCTGCGGTGCCCCATCCCTGGAGGCACTCAAGGCCAGGTTGGATGGGTCCCTGGACAACTGAGCTGCTGGGGGGCAGCCCTGCTTAAGGCATGAGGTTGGACTGGGTGGGCTTTGAGGTCCCTTCCAACCAAAGCCATTCCAGGATTCTGTGTGCCTTTGTGCAGCATCTTAAGGGCCCACAGTCCTGCTTTTACTTCTCCAGGTGTGGGGGCAGCTAGTGTAAGACTTCAGGGTACAAGAGGGCCATAGCTTCATGCTAGGTGACATCTTGGTCACCATTTCTCTCAGGGTGATCATTCTGATGTCTCCTCGTTTCCGCCACTTCCATCAGAGTTTCTAACAGAACTACTCAGTCTCGCTGGTTTTCTGATGAATTCTGGGGTACCTCAGGGTGAGTAGCCAAAGAAATAAGTGAATAAATGCATAAAACTTTTAGTTTAAAAAAAAGATAAAGGGATTTTAGCAAGCTTTTGAGGCATTAAGTTCTGCAGACAAAGCTAACACAGGGCATGTGACTGATGCATATTTGCAGGTGGGAAGCTTAGAATAGGCTGAACCTGGAGTTGTCCTTAAAAACTGAGCTGGAATTACTCAATAAAACTCTTGGGTCTGACCATCTTGGTCCTGGCTATGGTCCATTGATCACAATGGGATTTAAGAATGCACATCACTATTTCACTGTTATTTACGAAATATTAGAGCCAGGCTTTTGAAACAATGGGTTAAATTAGTCCTTGTGTATTATTCAGCTGAGCTGCTTCAGACATTTAGTCAGTTGCAGTAACACACTGGAAAATGATCCCTCCATCATTCTCCATTTATTCACACCAAAATCTCAGACTTCTGACAAAATACAAGTATGTTAATAGTCGCTCCAATGTGGGTGCACATCTTCAGACAATTAGATGGAGAACAGTGATGTTCAGAGTGAAGTTGAAGGAAGATAACAACTTTTAGTCTTAAGCTTAAAAGGATAGAGAGATCTAACTAAAGTCTCTTTATTACCAGATTCCTGAGTCAGTCTTTCTGAAACACAGGTATATGTCTATAGAGTTTAGCATGCAAGACCTGTCCTTCTGAATGGTCCCCTACAGTTTCACAGAGTCATAGAACCATGGATCGCTTGTTCAATTAGAACAGTAACTATCTAGAGAAGAAGGATACAATGTCTGCTTAAGAATAGGAAAAAAAAAGAAGAATCACACGAAAATGTAGTGTGAGCACTGCAGTATGAATTTAGCTTTCATAATGGACCACTGGGAAATTTTTTCTCTTTCTCTTTGTGGGAGGTCACAGTGTCCAGCCTGGTGCAGGTGCCCCTGTTGTAGTGTTGTGAGCTGAACTGGACATGTGGAGCTGGTTGGTTTTGCTTCCTGCATGTTTGTGCATGAATGAGCTGGATGAATTTCTTCATCTCACATTATTATGGAAGATAGTTAGGAGTCTTAAAATATAGAAGTGATTTCTCTGGAGTTGTATGTGCGTGGCTGGCTAGGACACAAGGATAGGATTTATTAGTATGCAGTGTGCAATAAGTAGCAATCAATACTTCAGTCTTGGCACGGTTTAACTCTGCAGAACAGTGTGAAGATGCAGTTTATGCCAAATAGCAGCATATGATTTAGTGCAGCACAGATGTATTTGGAATATTTTAATAAAAAGAGGGGTTATGGAAAACATTTGGCAGTCTTGAGCATGTAGCAAATATTCCATTATGTACTGTCTATAGCAGTATAGCTGAGTATGTACATATAATGTAATAAAAAGAAGTTGCATTCTTGTCTTGTAGGAATTTTTACCTTCCATAAAAATATGCTGATTCTTCAGATTTCTAGCAGGGCCAGACTTGTCTTGAGGCACATTTATGCTAAGCTCCACTTTATTTACAGTTCTTGAGATAAGACATAACAGTTCCTAAGCTTTTGTCTGCCATAAGTTTTGCAGTCTCCAGTTAAAGACTCTCTAGGACAACAGGAGGCTGAATGTTGGACTCTGAAGCCCAAATGTTTCTGTTCTCATCTGTGACAGAAGAAAAAGGATTTTTATTCCAATTAATCTGGTTTTGGATTAGGCAGCGTGTCAAAGACTGCCACTATTGTGATGATATTGCCTCCTCATTTTATCCATTAAGCTAATGCAATACAGAAAGCATGCATGTTACAACTAAAACTTAGTTTATCCTTTATTGTAGCACTTAGAAGGAGCTTACAGAGTAACTGTATTCTGCTCTGCCTTGCGTTGAGCTCTCTGGGTCCCTCAGCAGTATGGATGCTTGTGAGGAGACACACATCTGAGAGAAATCCCCGAGCCAGTAGGGATGGAAGAAGAATGCCTTCATTCAACTTGAAATACAGTTCATTTCCTCACTCTGTTCAGGGGTGTGAGCAATAGTAGAGTAAATAACCTTTTAAGGTCCAAATAAATGTGCAAATAGAAACCTTAGTAGAAGAGATATCATACTTAACAAGTTCTGTTATACCTACTTGTACACTGAGTAAGCTAGTCCTTTCTGCACCAGCCCATTTTTTCTTTTCATCTACTGTCCTTTGCAGTGTCCACTGTCAAACCTTTTCCAATGTCCAACCAGTGTTGCATTTCTAGCACATGAAGACTGTCAAGAATTAAAAAAAAATGTTTGAATAATACTATATGTTTAAAATTTTAACTTTTATTTGTTTGCTGATTTATTTTTCTGGCTTATCAGTGGCATACATAGTCTGCAACCACTATGCCAGACTAGAATCTCATTCAATTTTGAGAAAAGTGCATGTTTTTCCTTCTGCCACAAAAAAAAAAAAGAAAGAAAAAGAAAAAGAAAAAGAGAAAGAAAAAGAGAAAGAGAAAGAAAAAGAAAAAGAAAAAGAAAAAGAAAAAGAAAAAGAAAAAGA
>NW_024962263.1:41625402-41632516 GCF_019238085.1 Lagopus leucura
AGAAAAAGAAAAAGAAAAAGAAAAAGAAAAAGAAAAAGAAAAAGAAAGCTGTATGGTACTGGCATTCCAACTTCAGTGCTTGTAACCTAGTTTTGTATTTGAAGAATAAGAACCAAACTGTGCCTCTTATTTACAGAAGGTTATGTTGCATGACGGATTGTGTTCTGATTTATGTCATGGTTTTATAGCTGCATAAAAGCCAATGAAAGGCTAAATATTGAAAATCCATTCTCTATAACAAATCACTCATTAAAGAGAAAGTCTGAATTATTTAACATGTATTTAGACAGTGGTATTATTGAAAGACTTCTTTATAGAAATGTAAAAACTGCTGATCTTTGACCAGCTGTCAGTATTTTCATATGTTAAATTTCAGTGTTAAAAGTTGGCTTTGCTTTTCAGATTGTTTTGTCTCAAAATATTTTCTCTTAAAAATGCTGTGATAAATACAATAGGGATTTTTGTGTGTGTGTGTTTTTTAAACTTTTGGAGTTTAGATGACATATTACTAATAGCAATATACTTGAAACACATCTGCTTGGTAGTAATGTCTTATCTAATGGTGATAGAACCTTTTGGTGCTCTTACTGGATGAAATCAAGGAACAACAACATTGTTTGGGCACATTCCACTTGCCCATGTTATCTTATAGTAAGCCATTTCTGCAGCCTCTTTTAAAACAAAATGTGATGACATAACATCTAAAAACCCCTCTGAGACTTCAGTAATATTGAGACAGATGATGTTTCTGATTATAAAAGAAAGAAGCATTACAATATGTCAAAATGGAATGCAATGAGTAATGTGTGAAAAGGGAAGTAAGATACAGGAATAATAATTTTGGTTTGTAGATACACTTATATGCATCAAGTACACACATGCACATTTCTAACCTGTGTGTTTGAGCACATACCAGCAAGAATTCAACAGTACTCTCTCATTTTCATATCAAAAATCTATCAAATATCAAGAGTCCCTGTTAGTCCTTCCACTTCTATTAATTACTTAAGGGCTTTTCTGGTGGAAGAGCAGGAGTTGTGTCTGAACAGTAGTTGTGGAAGAACATATCCAGATGTGAGTGGGCAAAGCATGCTTCTTTTTCCCATTAGTAACCAATGATCAGACTGGTATAAGTGCAAAGGTGTAGGAAGCCAGCAGGTTGATCCAGCACCTTGAAAGATATGACTTTCAAGAAGGACAGAATGGGAGCAAGTAGGAATTAAGAGGAAAAGGGACTTAAGTTTGGTATGGTAGCACAAGAGGTGCTGAAATGTCAGAACCCACAGACGCAGCATCTAAAGCTGGTATTAACTGAAGGAAGAGGGTGAAATATTGAAGTGGTGAGAAGAAACTGTTCAGCAGGACTCTCCTATCTGTGCAAACATGGAAGGAAAGATGAAGGAAGAAGGTAATTATGGAAGAAGAAGATTGCTCAGTGAACTTGCTGTGTCGTAATAGAGCTGAACTGAAATTAAAGAATGCCAGTTGGTAGTTCTGGTGGACTGGAGCAACAGGAATATCACACAGGGGAAAAGAGGATATGAAGTGACTGCTGCAAAATCTGCTCTAGGCTTTGAAAAAGGCCTGTATTGGAAGCTGTGTTCCTTCAAGCTTTAAAAAGGCCTTGAGAGAAATGCTAAATGCTTCAAGTAGCATATATGATAATGAGGTTGGGAATGCCAGTTTACGTACTGACTATGAAGTAGGCTTTTATGATCCTGTTGTATCAATGCTTTTGTTCATTATTCCCCTGCAGTATTTTGCTGAAATGTCACCATAAACACAAGCATGACAACTCTGTTGGCTGTAGGAGGCTGTTTGGGATGCTTGACTCGTGAGCATCTACAATTACTTAGAGTAGGCTACTTAATAGTCAAATTTTTCTGAGAACAGAAAATTGCATGAAAATTGTATTGATGGTACAAGAACATGAAGGTGGTATATCTGTGTAACAGGAGCTGAATTGAAATGGCTTCCTTGCTCTGCACATCTCTTCAGAAAGATGCTGTTGCTGAACTGAGCTCACTAGGAAATTAGACTGGTAGATTAAACAGTGCTAGAGAAAACTCCTTGGCAGATTTCTTTTTATGGGGTTACACATTTAAAGTAGTCCCTGTCATCACTGTGATCCAGGTCAACTAGCATCTTCTTTCCAAATTTTCAGGCACATTTAGCAGGAATGTTCCCAACAGGATTACCCTGTTCTGAAGGCTCTCACAGTTAAATAATGGGGGTACATGCATTCCAGTTAGATTGCTAGAGGATGGTCCTGGGGACATTTCATGATTTTTTTGTTGATGCAATCTGACTGGAATAGTCTAATAAGTTCCATTTGTTTTGTTTTTACGTAAACATGTGCTGCCACTCCTTTAAAATTAAGGGCAGCTTAAATGTATGGATGACTATATCAGTGATAATTTTAGGCTGTTTTTTTCATATGAGCAGGTGTCTGACTCATTAAGCCCTTGTTGCATGTATTCATTATAATGCACACAGATGGACATGGTAGGTACCCAGCAATTAGGGTAATGCATAATTAAATGAAGCTGTGCTTAACTGTTGAGAGTATTCAGAGATAAAAGATAGTCAAAAGCAAGTCTTTAGTGTCCTATTTTAAAATTTTTATTTCCATAAAGTACATCAAAGTATTTTATTTAGGAGACCTGGTACCTTTTCTTAGGAAAACCAAACATCTAACATTTTAATAATAAAGTTGAGCAAATGCTGTGCTTGTGTTAACCTGTTTAGCCATACAAAGCTGCTGTGAGAAAGGGCAGTATTTCTAGATGGAGGTATCAAAGCTGAGAAAATCCAAAAGTCTTATAGGATTTAGAATAGGAATAGTGAAGTTAAAGCTGTGATGCTGAGACCACTAGAAAAGTAACCTTATTTAGTTTGCCAATCCCAATTCAGAACTTCTTCCCCAGCTTTGCAGGCTGGAGGATGACAATATCTGTTCAGAGTTCCAATGAAGGTGGCTCAAGATGGTATGAGTGCAGCAGCAGGCATCTCTTTCCAGTCACAGCTTCAATGCAGAATTTTTTTTTTTTGGGGGGGGAGGGGATGTTTGTTTGTTTTGCATGATTCATTTTTAGAACCTGGTACATACAACAGCAGATTTTCCAGTATCTATGTCTGGAGATGCAGCAAAAGCTGAAGATTTATATTATTAAGACTGTACTTTGAATTGAGAGCTGAGGAATAATGCGTATTCATGTAAATCTTAAATAAACCTTCTGACAAGGTTAAACAAAACCTGATTTTTATTCTGGAAATAGATCATCTTCAAGAATTTTCACAGGTTCTTGTCATAGCATAAATTTCAGTCTTTGCGCTTGCCAAAAGACGGGTATCTTGTTTCAGGTTAAATTTGGCTAATATCCTCAAGGACATGCAGTCAGCACTAAGGAGAGTAGATTAACAAAGAGATAGATGACTACTAAACTACAAACTTCTACTTTGGCAATGAAGAGAAGGTCATCAGTGGTGGGTCTATCCATCAGTGGACAGAGGAGATTGTTTGCAGTAGAAATAACAGAGCTTTAAAAAGGAAGAAGAGGTCAAGGGGTTATAAATGTACCCAAGGCTGCCTGGGCCAAACCTGATCCTCAGAAACATCTTGAGACATGTGCTGCAAATGTCTGGCTCTCGTGCTGTCATTCTGGCAGGCTGCAGGAAGCCCCATCAGGCAGGTGCTGACCAAAGCCATCTTCTGATGTTCACTCAGGAGTGGTTGTGACCTACTGGAAGGTATTCCATTTCCTGGGCCTGGGGCACCTCATGGACACTAAGGAAGAGGGAAAGATTTGCACTAAGTTGTACATAGGCAGGTGTCCTTCCTCTTGAAACAGCGTGGCTACAGAGATTGTAGATATATCTTAAAAAAGCAGAACTTGAGTCTCCTTCTTACAATACCAGGCCACATGCAGACACTTATGTACAGCAGCTAAATTTCTCCCATTTCAATTCCATCTGTAAAAAATATGAATTTCATTAAGTAATTTGTAGACATACAATATTCTCAATCCCAAAAACATTAATTTAAGGGCCTTGGTTTGGGTGGGATCTCCAGGTAAACCACATTTGTTTTATTTATAATTAGGAGAGCATACATTAAGATTTACCATGGCATTGTTGTCCATGGATTGCAACACACATCCTAGAAAGGTCTTAACTAAGAACTTAAGGATGCAGTTTCCTCATTGATGGGGATTTCTCTGAGAATCTCTTTTTTTCTCATGAGTGCCCTTTCTTTTCGGAACGTAGGCTGCAGAAGAGGAAGGACCCTTCTGTTTATTAAGCACAGGCCTCCACTTTAATGTGCAACTGCATCGTATAATACCATGACCAAAATTTAATCAAACTGTGTCCTAACGTTGCTTCTCATGCAAATAGCATTGAGTGCAGTTGGAAGGGACTATAGGAATATAGGATGGATCAGAGCCTCAGCGTTTCCATGATTGTTTAACATAACAAAAGCTAGCAGGTCAAGCAAGCTAATGGAGAGCCACATGTTTAGAAGGAGAAGGCAGACAAAGCATAAAGCCTTCTAGGATACAGTGAGATTCTGTGCCATGTGGTGGAATATCTCTGGTTTGATGAGAACAAAGCACCCCTTATTTTTACAGAGGCTAAAACTGGTTTTAAAAGGGAATGAATACAATAAACACTTGTATTACATCAAGAATGACTCTCATAGGTGTAGGGGAGATTGTTTGAAAGTGTATCTTCAAAGTGAAACTTTACACTCCACTGGGAAATGGAGCAATTTTTTTTCTGACAAGCATTACCCTGAAAAGCCTGAAATAAGAGTTTCTGATGCAGATAGATTGCTCTTTGAAGAAATCCCTGAATGTACAGAGCAGTGAGAATGGAATTTGGAAAGCAAGGGGAGAGGGATTTTTCAGTTAGATAATGTTCGCATCTTATTTATCTCTGAATATTGCATGTTTAGAAATACAAACCAATTACCACTGAATGCCACTGATAATGTACGAAAAGGAGAGACATTTTGAAAGTGCCTTGCCTATTTCTATTAGTAAAAGAAAATATTTGCAGAGCCTGTATTGTAAAATTAGTGAGCTGCTATTGGATGAAAATAGCAGTGAA
This sequence comes from Lagopus leucura, assembly GCF_019238085.1. Taxonomy (NCBI): domain Eukaryota; kingdom Metazoa; phylum Chordata; class Aves; order Galliformes; family Phasianidae; genus Lagopus; species Lagopus leucura. Next base: position 41,630,512 of record NW_024962263.1, read on the forward strand.
CTTGAGAGGTTTTCCAGTCTACTGCTTTAGCTGTGTATTTGTCTGCCACAGGAATTATAAATTAGATTCTCCTTGGCAGTGAGTTCTGGCTTTTGCTATGTTGGAATGCCTACCTAGCACAGGCACCTCTGTGAAACACTGCACCATGCCCTTTCAAGAAAGGTTGGTGCTTATTAGCCTGGGCAAAGCATTTGCTTCTGGCTCTAAGCTGGCTTCCTACACAACAGGTAAGGCATATCTGTCTTCTGCTACATAAACATACATTGAGTGAAACTGAACAGAGTTAAAATATTTTAGAAAGCCATTTCATGCTGAGACCTACTTAGACCTATTTAGTTCATCTTAAGCTGTCTTCCCCCACTTCAGGATGTGTCATTTGCTGAGGTAAGCTAAAGTAATATGAAGTGGCTTTAAATCTGTACACACATGCATGCACTCAGTTTTGCAATGGTTTAACTGAAGTGTTTTTCAAATCAATTTAATTGATCAGGTACAGCCTGTGTATCCTTCCAGGCAGTGAAATCCCACTGCTTTGAGATTAACTGGACTTCCACCACGATAGTCAGGGTTATCTGCAGATAACCCTGTTAGAATCTGTAGAATATTTATGCTGTGCCAGTGCTGAAAGTGCCATATAGAAAAAGTGAGTTATAGACACAGAAGCTTATCAGGAGGCAGGATCTGGATTAACATTATCAATCATCAGCTTGTGTCTTAAGAGTAATTAAAACTGGTAATTTCCAAACTCATAACACCACTGAACTCCCCTGAGCCCTGCTTCCCTATGAATGTCTGAAAAAAATAGTCCACACTCCAAGAAAAGAATAAAGCCCCTAAACCTCATGTAAATAACAATGAAAATAATGGCATCAAACTTCACTGGGAAAAAAAAATGCCTTGAACTATACCATATGGCAGCAAATCATTGGTCTGGATATAGATAAACCACAGGGCAAGAATAAAATATTCATAGCAATTACTGGTATAGGCAGAATAGAACCCCCTCTTCGCACTTGCCGTTGTTATGGTGATTTCTTCTCCCAGCACTCACTCTTCTCCCCCCCCCCGATGCCATTGGCTCTCTCCATGGCTTTCCATCTGGCTCTTGCTTTCTTGTTTATCCCAATGAAATTAGCTCGACTGCTCATTTGTCACCTTGGAGGTGTAGTAGCTGTGAACATGTGCGGTGCAAGAGAGCAGGACAGGCAGATGGTGCTTGAGAATAGATAAACAGACAGATGCATTAAAGAGACAGCAAAATGGTTGGTATGAAATAGTGTCTGGAAGATGATGAATTGGGTTTGAGTGTGATGAGACATGGCCACCTAACATATGCAAAGAGTGGTGTTTTCTGATGCTTGTTTTCTTTTAGGCTGTGGGCACATGCTAGGGATTGCTGGAGCTCATGGATCAGAAAATCAAAGTTACCAAATTTCAGATAGTACGCTGAGACTTCATGTGGATTGCTGGAAAATGTGATATTTTCCTGGCTGCTTTTCCTTCGGAAAATGAAAAGTACAGATCCACAAATCAGCACCAATCACTTTGTTATTAATGCTTGCTCTTTGTCGTAGAAATGGCTTGACTCAGTGCACCATTTCTGAGGTCTGTGGTACCTTATTTTTGTGCATCAGAAAAATGATAGTTTCATTATACCCACATTTCTGCATCCAATGCACTGCTATCAGAACTCATGTCAGAATGATTGTGATCAAAATCTATTGTCCAGAAAGGAACAGTGAGATTTATCCTAGAAAACCACCAAGGAATTAAAGCCACAGGTAGAAGAACAGCATAGATGGAGACAGCAGATATGAGTAGACAAAGAAGAGCGACCATATCTAATAACGTGACCTGTTTGGCCAAAAACAATCTTTTGGCCAAATCAGATTTTTAATACTAATGAAAATGACATGCATACTTGTATGGCACAAGAAAAGTACCTATTGAGAAAGGATACACAGAATCACACAGAATCACACAGAATCACACAGAATCACACAGA
>NW_024962263.1:41632526-41633300 GCF_019238085.1 Lagopus leucura
ATCACACAGAATCACACAGAATCACACAGAATCACACAGAATCACACCTGGTTGGAAACAACCTGCAAGATCATCTAGTCCAACCACCCTCCCATTCCTATTAGTACCACAAGCTACTAAACCATCTCTCGTAGCTCCTCATCCAGGCGCCTCTTGAACACTGCCAGGGACAGCGACTCCACCACCTCCCTGGGCAGCCATTCCAGTGCCTGACCACCCTCTGAGAGAAAAAGTTTCTTCTAATGTCCAACCTAAACCTCCTCTGGTACAACTTCTGGCCATTTCCTCAGGTCCTACTATTTGCCTGGGAGAAGAGGCCAGACCCTTTTACATCACAACCTCCCTTCAGGAAGTTGTAAAGTGCAATGAGGTCTCCCCTGAGCCTCCTCTTCTCCAGACTGAACAATCCCAGCTCCCTCAGCCGCTCCTCATAAGACTTGTGCTCCAGACCCCTCACCAGTTTCGTTGCCCTTCTCTGGACATGTTCCAGGGCCTCAATGTCTTTCTTGTAGTGAGGGGCCCAAAACAAAGGCAAAAGCAGGGGATTATTTTTTTTCAGAAATTAACATCACGTTAGTCTTAGTTACTGAAGCCAAATTCCTGTTTCCTTAAACCCGAATGGGGAAGAATTGGATACTAATGTCCAATAGTTAACAAACTTTACTCCAAAAAAATGTCAAAGCAAGATTGCCAAGTTGCAGCTGTCTAGACTCATGCACAAGTGGTCTCACACACACACACACACACACACACACACACACACACACACACACA
>NW_024962263.1:41633310-41643293 GCF_019238085.1 Lagopus leucura
CACACACACACACACACACACACACACACACACACACACACACACAGGATTAATGAAACGGCAACTGTTTAAAGAGGCCAGCAGTGGCACTTCCAGCCCCTGTGCACTGTTGGGAGAGAGGGATGGGCTGGAGCTGGAAGGTAGATAGAGAGGAAGAGCAAGCCCAAACCTGTGCACTTCATAATGGAGCAAAACAAGGATGTGGATGAGGAGAAGGGGGGATAATTTTCAATATCTATTAAAAAAGCCTTCCATGTTTTCCATGGACTAGACCTATAAGAAGCAGTGATTATATTTGGTGCCATTTGTTGAACTGACTTTCCATTGCCCCATCCACTCTTGCAAACGTAAACTATCAGTTTTAAACTTCAATTATCAGTTATTTAATGTATTCCATTCTCAGCTGGTCACCCCAAAGGCTTATTTGTGCATAGATGAGTTTTCAAACAGCAGCTGGAATAGCTGAGGCAAAACCTGGAGCTACTTTGAAGCCTGATTCTCCCAAAACCAAAATGCATTTCACAAAAATGAAAGCATACCTTGTTAGAGTCAGTAGCTGGCCATGAAGATAAAACTTATCCATATTTTTTATTCAAACAAGTTTTCTGCTCGTGCAGAGTGCCATAGTTCTAAGTGCTGTAAGAGCACCAAAAAGTTTGAGAGTCTCAGAAGTTACTGGGAAGCTCCAGATTGCACCCAGTGCCAGATGTGCTTCTTTCTCCATGGCTAACACAGATCTCTGCACGGGGACAGGCTCCATGCAAGTTTTCAGCCAATCTGGAACCATGGGCCTGAAAGTGAGGATGTTCCAGACTTGGTTTTGTTTAGCTCCTTAATGCTGCCAGAGCTGCAGGCTTTCCTTCCACTGAGCCAGAAGCGCTAAGCCATCTTCCACAATGTTCAGTGTGCACTTCAGATCAGGGAACACTGGAGGAATTGTCTGGTGAATACCTTCATTTAATCTTCATTTGTCATCACAGGGATAAGCACACTGCTTCTCTGAACTCTCCACAGTGCACAAAGTGTAGGCTTAGGATTCCTGAAGTGTCTCTTCATTCCATTCCACTGACTTCTTTGTCTTTGTTTCGAGTTTCAGGGAAGCAAGATAGATCTATCCATGTTTGAGCCATGCTGGTTCTTCTTTCCTTGAAGCAAAATATCTCTCTAACACAAATAATGGATGTATGTGGGGAATTAGACTCGATATAAGGCCAATCTATTGTCTCAGAAACAGTACCTTGATATATTGTGTACCTTGAACCCCAGATGAATTATTTTCGTCCTTGGATTAGTTTTGAATTATGTACGTTTCTATCAAATCTCAGTTGAAGATGAAACAAGTGGACACATTCAACACACTTGACACACCTCAGTCAGCCAGGCCCCAGACATCTTGCTGCTACACCAGGAGTTCCCAGTGAAGAGTAAAGCTCAGCCACATTCCTTGAGTTGATGGATCAGACACTGCTCTCCCCACCTCAGCTCTGTGCTTGGAAAAATAAGCTTGAAAGCTTCTGCTTCTGTGAGATGCACCCTTTTACACTGTATCTAGTGTTATACGAGGTGAATTCTCCTAGATCTGTCTAGTTTTGCTGAGAAATTCTGTTTATGCCAAACATTTGAGGACATAAGTTAAGAGCTGCTGGGCTACCTACTTAATTCTGCTTCAGCTGACAGACATATCAGCAGAACCATACCTCTGAGCAGCTTAGAAAGGTAAGTTTAAGATTTAGAGACTACAACTGAACTGTTTGGAGACACTGTGTTGAAGTGATGGGAGGCTGTATAACCGGTGAATGTAGAGCTCTTATAGTTACAAAATATACCAGAGAGTTTGGCTAAGCAGCTATTACACCAAAAGAGAACAAATAGAATGCTTACCCATATCCTGGACTGGTCATAAAACTCCAGAGGAGGGATTTCCAGAAGAAACCCTTCCTTAGTGGCAGTCAGCTCTTAAATGGGTCTAGGAGAGATGCAGCCAGGTTCCACCCCTTCGGCAGCACAGCTGAATTGCCTTCACCTGTGCTCCCGTGGCTGACTCATTGCTCACTCAGGTGATCAATCAGAGGTTCAGGATGTGATTCAGCAGTTCCCATACAGAGGCCAACAGGCTTCAGATATCTAGTGCACAAAAGGAAAAAAAAAAAGGTAACTTGGTACATTAAATCTAAAGTTTGTTTTAAAATAAAAACATGGTCAATTTCTCTTGAAATTTCAGTTTGTCCCTTTCTATAAAGGGAGTGGCATACTGATAACATTTTCATACATAATATGATTTCCTCTGTAAAACATATTTAAGAATTAGGAAATGGAGAGGAGAACGCTGTACACTAAAGGGATTTGCATAGATCATAGCTTTACTAGTGGGTTTACTGGTTCACAAATAGCAAATAAGATTCCCTAGCACTCAGGCAATGAGAAGCACCCGCTGGTGGAGCTACAATAGTATCATTATGTTGATGCATTTCATTCTCAAAATGAAATGATGGGCTTTTAGCTTTAGGGTCATTTTTTTCTAAGGAATTTGAAGGACATATTAAATGGGATGGAGAAAGGGAAGAAACGGTCAGGAAGAACACACCGTCCAGCACAGTTTACTTCAGGGCTGAACATGAAATCCAGGGTTTCCAATATTGCTTCAGATCTTGCAGGACAAATAGATTTCATTTTTATAATGAAATTCCGTATTTCTAGATATGTATTTCATGTTAATGCTCTTGGCTATGACCAACAGCCAGAGCACACAAAAGAGATTTCAGTAAGAATTTTTTAATTAACCTGTCTGAACAAATGATAAAACATATGCTGGGGGGCCATGTCCTGCTACTCTTCTATGCTCACTGATACATGGCAGATTGATCTGTACTTCAAAGTGCTATGAAACTCAACGGCATCTGAAAAAATATTCATTTCAAAATCCTGACTTTCCTGAGGTACAAGCTCATTCTCATACTGGTGTGTTACTTCTCTGTAAATTACATGCCAAGCTGAATTTGTTCTATGAGTGTGAAAACCAGGAGGATGTGTCATTAGGCCCTGTGGAGAGCAGTGTACTGAGGATGGCAAAGGCAGGGGAGCAGCCTAATATCAACTGTCAGGCCCAGGGGTTGTAGTCACATCCTCTTATCATCTATGATTTATGTATCTTCTTAGCCCTTTCATCTTCTGAAGAGAGAACTGACAACATCTGGCAAGTGCTGAAGAGTACTCGGGAGCATGGATACTGTCACACTGAATAAGGCAGTTTGTCTGTTCGTGACCAGCCATTCTCTCTGCAATGCATGCATCTGCTCTCTGAAAGCATGCCATACCACATGCATCAGGAGTTGGAAATCTTCTATAAGGTCTCCATGGGATCTGAGCATAATTGTGAAATCTTTACTAGCATAGATGAGTAGTGACTGACTTGTGTGAATCACTGTAGTTACTGCAGCTGTTCACCATTACGAGTAACAGCTTCCCAGTTTGACATTTTTTAGCTGATCACTGCTTGTTTTTCTTGCAGTATGTTAAATCTTCCAGGTGAATTTGTTACCTGGGTAATGTTATGACAGCTCTTCATGGAATATACCAGAACGGACAAAAAAACCAATATGGAAGTATAAGAATATTTTTTGTTTGATCAAGGGCTTACAGCAGCAGTTCCTTTTAGCGCTGTCATGTCATTTGAAAGATAGGAATATTGTGCTAAATTAGAGGTTACTTAGTCACAGTCTTTACGTCTGCAGAAGATGATTTTAATATGATTGCTCTTTTTAATGAGTAGGTGTGATGCTATAGCCTGAAGGTATGGCAAGATTTAAATGATGGCAATTAGTCCAGGAGAGAAAAATCAAACTAGGAGAATATGAGGTGGGAGGTTTCATTTCACAGAATCCCAGAATTGCAGCATGGCTTGTGTCTCTCTGACCTGCTCTCTGCTCCAGCAGGGCCACCCAGAGCAGGGTACCCAGGCCCATGTACTGGTAGCTTCTGAAGGTCTCCAAGGAGGAGACACCACAGCCTCTCTATACTGCTGTGCCAAGGCCTTTTTCCTGCATAGAGAGTGAAAAGATAAAATGAGACCAAGGACTGTCTAGTCTGAAATTTGTGTGTGGAGTATCCTCATCTTTAGCCTTTTCACTATTTCTGTTCAGTGTGCCATGGTTTGAAGAGCTGCATTTTATGCCTTTTTTTCATCCAGTCAGCAGAGCTGGAATGAACTTGGTGCCAACTAAGTGACAACTGATATCTGTGATTCTATGAGTGACCAAACTGGATCCTTACCAAAATTCTTACTTTGACCCTGTTCATGGTAGATTGCCATAATGTAGTCCTAGAAACATATCTGAAGCCTGTAGTAGTATTTTTGCATCTGCTGATTTATTAGAACAAACAAAGGATGGGTCACACAACTTTGTGGTCTTGGAGAGGAGTAAGTCTTACCAACATAGCAGAAGCACGTGCTTACTGGTTACCATCTAACTTTCCATTGATAGCTTTTAGGTATAACAACCTATTAGGTACTTTTTCCATCTAGCTCTTCCAGGGAGTACTCTCTCCTAGAGCAGTTCCACCAAGGCAAACTACCTAGAGTACTTAATTGTTCTAATAAAAGGCGTACCTTTCTTTCAAACTCTTACATTCCACTAAGTTTGATATTTCACATTACCAGGCATGACAATTACTTTGCACTTTCCTATGGTTGGAGAGTAAAACAGGTCAATTTGAGAGTAGTCTGGAACATGGAGTAGGTAACAATACCGTGAGACAACAACAGTCTCATTAACTGCACGTGTGCCCTTCAGCAAGAGAAAAGGTTTTTAAAACACTCATAAAAGACAAATCTGAAAACTCAAAAATGCTTTGGATGCCTACAACTGCAGTCTGATGACTCAATATTAACAAATAGTTCATGGTGAAATCAGATCGACTCACTTTGTCTTTTTGTTAAATAAATTTTCCTTTTCGGTGTATCTACACTGAAAAATTCTGCTTAAGTGGGATGATTCAAATGAAAAATATGTACTCTGTTCCATTCTATTGCTTATATATTATTGTTGCTGTGTCTTTACTAGGTGAATCACTGGCATTTATGAGATTTGGATTAAGCATAGTTTAGAATTCATAATTATAAGCCTACTCTGTTAATGATTACCAGTTTAATTCTGGAGAGTAGTCAGACACTGTTCAAATACTTGTGCCAAGATTTATAATATATTAAGATTTTGTACAAAAGAACTCTCACTTCTTTACCTAGATGTACTAAATAAATGGAAAGGCAAAATAAATCCTAATAACTGAGAGCCTTAAAGAAATGCAAAATTGGATTAGAGGTGTTCTCCTGGAAAAAATTCCTTACAGGACAGTTATGCCTTCAAAGTAAGTTTGTTTGTCCCTCTGAAAGAGTATCTGAACTAAATCACATCACTTCTCAACTGCTGTAGAGATAATAAAAGTGAAATAGCTTTTGGGAATCTTAGGCAAAAGTACGCATTAGTTTAGTCTAGCATGTTTCTAAATAAGAAAGGTGGGGCTGTCTGCAGGCCAGTCCAGAATGTGGTAAACATGTCACCTGGAATGAAAGAAGAATGAAACTCACCCTGAGTCACCCAGGCTGCCAACCTCACGCTAAAAGGGAAAGAGAAAGACCTTACCATGTTTCATGGGGTGTGTGGGGGGGAAGAACTGCACTGAGAAATCAGCAATGATTAACAAACATTATTTAAACACAGGGTAGGAAAATGAGCAGCTTTCCAAATAACTCCCTTTACTACAATAGCCAAGTGGAAAGCAAGCCAATTCCTTTAATTAGGATATGATATCTTGTTCGCTTGTTACCTCATCAGCCAGCTGCAACTTATCATAACCTTGTTGATGAGCTCCCAAAGTAGAGCGTATTTTATATGAGGCTGATGCAGTACTTACTACTATGGAGCCTGCTCTATAACCGACATTGTTAACACTAGTACTGCCACTAATCCCAACAAAAGTTTTGTATTGGAGACAATATTACCCCCAGGAAAACACATGTACATACAGAGCTAACAAATAAGCCTGGTTATATATTAACTTAATAATAAATCCTAACGCAGTTGGAATCCAGAAGAAAATGTATTTTCTTTCATCTCATGGTGTATATGGGGGAATGGTCAGATGACGTGTAGAAAACCTTATGCAAGGTCAGGCTTACCCACGTAGCTAACGTTGAGAAAAGTATAACAAAAACCACAGTAAGAGTGCCTTCTGGAATCAAAATTTTGTGTACATTGCAGAGAGGTGCACTTCCCTTGCCTTTGAGACGTTATACATTATTTATTGCCCATGAATATTTTGCTGGAACAGTCCCTGTGCACCTTCTGTTATACAGGCAGCGCTGATGCCGAGAACATTTCATCACGTAATGTTCACCTCATGGATGTTTCTGGAAATAAGTAGGTACTTCAGTCTGTTACAGAGCTGCGGTTTTTTCCTTCCTCTCAACAGAGTAAAATGGATAGAACCCTAAATGAGGTTTAATTGAAGATAAATATAGCTGCACACAAATTTCCTGGTCTTTTGAGATGATCTCTTTGCTTTGTGTGTCAGTTTAGGATTCTTGCTTCCTCTTTCCTTCTCTCCATTTTCAAATAGATTTAGTTTTCACGATTGCATGAGGGCAGTTTGGTGCAGTGAATCACTCTTGCATTCCTGGTAAATTTGTAAAGAGTATTTGTCTTCATTCTGCAGGAAAGAGGAAGATCAAATAAACGTTTCTTCAGCTCTTCACAGCTCAAGGTACTTCCTTCCAGGGTTGGTTTCATCTTTTCTCCCTTTCTTTCCTTCTGTTTCACCACTCAAGAACTTGAAATACTCAGGACCTCAAAGCCCACCCAGTCCCACCCCGTGCCATGGGCAGGGCTGCCCCTCAGCATCTCAGCTGCCCAGGGCCCCATCCAACCTGGCCTTGAGTGCCTGCAGGGATGGGCCACCACAGCTTCACTGGGAAGCTGTGCCAGCGCCTCACTGCCCTCTGATTGAAAAATCTCTTTTATTTTAAAGCCATTCTCCTTGTCCTGTCACTGTCACACAGTGTAAAAAGTTGGCCTCCCTCCTGTTTATAAGCTCCCTTTAAGTACAGGAGTACCATTCAATCTTCCTGATCAAATATTGGTTTTGGGTGCAAGAATGATGACTAACTTGGGAAAACAAGTCAATTACATAGCACCTTTTGGAGACAGACATCTGCCTAACACATAGGCTTAGGTTTGCAAACATAATATTTTGAAGTCCATGCAATAACATTAAGAATTGACTTGACTATATGACATTTCATATCCGATTTCAGTTGACCCAAAGCAAATAATCTGATCTCTACTAATGATGTTGCTCTGAAATCCAAGTGTTGTTGGTTTTTTTGTTGGTTGTGGATTTTTGTTTTGTTTTTGTTTTGTTTCTGATGTTGAATATTGTAAGTATTTAAGCTCTCAAGGGTGAATTAGGAGAATACTAAGAAAACATGTTAGAGCAATAATGCACCAAGAGCTACTATGTGGGTAGTATCCATAATAAGTAAGATCAACAATATCTTTTACAACAGAAAGAGAACAGAACCAAAGTAGGCAAGTATTTGCCCCTCAAGATAATGTTCCTAAGCCATCCTTCTTAGTGTTTTTTTTTTTTTTTTTTTTTTTGTTTGTTTGTTTGTTTTCTGGGAACTTTCTCAGTGATGGAGGTGAACAAAAGAAGAAAAATATCAAATAATTTGCAGAGTAAGCATCATGCAGTAAAGCAAAATATTCCTCTAAGGGATAACCTCCCCTCTTCTATTTAAAAACACCTGTTTCTCTGCTTCTGAACTTTTACCTTGTGTTGGAGGAGAAATGCCTTCCAAGAATAGTGCCTGAAGTCAAGCATCACAATAACAAAAAATGCCAAGCACAAGGCACGATATACTGATACTATGTGTTTGATGTGAGAGGCTGGCTACAAGTTCTGCAAAGAAAACTGTCCCCCTGAAATATGGAAGCATTCCTAGTCTGACTTCATGCAGAAAGACTTGTGAAGTCTTCAGCTTTGTTCTTGTACTTAAGGCAAGAGGTAGAAGGGAAGAAACAGCATCTCTTTTCCCAAGACATGGCCCTTGCCCACTCTTGACCCAAAGCATGTCTTAAAAATTGCAGCAAGCCATTCTAAGAGTCTGTTAGAAGCTACCTTCAAAGAGAGCCAATATCCTTTGTAATAAGGTGGCCCAGATGTTTGGCATCTGGTGGACAAATCTGCCTTTCATTCTCACAGGAGCTGATGTTTGGGGTCCAGCCTCTCACCAACCTTTGTAGATAACTTTTAGAAGTGCTTCAGAAAGGAAAACGTTGACATTCTGTATTTCTGCATGAAAATGTAAACTATCTCTACTGTCTGCTACTTCCAAGAATAGCTACAATGCCTGCTCCTTCGTGCAAGTACCTTTTGTCTAAAATTACATGCATCCATGACCTTCTGTTCACACCTGTCATCCTTGTCTATGCCCTTAGATGTCAGTTGCTTGCTTCTGGCTGGGCATACTGCAACCTGCTTCAGGAAGACATTGCTCCATTAGTCCATGGAGTTTCTTTATCATTCACATCTTCCCTCACTCCAAACATCATGTGCAAACCAAACAAAACTTATTTTAACAAGTCTCAGAGACAAGGTTACAAGTAACGTAGGAGTTTAACATAAGCCAAGCCTATCCACAGTGAAAGTTCTTTCTATTTGCCTTGACAACTCACACCCAGAGACCCTGAAGCATCTTTTAGCTTTGTGTAGCCAAGGTGTTGAGGTCATTAAAGTGTTTTTCTTGTGTTGCTACTCAGTGCAGCTGGAGCTACTAAAACACATTGTTTTAGTAGATAGCAGTTGTACATGTGTTCTGTACAGCTCACAATCTCAGTCTGTCTCACCGGCTTTCTATAGACCACACAAGATGTTATTAATTTGAGAATGGGTTGTGCTACTTTTCTGTGTTACAAGTTTATTAATGCCAACAGAACTGAGGTCTCTTCTTACCTTTGTTTATGATAACTCAGACACTACAAATTAGTTTAAGACAGAAAGAGAGAAACTGAAACTGCTGAAGGACTGAATCATGACTGCAATTACATAAATCAGCACAATCAATGTGTAAACAAGCACGCAGTCTATCAAGGCTTCTTTTCTAAAGATTTGGAATGAACTCATTTAACGTCTAGTGTCTGACAAATGTTTATAGAACTTATGTTGTATACTGAGGATTTGAAACAAAGCCTAAAGAAAATAGCTACACAATAAACAATTTATTTTTATAATGGTGCTGGTGCTTATTTTTATGAGAGCATATGGTGAATGTTTAGAAGACAAATCTATGCAATACTATTTCACCTCCAATATGCACATTTTCCAGTGAGTGGCTCAAGGCCAAACAGAATAATATCCCTTGTGGGGTCTCTCAATTGATTCAAGACAACAAATTTAATGTGAGCTGCCAGTCATTCAGTGGATTCTATAAGTTGAGCACTTTCCCAGATGTTAACCTCCATGGGACTAAGCACTCCCCTCTCTCTGGTCCATGGGGGAGAGCTCCTGTGATGCCTAGATGTATTATTTCTGATATTATGCTTATTTACAGTTAGGATATTCTCAGAGCACAGAGCCTCTGTGACATCTCTGTACTTAAGAAATCCCTTAAAACAGTGCATTTGCTCTTATCAAGAGTTAACAAAAATCAAAGCCTGTTTGTCTGTAATGGCATTTTCCACCATAATTCTGCCTTATTCCTTTTTGAAACCAGAATCCTGTAATAGGATCAGGATGAGTGGGTGCCCATGAAAACCCTTCCTTGGCAAAGCTAACTGAAGAAACAGGATTGTTCTACCACTGTTTAAAAGGTTTGGAACTTCAACTGGTCTTCAAAGCATTTTTCTTGACTATCCTTGACTACAGGGAACACTTTGAACCTTCCTTTCTTCCTTTCTTCCTTTCTTCCTTTCTTTTCTTCCTTTCTT